>NC_072736.1:85774348-86120007 GCF_026930045.1 Uloborus diversus | reverse complement strand
TTGTTGGTGACGTTAGCGTTGGCTATTATTTATATGGGGATGACATTTTATATCATCATAAAAATCTGTTCCATGTTATTTGTATCTCTTAAATAAACTCATGAAATATGCACATGCACTTCTGAAGTTCAAATCAAAATTATGTCAGGCTGATTTGATTCAAAACGGCAAGATCAGAAAACTGGTGACTAAGAGCAGTCAAATGAATTTAACATCATGGAGTGAATACCTTTTTCAGGAAAGTTGTTGGTGACTTAAGCTCAGGTGGCTGAATTTTTTGAGTTTAATATTATTATTTTTATGTATGAAGAGCTTTAAATTTAATAATATTTTTTTTATGGTTAAAAAATGCTTTTAAGTAATCAAATTTAAAAAATCTTATCAGTACATTTTTGAGGATAAAAAGTCTTCTCAATAAAATTTGCTGAAAACAAATCTGCATATTAGTTCAGGATATAAATAAGTTTTCCTCCTAGATGCTCATTTTTTTTTCTTTTTTTTCCCCTCAGAACAGTTCAAAGAAAAACTTTTGAAAAACTAGGGCAAAAAAAAAAAGAGTACAGATCATTCCTCAAAAGCTCTTCTAACCCTAATCCGCCTTTTAGGTAAAAATTCATAGCTTCTATATTTCTTCTTCTTTTTTTTTTTCTTCTTAACTATTTCTTCTTAACTGGACAAGATCTTTTGAGGAAAAAAAAGAAATCTGACTATTCATTTAAAAGCAACTGAGACTGGAGGATCTAGAATCTAGATAGAGAGACACAGATTTTCCAATCTCCAAGCATTACATTTTCAATATCTACTTCGTTAACTAATAATTAAAATTTTCTTTGTTTTTATTAATATTTTTCGATAGGTTAAGCCTTTCTTCATGGCTCTTTTTAGTTTTTGCAGGAAAATATGATAAAAGTGTAAGGAATTCTATCCTGTCTTGCTTGACTGAAACAAATCCTTTGCTTGCCTAATAAAAATACAAATGTAAGATTTTTAGATCCTATTAACCAGTTCTTTACAATAAAACAATTAAGATAACTATAGAAAGTTTTAAGTTTTAAAATTGGTTATAACCTGAAGAACTAAAAACACTACACTAAACATTCAAACCCTTTTATAACCAATGTTCCCCTACATTTATGCTAATATTGATATTCTGCTTTAAAAAGTTGTCATCTCACAGATTTCCAAAATATTTCAAAAAAAAGAAAGAAAGAAAAATGAAACTAAATAAATACCACATTTTCTAATGAACTGGCACACAAACAAAATATTTATAGAATGTTAATTCACTAAGACAACTATTAGAAAGAGAACAGAGGAGTGTGTAATAACAATTTGGCAAGAAATATATGAAAGACAGAATACAGCTAAGGGAAAATGTCTAAGTGGGTGTGAAATGTACTATTTCACACCCATATACAAAGCACCCATATACAAAGCAACTAAACTGATTTTAAACAAAATGCTTAAAAACATAATAAATAATGAAAAAAACTTGCTTTTTTAAAGAAACAAGTAATGTTTTTCAGTTTTTGGTCCATCTTTGTCTGAACTACAAAATTATGTTGTTTTTCCCCTTCTCTCTTATTTTAGAAATTCTAAACTTATGAAAACTTAAAGGGGGGGGGGAAACGAACGAACTATTATTACAATTTAACGAAAGGCAACATCTTTCTTCTCTTCAACAGAAAAAGAATGGAAAGAAAAGTAGTCAACATTTTGGTGAAAGAAGTATATATGCAAAATATCTCATCGATTAAGCACAGAGCAAAGTCGTAGCCAAATATGGCGGCCCTCGTTACCTTTGTTATTTGATGTTTAAACAACATCCACAATAATTCTGCAGCAACAAAGAAAAAGGAACTACAGTAGAACTCCAATTATTCGAACTCCGACCATCCAAACTGCTTTCAGAATTCAGAAAAAAACAATTCAGGAGAAAACGTACTGCAAATCGCAAAACAATGGCTCTACGCAAATATAGTTAAAACAGCTTATTTTGAAACATTCAGCGAGCCAAGACTTTCATTTGTAGTACGTTATGTACATAGTACATACTGTACGGCACTTGTAAGTACGCTCTTGTGAGTACGATTAGCAGGAAAAGTGTTACCTTTCCATTTCATTAATTAAAAGCTCTTTATCCACAAAAAAAAAAACCTGTTTTTCCATATTTATTCAGTAATTGATTAAAATACCCCCTTTTTCGGAAATTTCAAATACGTAAACTCCCGATTATCCGTGGAATATGGTGGCACGGTAATGACGGTAACTGCGGATAAGCGAAAACCGAACAATAGGTAAAAAACGATACTACTGTATACAATAGCTAAAAAATATGAAGAAAACTCAGTAATACATTTAAGTTAAGGCTAAAAGCATTGCTACTTTGCATCTACTAACATTAAATGTAAAAGCATGTAAAAGCTAAAAACGAACAATACCACAATCATAAGTTTAAAGAACATTTAATGACAGTTAAAAAAATAAATAAGAGAAATTGTGAAAAGACCCGCGGATAATCCGAACCGTGGATTATTCGACCGCCGATAATCGGAAGTTAACTGTATCTGAATGGGGTCCTGTCCAATTGATTCGGATAATTGGAGATCTACTGTACTAAAGCGGTAAGGAACTATGTTCAGTAATCAGAGATTCTATCTAGTTCTTCCCTTCGTCACTTATTACCGTAAACACGTCACTGTACAAGTTTTGTAACTTATACTGTCTTTTGCGGTTTTCCATTTAAAGTTAACGAGAAAAGTTTTTTTTTAAAGTGAAAATATGGAATGTTTAGGGAGAGGTAAGGTTACCCTTGCTGGGTAACCTTACCTCTCCCTAAGTGCAGGGTAAGGATATGGAATAGTGATTATTGTTTTTGACCTTGGAATGCTATAAATTTTTGAAACGGCAGCGGCTATTAGGAGCGGGTAAAAAAAAAGATACAAGTGGAAGGGGTGCTTAGGAATGTTTTCCGTACTTTAAAACAACCTTTCCCGAAAAGTAATCCAAACAGTCTCAGGCCGAAAAACTGAAAACACTAAAGCTTTTTACGCATTCGTTTTCGCTTTCATTCACCAAAACGCAAGAGTGTCGAGTGTTGACTCCGGACGAACTCCCCTGAAAACATTTCTGTTGCGGAAGTTCTGTTACAGAATTTAAACATAGTACAGTAGCACCCGTTTATAGCGAAGTAGAAGGGATGAAATAAATTTTCGTTATAGCCGTAACTTCGTAATAAAAAGTGAAATTATGCACAGTAAAACGTGGAAGGGCTATTATAAAATCCATGCAGCTTCTGTATGGATTTTTTGCTTCAGATAGATCAGTCATGTTCAGATAAATTGCTTTTTCTTAAAGCCAGTAAAACCCTGCATTCAGTTCTTTTAGAGTTATCGTTTACGCTCGTATATAGATCGACCCCCGACTTCAACAAAATGTCCCCCCCCCCAAAAAAAAATGTGTTTAACCCTCCGGAGTTAGCGCCGTAAGCAAAATACTCATACCAAGAAGAAAAAAATATTTTGTTTCATTATGTTTCATCAAATATTTTATTTGTTTCAGCAAGTGTTATTCTTCTTTTTAACATGCGGTGCTTAGAATAAATAGCACAAAAATAAGGTATTTTCAACTAAAAAACATTCTTCAATAGAAATAAGTAACATCAGAAAAATTGTCACATGGCGAGTTCTTAAGTTTCTCCATTCTGACGCGAGTTCTGGAGGGTCAAGTCAAATCATGTTTTCCCTAGATATTCTTTTAATTTAACGAATGTAGCAGATAAGCAAGGAATCCAAAGATGTGATAATGCTGATGAAGAAGCAATATTGGACTGTCAATAATCGAAGATTGATGAATATTAATAGCATTCTGAGCAAAAATTCTCATTTTGATAAGTTTCAGAGGTAAGTTTGAATCAACATATTAAAGCAATTAAGTTGTGGCGGGCGTTTTTGCTCAATAGCGGGGAAGAAATGCAAAATTTCTTTCACCGTAGAACCACTTTTAACATGTAGAAGGAGCTAATATTTCCAGAGGCGCCGCAAGGGGCGGATACAGACAACCATTTTTGAAAGAATCCTGCCGAAGAATGATATCCCCCCCCCTCCCCCAGAACGAACTTACGGTTTTAAGTACGAAAATGTTCTAAAATTGCTTGGGTGTCAGTAAACAATCGGCCGAGAATAGCCAAATCGGCCAAAAATATCTAGTAGGACACAAACGTCACAAATTAATTTCATAAACAATGAAAAAAAGTGATATTTCAAATAATTACTTTCAAAAATTATTGATGAATTGAAAACACAACTGAAATCGTTCACATTTTATTCATAAAGTGTTTGAACACAGTGTGGACAGATACTTTTGCCGACGGTTTAAAGGAGGGGGGCGGGGGGTTCATGACCTTCATGACCCTCCCCTTGTATCCGCCACTGAGGTGCCCCCTTACTTCCAAGAGCGACGGCAATGGCACAAATGCTACGGAGCCCCCCAAAATGAGGTCTAAAACACTCGCACACTCCCCTCCCCAATCAAGTTCGTGGGCACCTCTGACATAACAGCCTATTTTTAGCACTTTGAGAAAGTTTTTTTTTTTGCTTCGCAAATTACAAACTTGTGCGTGATTTCTTAAGTAAATAATTTAGTCATTACCCATTAAAATTATTACTTTTTAATGAAATAAATGAATCGTCGCGTGTGAGACTAAGGGTTGGCTTTTTCGTGGAATGGCACTAAACGTTTTCCTCCAAAGTATAAATAGAAACCCAAATTCGTTTTTAAACGTACCAACCAACATTATTTCACCAGAAAACCAATTTTGAAAAAAAAAAAAAAAAAAAAAAATCACATCAAACGTTATTCTAGCTCACCATTCAATTGATCCGTTTTGTACCTGAAAACCCCCACTGATACCCAAAATGTGCTGCCAGCCTGAAAGGCAACTTTTCAAAACCATAAATCTTTATCTGTAAATAGGGTCGTTTCCGAAATTTTAAAAGTATTTTTTTTTCTAAAAGAGCATGCTTAAAAACATGGGATCTAAACATTTTTTAAATAATTTGTTTAAGTTTAATATTTAAAAAAAATTACTTAAATCGGTGCGCTTTCATTGTTTATGTTTCAGCCCGATGACATCACAAAGGATGAAATGCCATTCCGTGTTGCCATTCACAGACCAAAATATTTAATTCGCATCTTTACTCACGTGTATTGGCAACGATAGGGTTGATAGCAAGCGTAGAGCGCAATTTTAATTCGCTTCTTGATTATCATAACGTGGAACCGTGGTAGAAAGATCCGCCAAAATGCATCATTTGTGACGTTATCAAGAGCACGCCTTGTTTGAAAAATCGGACAAAAATTAATTAAAAAACAACTGTTGGGAAAATAAAAATATTTTCTGGGTCTATGGTTTTTTTTTTTTTTTTGCTTATTCTATCAATTTCTGTGACTAAAAGTAGTACTTTTGACTGAAGGAAACAACCCCATTATTCCCTACTAAGGATTTATAAAATTGTGTCACACACGGGTGTGGATACCCTTGTTTAAAGTTCACAGAAAACGGAGTCTCTCTAAATAATAATAACATGAGCACACTTACGATTAAACACTTTCATTTTCTAGTCGGTAACGGTTCAACTAAAGCAGTGGTGTTCAACCTACGGCCCGCGAAGCTGATCAATGTGGCCCGTTATTGCGCTCAATGTTACGGATCGAAAATCATGTTAAGTAACCTTTCAAAACGGCCGATCCTCTTCATTCGGCAGTTTCAACTCTGAGGCCTAAATTTTAAGTTTCTTAAAAGCAAGTGGAAACTTCATATTAATAAAAATAAGTTTGCCGCAATGGTCACAATAATTCGGTTTATCCCAGGGGTGATACTGAACTCAACTAACATTTTCTGAAGACAGTGTGAAATTTTCGGAAACTATGAGTAAGCTCGATCCCCCCCTCCCCTTTCCCTTCGTAAAAACTCTTCAAATATACATACAAAAATCATTGGGGGGAAAAAAAGATTTTTAAAGTTGATACTTAAAATGATTTTTCAGTTTCGGAATATGTTGTCAGCCCAAAATTTTCGGAAACGGAAAACCCTAAATTTTCGGAAATTTCAGATCACAAAGTCCTGGTTTATCCCCAGTTTTGCCAACATTTTACATTTTCTACCGCTTTTAATGTATCAAAAAATATATGGAGGTACTAAAAACGGGGGGGGGGGGGAGGGGGAGGCGGATTTTGTGTCGGCGAAGCTTGGGAGACACAAAAAATTCTAGGTTAGAAATTGATTAATTTTTCGCGTTTTCCCATGTTATCTACTAAAAAAAAGTGTAATTAACTGAAATATCAATGTTCTGGCCTGCAAGGTTCATCTAAATATGAGATGCGGCTCACTGGGTAAAAAAGGTTGGGCACGACCGAACTAAAGCAAGACTTTGCTACTGAATGGAAAGAACCGTGTCGATACCTTTGCGTTTATTAACGCCAATTGTATAAAAACCAATTTTACGAAATTGAATGAATTTCCGAGCTACTCGAGTACCCCCACCAGTTGAATGGAATGAGGGTAGAAAAGACAAATTCGGCTATTATATTGTCAGCGGGAGTTATTTAAAGCGCGTTGATGCTGTAATATACTTCGTACGGGGGCATTAGCCCAGTTTCCTTTTTACCTCTTTGGATCAATGCTTCCTCCACGATTTTTCTCAATCCTTTCCTCACGCAATCGCCTCTTGTTAAAACCGACGACACGTGTGTAGGTGCGTCATAGAAACGAAGGGGGTATTGAATTTTTCAAAGTGGAACGATGAGACGGAATTTCACCTTTGAACAAAATGCACGGGTTTGTTTTTCGATCGAAACGCACTTAAAATTTCACAGATGCTTACACCAGAGAGAAGACCGTCCGCCTTGTCTAGTGGTCAGAGGAGTCTGAGTGCGATGGGAAGGTCTCGGATTCGAATCCCGGCTCGGGCATGGATGTACTTTCTCTCTCCTGTCCTTGTCCTTTCTTTGTGTAAATGTGTTGTTGTGCAGTGAATGGGTAGGGTTCTTATGGTAAATGTGTACCATTAAATCCTCATATATATATAATAGCGAATACACTGATCAAGTAACGTTGACGTCACCAACAATGAAACTCGGGCCACAACATAGTTTGATAATATCTTTTGGAAATGTTTGACATGCAGGGAAATACTTTATTCTGGCAAGGCTTAACTGTTTTACTGGTAAAGCTGTCATTTTAGGAAAATGAAAAAACGGAAAAGGGGTAATCAATAAACGCTATCTACTGGGGTTTAGGGTTAATCCACTAGAGTTAGGGTTAAAATTTCAACTATCAAAATATAATCAACAGGTCAGTGCTTCTATCAAATGTAGAAGCAATTTTCACCCGTCATATCTTGACGGGGCAAAAGGTTTATTTGAATTATAATACCCCAGCTGTAAAAATCAGGGTTGGTATAAAAACAGTTTTTTTTTTGGTTTAAACTAAGTTTATTTGGTTTTTATTACTATTTGTAAGAAAAACCATTTGATTTTATATTAGGAAAATCATGAAGATTTAATGAATCAATTGTTAAGGAATGTTTAATATTCATATTTGTACCTTATATCTTACTTTAATTAAGTAATTAAGATTAAAATCTTGTAATTTTATTTCCTCATACTTAGAGATCTCTATAAGAGAATATTGTTTGAAAATCTTTAACTATTATAAAAAAATACTCTATGTAAATGGGTCTTAGTATAAACAATCAAAGAAATAATTTACTGTGATAGTTCATACATTATTAATTACAAATTCCCAAGAATACATGCTTGCAAATTAACTTCCTCATAATGATAGCTATCTATTATAAATAAAAAAAATAAAAGTAAAACTAAAATCACGCATTCTTAAACATGGAAAGCATTTTGCAGTATCAACAAAGAATCATAAATCTGATGTACATTAAACAACGTTAAAAATCAAAAGTTCAATGCGTATTTTATTTAAAGATTTAAAAAAAAGTTACAAATCATGTTATTTATTTGCCTAAATGTATCAGTGACAACAATTAAAGAAATAGAAAAAGTAGGTTTTAACAAAATCATTGTGTTATTTATCCTGGTTTAATGCATTTAGGAATGCAATTTATTTTTATCAAAGAAAAAAATTTAATTAAAAGCATCAGTCCAAACTTAAATGAAACACATTTTAATAATGAAGACTGTCATAAAAAATAATCTTCAGTGATTCTTCCATCATTCATACATGAGACTTCTCTTATTATATTGGGATCAAAAAAGTTCTTTGAAAGGTGAAGATATGGCATGAAATTTTTTTTATAAGAGCAGAGTTACATGAATGTTTTCTGCTTTCATGATTTTATACATTTTCTTTTCTTGTTCTGACTGCGCTGTCTATCGGGGTTGCAAAAAGTGTGGAGGTATAAGCGCAATTTCATGCCTACTCTAAGTGTTTTTTGACTTCTTTAGTTAATTTTTTTTTCTCTTGTTATTTAGATATTCTAGTGATAGGATATTTTTACACTATGCATCGCTTCAATGGTACATAATCTATCTCAATAAATCTTAAGCAATGAAGCAAATTAGGTAGTATGTGAAGTTTTGGTTGAAATATGCTTTTTAGACTATTTTGAAATGCAAAAGGCTGAAAAAGAATGATAATTAAAAAGTTATAAAAGAGCTACTTGGATTTTTTTTTTTAAATGTAATTTTAGAAAAACTTAGTTGGCCTGTCTTGTATATTTATGTACCTAATAGGAAAGCTGAATCGATTTAAAAAAAGAAAAACAAAATAAAAACTATTTAGCAAACTTGCATAACCTTAAAAAATACAAGTCTCTAAATTTATTAAATCTGTAATCTATCATTTAAGTTTTGCTAGTTACTTTGCATTAATTAGATTTTACTCCTTGTAATAATACGTAAATATTATGAAAATATTTGGGGGACAACAATGTCATTTTTCAAAAAAAAAAAAAAAAAAAAAAAAAAAACATTTTTAAAAAAAATACATGGTTTAAACCAAATAAACCAAACAACTCTGGTAAAAATGAGCCCCAATGTTTGTATTTTACTTAATATAGTATTGTAACAATATGAACTTTATCATGTACACAAAACTAATTAATGTGTTGTGTATTTACTTCCGAGAGTTCCGGGGGGAGGGGGGCTTCTGCTTCCTCATAAATGCGCTTTCTTTTTAAATTAAAATATCGTTACTCGTCCAGCAATCTCAATTGTAGTTAACGTTTTAGCTGGATAGAACCGCGGACCCCCTGGCATGGACTCGCGAACCCCCACAGTTTGGGAAACTCTGAGTCAGATAATTATGCAAAAAGTTCAATAATAATGCTCAATGTTAGAGCTCAGCCTTCTATAAATACAACATCATATCTGTAATCCAGTTCGCTCCACACATTTTGGAGTATAAGCCTTGCAATAATTCGTAGTGCTGCAGAAATACATTCGTAACTATTTTGTAGTGTGTGTGCGTGGAACGAAGTAGATAACAAGTTTAGACGTTTGTAGTGAAACAAACGGTCACTCAGACATACTGAAAAAAAAAAAAAAAAAAAAAGGAATATTTATTTTTAAATTCATGAATCACTTATTGTAATATTTGCAGTAGTGTTGAAAATATGATTTTTTAAAGTCAGGTACACCATTTGTGCTCAACCTGTATAATTTGGGTAAATTAAAATACATGTTTATTCCAAAACACAGTAATTCCACTCACATATTTGTTTCCTAACTAACGACCGATTGCCAACATTTTATATCACTTGCAAATTTTTGTGACTTTTAATGTAAACTTCAACTCATTCTGATGCGATTTCTGCTCCCTACAAAACACGCGGTAGAATAAAACGCTGTTTCGCTGAAGGGATCAGGCACAAATCTCGAAAAAAGCAGGGATTTTATTAATCGGAACAGCACTTCCACGATCATTTCCTAGTTGGTCCATAAAGCAGCTCCGTGCACGACCTGTTTGACCAAATACTAGTCCACAAGATGATTACTCGGTTATGGTCAAAGTACGACGTGATTTCGTTATTCATTTGATTTTCCACTATAAAACGGATAAAAATTTAAACTAGTGACCAAACTGATGCATAGATAAAAATAATTACGTGCATTTTTCATTTTATTTATTTTAAAACGGACAAAACCTTTAACTAGAGACCAAAATAATGCATAGATAAAAATAATTACGTGCACTTTTCATTTTATTTACTTTTCGTAAGTACAGTAGAACCTTGCTTACCCGAATCAATTTTGTAGCTTTAAAAAAAAAAAAAAAAAAAATGCATACATAGAGAATTTTTAAGAAATTTGATTTTTTAAACTTCTTTGAAACAATTCTACGTAACTTTGCCGAAAAATATGGCTTTTTGTCGTAATGAAAGGTGAGTGCTTATTTAAGAATTTATTTCCATATTCCGGATTTTGATCATACGGAATGCCTAAGGTTCCAGTTAATCCAGATTGTACAGTATGTTTTTAAATGTGGAGGTACTTATTGCTTTTTTGGCATTGCTGCCTTTTCAGAATCGCGAATCACTAAAGCGCAAGGAAAGCAAATAAAATCAGTGCTATCTTAAGTAAAAGTTGCTACAGTTGGAGTGATTTTTCAAGAAATATATAGGTAATGTAAAATAATACGAGAAAAAACTGTTTGAGCCAAAGTTGCCCGCAAAATTCATTTTCTGTGATAACTGCTCAAGGGTTTCTCAATTTTTTTAAAAACCATCATCCTAAGCTTTTATGGGTTTTCAAAATCATTTACTTAAGATTTTTTCGATTTTTCTAAAGTTTCTCAAAGCACTTTGAAATTATTTCGAATTTGCTAGAACCTCATAAGATAGACTTCGTATCAAAAAAGTCTAACTTAACGAAAATATTTTGCGCTCAGACAATTTATTCACAACAAATGGATAAAAAAAAAAAAAAAAAAAAAAAAAAAAAAACTTTTGTAGCTTGAAAACGATACATTTTAAATTAGCTCAATAAATTATGTATTCACATCACTTAATATAAGTGCTTCATAAATACTCAAATACCTATAATCGAAACATCTTTAAAGTTTTAAATCTTTTATACAACAGAAAACTTCTTTAAAAGTTCTACATGCATGGGCTGGTAATAAAAAGCAGCGGATTGGAGCATGGCGAATGAGAATGTAGAAATGCGAAATGGAACAAAGAATGGAAGGATAAAAAGAAAGAAAGAAAAAAAAAAGCAACACAAGGTAATGAGCATACAGCATGCGAACGGTAGGCGCACGTGGATGACCTGGTTACAATGCACTTTGCTGGTTTCGCTGCTTCCCTCCTTTAATCAGCTTTCAGGCTTTGACAACGCACTACTTTTTTTTAAACTATTTAAAAAAGATTGAAACCCGTTTCTGGTCAAGAGGTCTTATTCTTTTTTATCGATTCATCTTGCATTACGAATCACCCTACTTTTTTTTTTCTATGCTACTAAATAAAATAGTCTATGAGTAACAGAAATCCCGTTTCCTTCTTTTAATTAAACGCGTGAAAATTTATTAGGGTAATGTATTTTCGATTGAGTTCATTTTCGGTTTTCAATTCGTTGGAAAAATTGACTTAGTAAAAAATAGCAAGGTAGACTAATCTGAATGAATATAATCTCAGTGACTAAGCAGTTCGTAGTTTGTCAAAAAGAAAGAAAGAAAGAAAGAAAAAAGGCATTAACTGACAACAATATCTTCCTCCTAAAAAGAATCCTTCGAATTTTGAAAAAGGAAAAGACTAAAAAAATATTTGTTTGTCCTCTGGTTAAATATGTTCATTTATTGGGTGGCTGCAGTTTTTTTTTTCTTCTCTTTTATCTAAAAAAAAAACAGATGCAGGTAAAAGCTCTTCTGTTTTTTTTTATTTATTTATTTTATTTATTTTTTTTAAATTATTTTATTTATTTATTTATTTTTAAATAGCTACATATGTAAATAAAACAGATTTTAATTTGACGTATCAAACGCTACATTTTTTAATGACATTATGAATTTATTACTGTAGTAAAATAAAGTAAAAGTTCGGTTAGAAACGACTTTAAGTTTGCATTAGGGAAAATTGCAGATTCAATTAAAAGATTTATAAAACTTGCTTTCAGAAACGTAGGAGATGGAGTTGTTAATGACGTTAATGGATAACTGAACAGGGGAAATTAAATATTCGTAGTAATACACCAGGTAATCTAAAAAGTAAGATGCATTTTTCGCCATGGAATATCCGCGCTTGTTGATTCAAGAACACCCGATCTTTGGCTGAGTCATTGACAAGCTGGGAAGATCGCTGACTTCACTCGATCATCTGATTTCCCAAAGCGAGAAACATTTAAGCTTGTGAAATTCACAGACTAATTCGTTAATTTTGACCCTCATCCTACAGTCCGGATGCGACACCAAGTGACTTTCATCCTTTTAAGCACTTTAAATTTAGCAGCTTTTAAGTCCTTCCTTGCAAGGAATTCCTGGGCGGCGACGATGTCAGATCTGTTGTTGCACATTGATTGCAATAGCAGGCGACATCGTGCTTCACCAAGAACAGCCCGCTTATGGTGCTTAACATACGGCCTGCGGGCCATATGTGGCCCGTGATGCGGACCCGTGTGGCCTATTGCATTATTCAATGTTACAAATTAAAAACCACTTTTTGGATCTTCCCAAACAATTAACTCTCTTCTTCAATTAACCGTCACTGAACTTTTTCTTTACAGTATTATGGTTTCATGGATACTACAGGCGATTTGCTAAAAGTGTTCGAAATTTGTAGCCAAATATTCAGAAATCGGTTTCTGAAAACCAGATATAAACATCTCATTAGTAAAATAAGCATCAAGGGCGTCAAGTAATGATGACAGCAATTCTTGGTTTGTTTTCTGTCGTTTTTTTTTTTTTTTTTTTTTCTTCATGTTTTCTCATGCAGTCCAGAAAATAAAACTTCTTATGTGTTCTGTCCCGCGAGATTAATTTTAATATGAGGTGCGGGCTGCAAGTAAAAAACAGGTTGGGCACCACTGACATAGAGCATTCAAACACTTGTCTCAAACAAAAACCTAGTCAGAGTAGTAAAACCATCAAACTATTAAAAACCTTGTAAATCACTCTTAAAAGCGTTTTCCTGGGAGATAATCGTAGTGGAAAAACTTCATGCATTGTTGCTGCTTTCAATGTTCATTATTTCACTTACTCTAACATAATTGTGTGAGTTATGAGGATAAATGTATTGTATCTGAAATATGTATTTCTTTAAAACGTGTTAATGTTAAATTTCAATTCCATCTCACAGATAAACGTATTTGTAAAATCAAAATCTTCTTAAAAAATTAATTTTTTCCACTTACACTTATATAAGCACCATTTTAATGGTATGTTGAAAGAGTATGTTTGAAAGAGGAGAACTGAACATAAATCAAATTTCCATCGAATAAAAAAATTACAATTGGATAATTATTAAAGTTTAGTCTATAAGGAAGAAAAGCGAAAAATTAAGGGGAAAGTGTTCTCTTTTTAGAAACTTGACCAAATATTCTAATGCCACTCTTGCTGCTGTTAAAATAATTTAATCAATACTTCATCAATTCATCCGTCAGTTCAATGTTATAATTTCATCTGCCTCACAAGTGTTGCTTAGTAACGGAAAAGTATACGATATTTCAGCATTTAATGCACATGTTTCCATCAGACATGGAAATTCTGGACAAAATCTCTTCAAAGTGGCAGCTATCTTTAATCGCGAATGATACTAAACGAAATCTTTCAATCCCGTAAGATAATGTCATGTAAACTTACGAGTTGCTTCCGCGTTAGGAAGATAACCGATTTTAAAAAGTTGACAGCTATGATTCACAGTCCGTGTTTGATAACAAAACTTGATTCATCGGCAGAAAGCGGTTTATTTAATTTTCGCTTTTATCGCAGCAGATTATCAGTTCTTCTAAGTAGATCTTAAGAGGTAGAAAAGTGGCTGGATGAAAAATTCGGTAACTCAACACTGCTGGTGAAATTCTTTACATTGATGAATACTATAGTGGCCGCCGCTAATATATGAATCACGTTTGTTCTAAACAGTTTTGATTCCATAAAACGGCTAATTCAATTAAAGGTAGACTTTGTCCTGTTTTTGACAGTTTGATTCATTAAAGCGATTGATTCAATTTCCCACTGATCCAATTAACCGGCGTCCACTGAATTGCAAATTGCCAAAACGCCAAATACAGACATCTATTGAATCATCAGGGAATACGAAAAGCGCATGTTGAGCTTAAAATTAGCTACGTTGGCTCCAGGGGCGCTTCGAGGTCACCATGACTTTTCAAAAATTTCGTCATTCGACAAATTTTGTCTGGCGATTCGGCAAAATTTGGAGTTCTATCTGGCAAAATTATCACAATTCGCGAAATTTGGAGTTGAATTCTGAAAAATTATCCTCATTCGGTAAAATTTGGCCTTCTAGTCGGTAAAATTTGGACTTCCATTCGGAAAATTGAGAACTTCCGCCCTCCGAAAAATTTAAGGTCGGGGGCGCTGGTTTGCTCTTTTAATAAAATTGAGAATTTGTCCGAAAAATAGCTACCCACTACTCTCCCGGTTTCTTTTAGCCTACCTTCATGACGTCATCGCTACCCATGGCATGGTTGGGAGGCTTTTGCTGACCAGTGTCAGGAGGTACTATTTGTTTTAGAAGCCAACTGTTATTTTATGGAATAAGAAATTCTATTATTTTACCGACTTGACACCCGCTTATTGTGATCAGAACTAGTGTATGATAAAGTGAAGTCATACTCAAATACAGAAGTGACGACCAGGAACAGACCCTTGGCCCAATTAGGTTCCATCAAGGCAATTTATCAGTCCACAGTTGAGATCAATAGCCTTCTTAAAGTCATCTTCCTCCTTGCTCGTTACCGCTTCATTCGGTAAACCTTTCACGGTGCCGAACCCCCACTGAAGTAATAGTAATTTTAACTCAGTTTTGGATTAAGTAGAGATTTGAAAACGGGCAAACAGAATTAAAATTTTTGGGAGGGCAAAAATTCTCAATTTGTTGGATAGGACTACCCAAGTTTTACAGAATGATAAAATACGGGTATGTACACAAAAGTGCATCTAATGAAAAGGGACATTCGGACTTTCAAAAATTGCAATTTTGTTTCCAAATTTGCCGAATGAAGGATTTTTTGGGAAGTCACAGCAACTTTCCGTTCGTGATCCCCCGTCGTTGTGCCCCTGTTTGAAAACCACTATGATCGCATTTTAACCGAAAATTGAAAAAGATAATTAGATACTGAAAATCAATATCAAAGAGCGGAATTTGTGATAATAGGATTCCTCCTTGACAGGATGACATTTCTATGTTGATCTTTGGAGCCATATAAAGAGCCACTGCTACATTATAATGTGACGTTTCAGATAAAAACTACCAGAGTAAAATCTTTGAATAAAGAACTGTTCAGAGTAAAGGATTTTTTTTCTCTTTAAATAATAAAGATAAGAAAAAATATTATTGTAAATGTTTGATTTGGTATTTAAAAAAAAATACTCACAATTTATAACAACTACAAATTTACAGCATTAAAAAAATTATTCAGAAAAGTGGGAAATAAAGATCAACAAAAGAGTGCACAATTCTACAGGCAAACGAGCCAAACTCTAATAAAGAAAGTAGCAAGTTTTCCTCTCTCCTCATTCTTATTACACTTGAATAGTCCTGATTATAAACTAAATTCAGCTCGGAAAAAAAAAAAAAAATGCTTGCGACACGGATGGCAGGGGTCTTAACAGCTCACATAAGAAAAGCCTGATTTAATTTCCAACTCTTAAATTTCCTTTGAAAATAATTCGATAACATTCACGATGCCACTAAAAAAACCAACAGCATGACCCTTTTCCATTACAGAAAGGATTTTCCGAAAGTGAACGTAAAAGCAGTCCCAGTCAAGGTTCTTTCTGCCAAAAAAATACACAATGCCATGTTGTCTCAGGTGTAGGCCCTCCACTTTCCAACCTCTCGCGCTTTTGAGACTCGCTCTTTTGTCACGATGGTTTAATAAAATTTAAATCCCTGAAACGAGTGGCAAGCAGAGGAAATGAACTCGAAAAGACCTCGACAAAAAAGCCGTAAAGAGAGGGTTCAATGCATTCCCCTGACCCAAATGCATGTTCGCCCTACACACACACTCCACTCACTCTATACTCCAGAGAGATGTGGAGAACGAAAGAAAGTGGAACCGGTGGTGTCGGTGGAACAGGGTGGACAAGAGCGAAGGGACACAGACAGGGTTCCCGTCAAGGTTATTAGGATAAGAATAGATTTATTGGGCTTTCCTGGTCAGGTTACGCTACTCAAGATAGATAAAATGAAGTAATGTATGCAGGACACAGAAATGCATGGCGGCATAAGAATTTGTTCTTTATCAGTTTGATTTTTGAATTTTGCTATTTATATTTCGGCTTCGGGATTTCAGGCAGTACATTTGAGCGCTCAAAACACTGAGATGAAACAAAAATTTTATCAAGTGAAGATATTGTTTGTTAGAACAGTGGGGGGTGGGAGGGATGGTAAACAGTGCTGAAATTGGAGAAAAATATTTGAGAATACTCCCCTTTTCATACATGGTTATGGTCAGGGCCGACGAAAGGTCCTGTCAACCTAGCCGACTCGGAATCAGAATAGAAAAATCTTAAAGTTGTATTGGTGGTGGGGGAGGGGGGGGGGCTCGTAGATCAAACTGACAAGGAGTCCGGCTAGGCACTCGGCGGCCCTGGTCATGATTGTCCAATTCTTGTCAGGTCAAAAAAGTTCGGTTTAGGTTACTTAGGCAGCTTTAATATGAAATGCGGACTTTTTAAAAATTTTTTCAAAAAAACATGGTTTGAAACCAATTAGCATTAAGTTTGCATTTTGTTTACAACAACAAACCAAATGTTTCGGGAAACACGCTCCCCCCCCCCCCCCCCCCCAACCACAGCAATAATGGTAAGCACACTTCAACGACATAACTAAGACAAGTCGTTAGGGAAAGTTTTTATGCGTAACATTAAGGTTTTAAAAAATATCGTTTGTAATATGAGTATTTTTTCAGAATTGCAACAGGAATTTCTCACACTATCACAAGCATCACAATTTTAAAAAATCCCGTCTTCCTGAGAGTTTAACGACAAGGGAAAGTGACAGAAATCAATAACGAAAAAAATCTTTCTTTTATGTGGTTTATACACAGTCCAGTCACATTAATGTAACTATCTGTCAAAAGCCAGAATAACCACCTTTCGCAGAGCGGACTGCTGCGAGACGTGCATAAAGAGAGTCACTTAGGTCCCTGAAGGTGTTCTCTGGGGTGTTGAGCCATGCCGACTCTAATGCCGTGGCCAGCTGCGCTAAATTACGCGGTTGAGGATCCATGGTGCGAACAACTCGATCGAAATGGTCCCACAGATGCTCGATTGGGTTTAAGTCAGGTGAGTTTGCTGGCCAGGGGAGGACGGTAAACTCATCCTGGTGCTCTTCGAACCACGCACGTATACTGGCAGCTGTATGGCACCTCGCATTGTCCTGCTGGAAGATGCCATCATCCTGAGGAAAAACAATGCGCATGTAGGGGTGGACATGGTCCGCAAGGACAGATGCGTACTTGTATTGATCCATCGTGCCTTCCACAATGATCAGTGAACCCAGAGAATGCCAGGAAAACATTCCCCAGACCATAATGCTTCCGCCTCCAGCTTGGACCGTTCCGGCAATGGTTGCAGGGTGGTTCCTTTCAGAGGTTTCACGCCTTATACGCCAACGTCCATCTGTCCGATGGAGCATAAAACGCGATTCATCTGAAAACGCTACCTGTCGCCACTCAGTGGACGTCCAGCTGCTGTACTGGCGTGCAAATTCTAGCCTTCGTCGTCGATGAACCGCAGTCAGCATAGGTGCACGAACCAGGCGTCTGCTTCGGAGGCCCAGACGCAGCAATGTTCGCTGAATAGTAGTTTGGGAGACACTTTTGGTAGCCCCTTGGTTCATTTTGGTGGTCAATTGCTCAACGGTAGCCCGTCTATCTGCCCGAACGCATCTCCGCAACTGTCGTTCGCCTCTGTCATCTATGGCCTGTGGTTCACCACATTTGCCACGTCGCTGCTTTTGGACAGTCTCATTTTGCCGTGCACGGTACACTTTTACCACGGCGGCACGCGAACAGTTCACAAACTCAGCCGTTTCGGAAATGCTTCCACTCTTGGCCCGAAAGCCAATGATCATGCCCTTTTGGACGTCGGATAAATCGCTTCGTTTCTGCATTACGCCAACGATTGAAATGTTTTCCGAAGCCCTCACACACCCTTTATATACGCTCAACTGCACTGTGCTGCCACCTGCCTTCTGTGATTGGTTATTTAACTCTGACGTGGAAAGTACGTGGTGGTCACATTAATGTGACTGGACTGTGTACAAAAGATGACATAGCTGTATCTGCTGACACAATAAATTAGCTGAGTGGATCAACTCGCGTGCTATTGCTTCTCTAGTTCTATCAACCTACCGTATTTAAAATTGCTCACTCAGTTACTCTTTGAAAAAACATATTTATTTAATATTGATTTTTTATAATAGAATATGAAAAATAAATACACAGAAAAACAAAATATATTTTTTAAAAAAAAGCATTTTCTTGATTTTTATTAATGATATTTCACTTTTAATTTACATAACCATCGGCCACTGTTAATTTTCAACTAAAGTACTGTCTATTTAGTAGGGATGCACCGGATAGTGATTTTGCCGGATACCGGATATCCGATGCCCCCTTACCTGCCGGATTCGGATATCCGGCATTTCGATTACATTGAATGTTTGCATATTTTTCTACAACGCCGTTTCAAAACAATAAATCAAATTTTTTCCACATATCATTTCTTTAAAAACATGTTAAGTACATTTAAATGTACTTTTTTAGAGCCTCTATATTTTAATTTAGGAATTGTGCTATATATAAAATGAAACATTAAAATATTGTTTTATTTCGACAGATTTTTTCGAAAGAGACGAACTTTCGGCAAAAATTAATTCTGTATATGTAATGTACACATGGTTTAAACTTTTAATTATTCATAATTGAAATCGTAAAGGTCGTATAATGAGTCGTATGCGTTATTAGATGACGTGTGGAGATTTTTTTAAACTTCATCATAAAGTAATACATTTTCTTGTTTCCAATTTAGAAATAACAAAAAATAAAACTTTGCTTTGAAATCATTTTCATTACAGATAATACAAGTGTAAAATTTTTCTAACATACAAGTTAAAAAAGAAAATATTAAAACAGGGCCAGTTTGACTGAAAAAATAAATAAATAAACTTAAAAAATCAACTAAAAATTTTACTTTAATTCCAGAAATAAAGGTACATTTTCTCTAAAGATGCAAATTAGCATCTTAAATACAGGGGTGCACCCCCCCCCCCACCTAAGAGTAAGGGCCAGCCATTTTAGCATGTGTAGAAATATACAAGCAAATATAATTTCGAAAATAGTTCGTTTGTACAACTGCGCACGCTGGGTGCAAGCATCGACTACGTCATTGGTCACTACATATTGGTTTCTTGATGGTTCTTCATCTTTTAGTATCACTGAAAACGGAAGTTTCCACACCGTACTACTCTAAACGTTGCTTTGTTTCAGTGCAACTATTCCGCATTTTTCATTAGTTTCTTTCATTCTTCGTTTTAATGTTCATGAGATATAATGGCACCAAAGCGTGCATTATTAAATTATTAATACACTGTAACTATATTATTGTTTTATTTACATGTCTCTCTCCCACTGACCATTAATTTTGTACATCGTAACAGAATTTTATGTTGAATAATACAGCTTTTTTTATGCAAGAAACGGTAATATACAGTTAAGAAATGGTTCAAAATAGTGTGAGAGGTGTTTACAAATGCCTAAAATTTTTTAGTGTGTTTCTAAAAATCCGAATTCATACATTTTTTTACTACACTAAATTTCAACTTACGCGAGAGGAGTAGTGGAATGCATTCCTCCCGCAAGTCGGAACTTGACTGTATTTTAATTTTCAACACGGCCGCTCCTCCAACTTCAAGCGCTCTGATATGAACCATTTCAAGGTCGACTTTTCACTTCAGCGTGTTAAAGCAGAGAGAGTGAGAGAGGGAGGGAGAAATTATTGGCAACATACTGTCAGCAGATTCGCGAAGGAGAAGGGGGGGGGGGGACGTGGGGGAATGCCAGAAGCTAGGTTTGAAGAGGAATGGTCGTTTTTGAAGCAGCAATTAAATCATCGAAAAGTTTATAAAACAGTGAAAGCTTTAACTGGAATTTTTGTAAAAGTAAATTCAAAATTAAACCCTTATTTCGTACCGGATAACCCCACATCAACCCCGGATATCGCTTCACATTTTTAACGGATAACTGCCCGGACATCCTGCAAAAAACTGTCGGATATCCGGATCCGGAGTGGCTTGCCGGATCGGATACCTCATACTTCCGGATAGTTAAAAAATCAGCCGGATAGGCCGGATACCGGATAGTTACCGGATATCCGGTGCATCCCTACTATTTAGTAAATTTCATTTTAGAATTTAGATACGACACTCAAAAACAATATTTCTAATTTCTAAAATTCCTAATGACTACAACTGCTAGCTACTAAATTCATGAAGAACGCAGGGCATGGTCAAATTTGAAAACACTATTTATTGTTTTCCCCCCGTTGCAAATGGCTGTACACATAAACTGGATTTAGGTTATCAAGACTTCCGTAGTCCTGCTATTCTCAATTTTTTCTTTTCCCCCTCACAAATGTAACACATTCGTTTTATATCGGATGTATTTGTTTGACGCAGAACCTATCATTCTGCCATCAACCCAACCCAACGAAAGATTTCTTGTTACAGTGTTATGTTAAACCGTTCTTAAAACTTTTTCGTCATTAAAACATGCGATAATTTAGAGCCATTTCCGTCCTTAAAGCACGTGACTGTTGCATACTTGATGGTTGGACTAACTAAAAAGTTCTCCAAATGTATAACAGACTCCAACAAAAAACAAATCAAAAGTATAAAGCAAAACAAAAAAAATGCACCATTTTTTTTTTTTTTACAAATTTTGGTTGGACAGGTTAAATAAACGTGAAATACCGAAACGCAGACAAAAATTGCTGAAATCTAGCGTTATATCGTAATATATACAGGGAGGGGGTATTATTAAAGCAAATGTAAAATTTTAAAAATTATAAAAACGACAAACAAAAACAGCAAATGAATCAACTATGGGATTTCATTTATATTAAACATTTTTCGCATAAAAAAATTCACCAATTAACGATTTTCGAAGGAAAAAATTAAAAAGCTCGTGTTAGTTCTTCACTTCGTTTCACTTAATGGATTTTTCTTCCGTTCTTCATTAGTAAAGCCGAGCAACTTTTATTTTCCTGACAGGAACAAAGTTAAAGGGCTTCCCTCAAGGTCGACTTGCACAATGGTGAGACAAGAATGGAAGGAAATAGTTTCTGTTCGAGTGATCAAATACAATGACGGCAGTTACATAAGCCTCACCGACCGGGGAAAAGCACAAGAATAAATACTCTGACAACGGCCACCACCTACACCACATGCAATGGCGTTTGCAGTTGAAATCCCGTGCCAGGATTTCAAAAAGGGAGGGGATTGAACATTCAACCTCATCATCGTGCACAATGTCAAAGAAAGAACCTTTGCGTAGTTAATTTTGTCGAATGCTTAATTTTTGAATAAAACCCTTTAAGCTTTAAAAAGAAGGCAGCAAATATTCTTATCACAATATTTGATTATACAGAGGTTTAAGTCATAAATTAAAACTTATCATGAAGTTAAAAGTACCAAGCAAATACTATTCTATTTCATGGTTGCAACGTTCTTCTTGAATTGTGAAGCGACTGGGGCTGGGCGACATCAGAATTTTAATACCGCGATATATCGCTCCCCAGCTATCGATATATTTAGCTAATGCTCAATCCATTTCAGCAAACAAGACATTTTTACTCATAAAAGAGGGTGGCCCAAAGCGAGTAGGTTTTCGGAAAACGCTCGAAAATTGAAGTTTTTTTGGATTTTTATCGCAACAATTTCGGTTTTATTTCCTAGCAGGGTTCTTGAACATCAGTGATTTTTGTATTATTTCAGACCCAATAATTATTTATTATCAAACTTTACAAACATTTGAAAAACTCGCTTTGCCCTACCAGGGAGCCCAAAGCGGGTAAGCTTAACTAACTGATTCAGTACATTTGCCAATCAAATATGAAGTTATAAATGATTAAAATAGTTGACTAACTATCTGTCATTATAAATATATATATATATATATATATATATATATATATATATATATATATATATATATATATATATATATAACAGTTGTACTTATCCAATTTAAAATCAGCACATTTGTCTATAAAACATAAAAAAATAACTGATTAAATGAATAGACTAATTAATTGCCATCCTAAAAAATAACTTTTTAAAGTTGTACATTAGGGTGGTCCAAAAAAGGCCCTTTTAAAAAAATTCCTGATTTTTATTGTTCCTACCCCCTTATTTGGTTCCAACTGAGTAAAAAATAATTGTTGTGAAGTTTGAGTTCATAATTTTTACATTTAGAGGTAGCTCAACAGCCTCAAAGTTCCGCTTTTTACCATTTTATGCCATAAATGCAGATAGAAATAAAATTGATGCTAGGAAAAGTATATAATTTATTTAATTAAAATTGCCACCATTTTGTAAGTTAAAAATAGTTAGTTATAAAATAATAATATTTCAACAGTTATGTATATGACTTTCCTTAGTACACATTACAAACTCTGCTTTTTACATCCGGGATAAGCTCGTCAATGTTCTGCGACAACTTGCAATTGGCATTGTTCTTCATTGCGCGTCATTTTTTCATTAAACTCTTTTACAAGGACTATACCCCTTTCAGCATTATCATTAACCACTGAAATTCCTTAAATAATCCTTTTTGCTTTCTTAAAATCCTCCTGAAGCTCCCAGATTTCTGGATCTACGTGAATGAAGGTATCACGTAAACCCATGCTTTGAAAAAATGAAATTGACCCCTTTGTCACAAGTTCTTCAAATTTCATATCCATAAAATGTTTTAGCAAAATCTTAGTGTGCTTCACCACATTGTTTTTCCCGTTTACTTCATTCATCGCCTTCACCACCTGTCTTTTAATGCAGTGTGGCACTTTGTTGGCAAAAAGAGCTGATGCCACGAGTTCTTTTGACAAATACCACAGGGGATTGGCAAATTTCTGCGTTGCAGTTTTGCTTATGTCTTCATCAATCTTTTTATACTTCAATAAAGATTTTTCATTAAAATCATTATATGGTGCATTTTGAGGCATAGAACCAGTCATCCAAGCCTTTAAATACACACATACAACAAATATGCATATTTTTTGCAATCCCTTTTCTTCTATTGACGTGATGGTTAATTGACAGCTAAACATTCCTATTTTGAAACAATATAAAAATTTTTACATCCATCTAGCATGATGCATAGCCCCAGGTGCTACAAATTTGATTCCATGCGGAGGGGCTTTACCGAGAAATATTAAGCATAGGTCAAGACGTTCTCGATAGTCATCTCTCGCTTGCGTGTCATGTAGTAATCTTTCAGCAAATACTATTGTATCATCCTTTACGTCTATCACTTGTGCTAAAATGTCCTTATTGTTTGCCTATGATGCATTTGTCTTTGTCTATGAATTCCCAGTAGGCCTGGAATCGTTTAAAAAGAGGTACGTATGGTGCGAGAGAAAAACCCAAACATTTATTAAACACCGCACCAATAATTAATTCCATAATGTGATGTCGACATGGAAACTATAGTAACCTTTTCTTTTTTTTTTGCTCTAGTAAAACATGGGTACCCTTGCTTTCCCCGGTATTGACACTCGTGTCAAAAGCACATTGCAGAAACTTAGTCAGTTAGGCCTCGGTCCTGCAAAGCTCACCTTCTTTATTTTTTTGTGTCATTGTACTTCTGTTTTTTTTTTTTTTTTTTCAATATATTTCCATAACTTGGGCTGACAGTTTTGGGGTCTTTACGGGTATTCTGGCTTTCTGCCAAAATTTTGTTATTTCTTCTATTGTATTTCTTGAAGATTCTCTTACGGTTTTCTTTAATTCAGTATGGTTATGAAGAAACATCCCCAATGCCATACGAATTGAAGGTAGTTTACTACCTGTCAGCTCACTTATAGTTGAACTAAGAAGATAAACCTCTGATTTTGATGTAACTGATGTATTTGCCATGCTCAGTTATTTTAAAGTAAAGAGGCATATGCATTTCAAAAATAAGTGCAACCTGCCATTCCAACATTGAAAACCAAAACAATTAAGAATACGTGCATAAGCAACAAGTTAAATTTATTCGATCACGACTGTTAAAGGAATAGATTTTATGTATTTACTTGTATTTACAAAAGTATTTTCATAATGGCTATTGTTAAGTCTCTATATAAAATAGCAATTTTATAAAGCAATTGTTTTCTTTTTAATAAAAATAGCAATTGTATTTTACCTTAGTGAGGTCAATGGTTGTGTGTCATACGCGTTCTATTCAGCAATGATGAAAACTTGATCTGCGTTGAGCTACCTCTAAATATTATCGAAATGTTTTCAAATTTTGTCTGATTTATTTTTTAATACATTGGAACAAAATGGGAGGGTAGGACTCAAAAAATTTACACCTTCGAAGTTTTGGACCGCCCTATTGTACATATCTTATTGAAATAGAAAATCTAAGTCAGCACACGAGTCAAGAGATTATAAATAAATATAGGATTAAATCCTATACCCGCTTTGCTCGAAGGCATGTTCTATTTCAATAACTATAACATTAAACTTAAAAAAAGAAACAAACGAAATGACTATTGTGATTTTGGTGGATGGTGTCAGAATCACGTAATATTATTGACAATCAAAAAAATAAGCTGGTCTTCAACTAATCACAAGTTACAAAACTTCATTTTTTTTAAAAACTTTTTTTTTAGAAATGTATCATTTTTTATTATTATTATTTAAAGCAAGGTTCGCGTCATGCCGCTTCACTGCTGATTCGTTAGGACTGATTAAAACTCGGGGGGTGTTCATGTAAACACGACATACGTATGCATCGCCGCTTACACACCAAGGGGGGGGGGGGGAGGGCATACGAAGGCCTACCCACTTAGAGTAACCCTCCCCTATATTAGCACTTTATTCCTGGAATTTTAAGCTTTGGCTTTTAATTGTGATACGAGTGTTTGAATATATAGAACTATTAAGTATCATGATATGAAATATCATCTTTCGAAAGTCTTTTTGTATTAAAAAATAATGATCTGCTCATGTTGCAGGTGTGACCGTACGATCACGCCCGCAACACTTACAGATCATTATTTTTCAAGACAAAAAAATTTGTTTTTAGACAGTTGAAAGATGTAACATGCGCTGTTTCCAAAAAAAAAAAAAAAAGTTCACATTTTTTTTTTAGTGTGCAAATTTTTTGGACATGAGGCTCATGGGATTGATGAAAGGAAAGAACCAATGTTTCGTAGCACAAAATTAGATAACGCAGTAATCTGTAATTTTGTGCTACAAAACATTAGTTATATCCTTTTACTTCTCTGCACAAAGGCGTTTATTTATTTCTCATAGGATTGAGTTCGATACTCTGGTTTAACACCGAAAAATAAGTAACAAAATGTAAAACAAACAAACTCCCAGAAAAAAAAAAAAAGGATAGGTTTTGATGATTTTTTTAAATATTTTACGGGATAACCCGTGAGTCTCCCAGCTCGCTAAAAATGTTCATGCTTTTGAACTTTTCTCCTCTCTATATCCCTTCAGAAGGATGTTAATGATGAACACAACGCTTCATTCCCCTACAAATAAAAATAATGGTTACATTACTGTCGAAAAATGAAGGGGGGGGGGGGGTACTTCTTAAAAGTGGGACGTGATATGGGAAAATGGTTGTCATATTTGGATTCAGGGGGACATGTTACACAAGAGTTAGTGAGAATGGTATAAGCTTTTTTTTTTTTTGCCGCGCAGTGTAATTTGAGAGAAAGAACGTCGCAAAAACGTCATGTGCTAAAATTAATAACACTGAATCCACTTGCAAAACACAAAATTAAAGAAAATGCTGTGAAATTATCGTGTATTGAAGCTCATGACGTCAAATTATATCAATAAACTGTCAAACTAAGTTGATTTTGATTGTCGTAGCTGTTATGAGCGCAACATCCTAGTGGTAGATAAATTTAAACAATGAAGGCCTTTAATAGTCAGACGCAAATGACTTCTGACGACAATTCAAACAAAAATGAACAGTCTAAAAATAAATTTTTTACATGATCACAGGGGAAAAATGTTACTTCATTATTTTGATTCAATAAACATAGCAACAAAACACGACAGAAAATGATAGTCTTTTCCAAAAAAGTTTTGGGGTAAGTCAAAAACATGAACTAATCAATATAGTATATGTACACTATTATACATCCATCATTGAATTCTAAGTAGTGATCAATTTTATGTCAAGAAGGGGCAAGGGCGCCCATATAGGGGGGGGGGGCAAGGGGGCTTAAGCCCCCCCCCCTTGAAATTAGAACTTCCTTGTTTTTAGTACTTTTTTCTTTGCAAACATGTAAAAACATTTCTTCTCCAGCCATTAATGAATAAGTTATTAAAAATGTCAAATTTTAATGACTTTAATCTGTTCAGAAATCGGTTTCCATGGGGAAAATATCCTGCTAAACCATGGTTAAAATATCTGAGCCCCCCCCCCCCTTACTATTTTGCATATGGGCGCCTATGAGAAGAGGTGATAGTGAACTCAAGTAAAATTTCCTGAAAAAAAATGAAATTTTTGGATTTTAGGAAGCTTGACCTCCCCCCTACCCGGTAGAAGCTTTTCAAATATGCATCCAAAAATCATTGTTTTTTTTTTTTTTTTTTTGAAGGGGTTTTTATTTTATTATTATTATTTTTATTTTAAAGAACTATTTCGTTTTAGCTCTATTTAAAGGAGTGATGGAATAACCCGGGTTCAGATGACACTTTAGTACATTGTTTAACTCAAAATGTTCAACTTATGGTAAAAAATATTCAGTGTTTAATAAATGAAAATAAAAAATTTTCCTTGAATTTTGCACAAATTACAAATATTATCTAAATTTACTTGTTTTAATTACAATACAATTAAGAGCTACTTTTTTCTTCTTTTGGTGGACGACTGAAAACTGTTCCGGACTATTTATTTATGTGTTAACTTTACCGAATGAGAATACTTCCCATTAGGACGAAATATTGCTTATTTGAACTATTTTCGTAATGTGTGTGTGTGTGTTTGGGTGCGTAAAACATATGTAAATTACAAAAAAATAATAAATAAATAAACAAAACACTGCATGAAATGTTTCTCTTTAATAAAACTTTGTATGTATGTTTATATGTCCCCTACAAAAATCCAGTTTACGTCGGATCTCGACCAAATTTGGCAGGGAGGTACTTGGGCACCCGAGAAGGAACGCAGGGATTTTCGAACGCCAAAAAAGTACCGAAACGTTCCAATTTTAATATTAGAGCCCGAAAACGGCATTAAATGGCTCTTTCTACCCAAAATAATTATCCGACCAGTTCACTTTAGCGCCATTCGAAAGCCGGCGAAAAATAACCCTGAAGTTAATTTTCTTCCTTCAAATTTCAAAAAAAAAAAAAAAAAAAAAAAAAAAAAACCAAGACTGTAAAATTACCAGCAAAAAATTTAAAAGCATTTCTAGCCAAATGGAACAGAATTTCATATCGGAAAATTATCGTTTGGGCGATCTCATTTTGAATTATTTTTCAGAAGGTTGCCAATTTTTTTTCCTCGGCTGTGACTACAGTAGACCCTCGTTTTACGCGGTGGTTAAGTTTCACGGAAATGCAGCGTAAATCGATACCGCGTAAATTGAGACCTAATAATAGTGTTAAAATAGGGGTTTGGTTCGGTAGATAACAAAATACTTTATTCAAGTGATGACTAATTGTATAATAAGTTTAATGTGTACTTATATCGACTTTTATGCACAACATGTATAAAGAAAACATAAATTAATTTCCTGTTCTGTTTATGAAGACGAGCTGGCTATGATAGTCTTTTGGCAGTCATTAAGAATTTTTCTCTCAAGTTCTTTGCAGAGCATTAACGCATCCATGATCACTTGCGTCATTTCCATCATAGAATCTTCCTTCACTAAGGAATCAGAAAGATCATTTCTATTATCTAGGAATGGCTCAAAATTTTCAATGTGAACGTTTTTGGTTGTGCGTCACCGATGTCGGTATCTTCGTAGGTTTTGGCCTTTTTTGTCACTCCTAAAAGTTCTTCTTCCAGTGAGTTCTGAACTGTGTGAGTTTAATAACTTTACTTCTCGAAAGAGCTCTGTAACCAATCGCATAAAATGTCTCCAGTGACCCAAGCTCGATTATTAGTAAGCCTAAATGCAGTTGATTACGCGTAACCTGCAATCTTTAGGAGTTTGGATTTTGAAAGAGGGGAAAATTTTATTTGTTTGCATTGCCGCTTCCGCGTAAAACCGAAACTCATCCGTGTAAAATAAAATAAAGGTGTCTAATTTTAAACCGCGTAAAACAAGGGTCTACTGTAAACAAAATTTTGCTTTTGTTTTGAGGTAAAAATTTCCCCTTTGATTATTATTTAGCGAATTATCCTTCTTTCTTCTTCTTCTTCTTTTTTTTTCTTTCTTTTATTTTTTTTGGGGGGGGGGGGGGTGTACTGCCAGCAGAAGATAATCAAGGATTTTAGTTGCAGTTATGGTGGTTGCGTTTAATTTATACGTGAACTTTTGATTTGCTGTTTTTTTTCCTTTAAGAATGATTATTTTGACAGGAATTTTAGTGTTTTTTTTCTTCCTTTTTATGTAAAGCCTGATTGTTGAATAACTTTTATTTTCGAGGTAGACCGTGCAAGCTGGGCAATGCAGCTAGTAAATAAAAACGACAGAAGGGGAAAATGGGTTCACGTTATTTGATTTAGGAGGTGTAAACTTGCTAAGGGTTCCGCAATACAGTTCAATTTCCTGGAGCGGAGCTTTGGTTATTTTTAGAGATTGGACTGTCCATTCGAGTGTAAGATTTTCACAGTCAAAAACTCAGCCAAACATTAAGCTATGCAAGATAGATTTATACTCATACAGCACGACAAAAAAAAAAAAAAAGTCAGCAGTAGTAATCAATTCCTCCAGTGATGTGAGTCAGAAATATTTCCAGAGGGAAGGAATTTAAAAAATGGGAATATTTCCTTGTCCATTGTACTTTCTGAAAAATTGGGAATTCGTGAAAATCTTGAATATTTCACATTAAGACGCTTATTTAAAATTTAGGTGCACCATTGAAATGATATCTGCAAAAAAAATTATTAGAAGGTGAAATCAAAACGATCGCAACAAATTTTCAGTTCATCCCTCGCAAATAAAGTGAAAGTAATGAAAATTGCACTTGCAACTGAATATGTGGATAAGAATTTAACTAGGTGCAATTTGTATACAATTCCCTAATCAATAAAATATGAACTGATTTCAAATATTTATCAATGCAGAAGTATTTGTTAATTCAGCATTAACTAGAGCTGTTATGCATAAAAAACTTAAAATAAATGAAGCAAAAATAAAATTTATCAATTATTTTTTTGCCATTTGACACTCTTAAAAGGAATGGGGTTTCGTTTTAAGCTTTTATTTATGCATCTCTTTGCCTCTTAATAAAGTGTAGTAAACATCAAAAATGAATCAAATTCGATTCTCATATCGGGTGCAAAGAAGTCGCATTTTTCAAAACGAAGAAATCAAAAGTATAGATACGGCAAATAAAAGAACTTACTGAAGAAAAATAATTTAACAGGTCTATACGATGAATGTCATTAACACTTAATGACATAATGGTCGAAAATTTGGAGTAGGAAAAAAATTGGAAGTTGGGTTATAAAATAACGGAAAATACAACATATCCGGTATTAAGACACGAAAAAATACCAGAATTCCAGTGTTTAATCAGATCACAATGACACCCTGATAATTTAATAAAAATGTATTTGAAAAGTGCAGTAGAGTTTTTTTTCTTTCTGGAAACATCTCATGACTTGTCTAATTTGCCCTTAGAGAAGAAAGATATAGAAGAGACGAAAATCAGCAACAGGTAGGATATTGAAATTGAAGGGGAATTTTAGATGCACATGCATCTTGCAACATTACAATCGATTTTAAAATAAAATTGAATTCTCGATAAAAATTGTAATCTGAAAGATTTTCGGAAAACCAGATTTGTTATTTTTTATTTGAAACATAGGTCGATTTCTACCGTCTACCCCCCCCCCCAAAAAAAAAAAACCCATTTATCGCCACTATTTAAAGCTGTGGAAGAAGATCTGATCACATCTGTTAAAGCTGTAATGATATCTTATTTTCTTTACATGTTCAATAACTCAAAAAGTAAAGGGGGGGGGGGGCTTTGGCTCCTTAATTGGGTTTAAGCAGTATAGCCAATTATTCTGAAAATAATTTTAAAATTATATTATTTACTAAAACATTTTTTTTTACAGCTTTAGTTACATAACAGTTCAAAATTTTAAATTTTGACAGGAATAAAAGAGCACTGGTAGTTCAGTACTAAATGACTGAACATCAGTATGTTATTTTCTGAGACATAATAATTGACAAGGAAAAGATTGATTAAAAAAAATTAAAAAAATTTGGAACATAATAATTTAATTAGTCATCAGTCAATGAGAAGTATTTTTGAGAGGAGAGTTTAAAAAATGACTAAATACGCGAATTTTGCATCAAATTTAGAAACAATTTTGAAGGCATATGTAAAAGAAATGGCAGCAGAAAAACAAGAATAAATAATTGTAGAAATTAAATTTGAAGCTCATTGCAAACAAACACACAGACAAACACAGAAACAGATTTAAAAAAAATAGGTGTACTCACGACTTCTCGCTCCAGCGTGGGCGGAGGAGGCTCCTTCGTCTCCCCGGGGCTCCTTTGGCAGGGGTGAGAAGGGGCGTAGGGGACACAGACGTCGTGGAAGCATTCCAGGCACTCTGTGGGAGAAGAAGCAATTTTATGAAGATTCTGTGCTTTCAGCTTCAGTTCGCAAATGTCCGGCTCCGAGACGACCGGCTGTTGCTGGACGCGCGGCCGGATAACTGCCATTGTGGTACCACCATCCCCTTGGTCGCGCATTTTGGTGGCATCCACTATGCACATCGGTGAGCGAATGCTAACTGGCTCTTGGAATACGCGAAAACCTGACGACCTGACAGTCCCTTGCGATTACAAAAAAAAATATGCTTATCTTAACGAATCCATAGAAATTGATAAAGTCTCTCACAGTTTCTGTTTTGAGATTAACCACGTTTTTGTCCAAACGAATTAACAAACTATTAGAACTTTTGTTTGTACTTGTGCCTGCATAAGAAAATTATCACGATTCCTTTATCAAGATGAGAAAAACAAGATCTTAAAAATTTTTCACAAAAGACGCAAATAAGTTAGGAACTTAATGATTTATTAATGTCTAGGACTTTTGACTTTCCAAAAGGATTCTTTTGGAGAAAAGTGATAATTAAAAGGTCTTAAGCTATGATAATATTTTTCTCCAAATGTTTTCGATGGAAAATAAACGAGATGAAAACGAATAATAAAATTTCTTAACTTTTAACGGATCTCTGCACAAAATAAAGTATCAATGTACGTTAAAAACTAAATTCTGTAGCGGTGGAAAGGATTATAACATGAAATTGCTCAGAACCCAGAGCAGATTAAAAGCAATTATTTACTCGTTCCGATAGTTTATCTCAGTTTTAATTTTCAAGGAAAGCAATGCTGAAAGTAACGGCGCTTATTTGAAATTCAAGAGAAATTAACTGAAATAATTTTTGGCTGATTGAAATAATTAAGCTATGAGTGCACACAAGCGTACTTCGTTTCGCAAACATGTGCCGGCAAATTTCTCTACAACACTCCCAATCCCTACTTTAATAACGGTCTCATACATCAGGGAACGCAGCCGTCAGGCGCGGACTGTCAGGACGAAAGGACGCACTGAGAGTGAGCTAACCGTTGCGGACAGATGATTTTCGGAGGACGCTTTTTGCAGCGGGTTGCCAGCCGGATGGAAAGGGCGCCAAGCCCTCATCGCCAATACCGGCATTATCACTGTTGCCAGGGCCATAATAATCAAACGACTTGGCCTTGTCGGTTTTGACAAGTTGGCATAAGATGGAACTAAAAAAAGTTTATGGCCAGAAAGACGAGGAAATAAGCTAAGTTCCATGTGGAACGATAAATTTGATTCGGGACGCATAATTCTCCGATAGCGAGACTCAGCTAGTATTTATAGAGTCTAACAGAAACAACATGTTTGCCAAAAAGTTATTAATTGAAATATATGAGGAGTTATAAAGTAAGTAGTAGAAAGGGAGTTGATCAAAAACCACACAGCAGTGATAGATTGCTTTTTAGATCTTTTCCTGCCGAAATGACACCCATGAGTTATTTTCCTCCTCAACAAATAACCCCAGAACTACAAACCCATTTTTATAACCTGTAAACTACAAATCGGGGTACATATTTACCCCATAGGTGTTTTGCTAGTAAAGTCGTGCAGAAAGCTGTAATCCGACTCATAACAACGTTTTTTTTTTTTTTTTTTTTTTTTTTTTTCACATGCCGAAGATATTGGTGAAGACTAATTCTATTTCGCCTAGGTTTTGTTAGTGAAAGTACTATTTGTATAGCTAAATGTGCTGAAGGCCTGGTTAAAAGTGCTGAAAAAACAGTTTACCTTGGTCGATATCTTCACCAGTTTGTGATTCTAGGTTTAAACACTACTGAAGAGATTTTTTTTCCTCCCAATAACTTACTTTACAACAAAAAATACAATTCAAGGGAGAAAAAAATGTTGTTTAATTTTTTGTAAGATTTCTTCCTATAACTGATTTCAAGCTGAATTTGGGAATACGATCGCGTTTTAAAGATTTACTCAACAGCTTTTAAAGTCTCAGAAACTGCAAGTTTCAGAAAGACTGAAATGGTCAAAGGCACTTGAGTCAAACTTTGAAATTTTTTGTTCTGAAACCATTCCATTAAGATTTTTTTCAAAGTGGGCTGCATTATCATTGAGTTTTTTCCGTCGAATTTGTTTTGTAATAATTTTTTTAGCTATCATTTTAACTTGTAGCAATAATCGCACTTCTACATTTTGAAAATTATCATTTTTGTTTCTCAAACTAAAAAAAGCCTTCCAAATTATACTGCGGGTGTGAGTAGGGGGGGGGTGCTTGTCACTTATTACTTAGTGCACAAGGGGTTCGCCAAACTCGTACAGATTTTGGAAGGGGTTAGCAAAGGCAAAAAAGGTTGGGAACCGCTGCTATAAGATAAATGGAAACAAGCTGAGGAGAGTAAAACAGCATTCCATTCGCCAACTAATAGTCGTTAAGTCAAATCTGCAAACCCAGTTATTCTTAGAAAGTAAAATCTGCGATGCACTATACAAAATGTCGCCTTTCAACTAATTCAAGAGATAAGAAAGAGTCTAAAGTTAAAGAATTTTCGGCCATAAGAGGTCAAACGTTCGGCTATTCAGCTATTACAATTTCAGCATCAAAATTATTTTGTCCAAAATGAAAATATAGATCCTACACGGTTAATGAACGCAAAAATTAAAATTTTTTCTGTCATATTCAGTCAAAAAAAAAAAAAGATCAAGAAGATGGGGGAAAAAAAAAATTCTTAGCAACATTTCTGAAAAATTAATTGGGTCAGATTTTGTAACAGCATCTTTTTACAAGTTAGAATAATATTTTATAAACCTTCCAGATAAAATTCCATCATACATTCAGGGGCGTGCACAGTAATTTACCCGTCACTAACTATTTTCACGGGCCTTATCCATATTGTTTACCCGAATGTCCCTACGTATATTTCACCCCTCATTTTCAAAATCACGAGACCCCTCAGGCTCGGGTCAACAAGTGTCCTTCCTTCTAACTCCCTGTGCACGCTCCTGCATACACTTAAAAGAAACTCTTCTTTTTTTTAATGGGTATGGCGCATTTAAAAGAAACGAAAATCAGCTGAGGAAGAAATTTTATTGAGCAATCACGATTGCTTATTGTTCTCACTTGACAGTCCTTGATGTTCCGGTTCCTTTTTCAGCTTGGACCAGGCCTGCAGCACCACCGTCCACCGGCGGCGGCGCGGCTGGTCCTGACCACTGTCCCCCGGAATCCTATTTTGCTGGGCGGTGGCGTCCATGTCCTACACACGCATGCGCATACACACTCGCCTACGCGCGCACGCCTTTACACACATACACACGCCTACGTGCACACACGTAAGCCTACACACCCACGCACACAACTATATACACGTAAGCACCCAGGAGGAGGGACATGCTTGGGCGGGGGAGCCATTTCTAGAAACAATAACTCTAACCAGTAGAGTCTTGTCGCAACTCGTGATTGCGAAAAACATAATTTGAATTCAAAGTTTCGGAATTCAAATTAGAGTTAATTTTTTTTTCTACTATTTTCAGTTGCTCTAATCAATTTTCGCAAAGTGTCCCCTCCCTTGTCACAAACTAATACAATTTCACGAATCCTCCCCCCCCCCCTTAAAACGTAACATCACTTGTGGACAGCTCCTGAAGTTCAAATTTTTGGCTATGCCGTCATTTATGAACTTATGACTACTATGCACGATAAAAAGAGTACAGTATCATTCTATCGCCAAAAGTTCTTGATTAGTTTCTTTGTAACAAATGTTCCAAAACTTGAAATTAGCATCCAGACGAAATCGAGTTGCAAAGAGCTCCGGGGCTCTGGAGCGCTTTTTGGGTTGCACGTTGGGGTCAAAGAGAACAGTATGTGGGCGGTGATCCAAAATGGGTTTTTTAGATGTGGGGAAGCAGGCAAGGGGAATGAAATAAGGATGAAATTTGGGGCTATAGATAGAAGGCAGTTGAGCACGTAAATAGCAGCCGTTCATTCCACAAACGAACACATCTGTAACACATTGATATATGCCAGAAATATCTGTAACTATGCTTTCGTACCAATTACGTTATTTTAACTATCATAATGGGGTTGTTTCTATCGGTCAAAAGTACTACTTTTAGTCACTGAAGTTGATAGAATGAGCAAAAAAAGAATAGCATTGAGCGAGAAAAACTTTTATTTTCAAAGCTTTAAATTTTTGGTTATTATTTTTTTAAATGTCTGATTTTTCAACCAAGGCATGGTCTTTATAACGTTACAAGTGACGAACTTTGGCACGCTACTGCACTGTCGCACTGAATGTTTACGTTTGCTGTCTACCGCGTTTCCAGGTTATGATAATTCAGAAGCGAATTAAATATTACGCTCTACGCTTGCTATCAACCATATCGTTGCCAGTACATGTGAGTAAAGAAACGAATTAAATATTGCGCTCTGTGCTAATGGCATCAATGAATGGCATTTCATCGTTTGTGATGTCATGTGCAGAAGCGTTAAATATAAAATTGAATGCAGAGAAGGAGGGAGGCAGGATAGTATTAGTGCTAGACCGATGCAATAAGAACGGTGTAATATTGCATGAAGCCTGAGATTTTAAACGCAAGGGGCAATGGAATCTACTTATTTGGAAAATTTTTAATTGGAAAATTAATATTTATATTGGATTTTAACAACATTGAACAAGATCGTACAGCGATAAAAGGTCTGTATTTCGTCCCTCTCAGAACTTTGTCCTTAACTCACTTAATTAAAAATATTTACCACAAAAACTACTTTCTTACTCACAATTTATTTTCTTTCATTTTATTTTACTCGTTTAACAACGTTTCCGCTTGAATAAAAGAATAAAACGTCCAGATTCAGCTTTGGCGACCGCGCCAAAGGCAATGAAATTGTAAATTCGGCGAAGGCGAAAGTACTGGCAGATGAAAAATTCTCCGAAATTTCCACAGAAAAAATTCTCTTCGACACTCAAAATTATGTCAAAAGATTGTTTAAAAAACCTCAAGAGAGAGGGGGGGGGGGAATTGCCAAATTCGGAATTTTTTTTGGAGTCACTGCCCGCTGTGAGAAATGCCGGTTTAAAATAAAATGTCTTATGAATAGTTTTTTTTTTTTTAACTAAAGCGCATGTTGCATATTTAAAATACAAATTTGTATTGTATGAAATTATACTTTGTTTTCTGATAGAAGTTTTATAGAAATATTCACAACTGAGATTCATTAAAAACTAGTCTTTTACAAAGACTTTTGAAATTTAGTTAGGATTTTTTTTTTTTTAATTTGGCTAATTTGATGGCTAACAATTTAAGATCCCTAGCGGAATTCCTAAAATGGATTTCAAAATAGGAGGCACTGTAGTGTTACTAGATTACATATTGCTAGAGAGGTTGATTTGTTCAAAAAAGCAAGTCTAACCACTTAACAGTTTCACTATCCTCTTTTTTTTTTTTTGGATCCAAACAACAAATTTTGTAATCTATTTCGTATTTATGTCGATAATACGAAGTTAAAACGACACAAAACTCTTTTAAGTATCGCATTTATCAATTTATGAATTTTTAACTGCGGCGAAAGTCAGGCATTTCTACTTAAAGTTGTCTTTTTTCTGAAGAACAAACTAGACTGAAAAGAACCCTTTACAGGGTGATAAATTGGAAAAGATCTTGCATTTTAAAGATACTTATTCCGTTTCATCATCACTGGAGAATTCCGGCAATGAAATTTCACAATAATTATTATCTACAACGAGAATTTTTAGAATTATCGTCTGATTCAATATTAGAATTATATTTTGTTGAGAGAAAGAGCAAATCCAGGTTTTACTGAGAGTCATTTTCGGGAGAGGAGGTAAAGTGCAATTTTAGGGCTCAAACGGGGGTCTGCGGCAATGGGGTTACTTCCATCAGTCAAAAGTACTACTTTTAGCCACTGAAGTTGCATAATAATAATAATAATAATAATAACATGGAGCAAAAAAAATCTTTTATCTTCACAATGTTTAATTTTCAATTATTTTTTTGAAATGTCCGATTTTTTAAATGAGGCATGATCTTTATGACTTCGCAAGTGATGAACTTTGGCACGCTGAATAATTACGCTTGCTGTCTACCGCGTTTCCAGCTTATGAGAATCCAGAAGCGAATTAAATATTGCGCTCTACGCTCGCTATCAACCAATCGTTACCAGTACATGTGAGTAAAGAAGCGAATTAAATATTGCGCTCTGCGCTATTGGCATAAGTGAATGGCATTTAATGACTTGGGATGTCATGGGCAGAAGCGTAAAAAAGAAAATTGAATCTGCGCACCGATTAAAATATTTTTTTTAACTATTAAAATTTGCCAAATTATTTTAAAAAGATCAAGTCCTATGTTTTTGAGCATGTTCTTTCAGAAAAAAATACTTTTGAAATTTCAGAAACGACCCCATTGTTTCAAAAGATATATCATTTCGCAATAACGCATCGTTCAAATATGCAAATATATGCTGTTTTTGAACGCTCAAGAGCCAATGCATTTTTCGATTTGCCGAATGTAAACCGGACTCTGCGGAATGATATAACATATATAACGATCATGCACAGGGACGTGCACAGAAGTTTTGGGGCTCGTCACAAATTACTTTTACGGGTCCCCCTCTATATTGTTTACCCTACATCCCAACAAAAATTTCACTCTTCATTTAAAAAATCTAGTGCACCCTTCAGGCTCGGATCCGGGCCAACAGGTGTCCCTTCTCCCCCCCCCCTTCTGTGCACGCCCCTGAGCATGCACACATACGTACGTCTAATGAAAAATGCTCCCCCCCCTCGCCTTTTTTTAAGGGCACTTTAGCAACGCTGTGTCCAAATTTGCCAAATAAGGACATTTTTGATAGATCTCAGTGACCACATGTGACCTTTGAGCGTCCCCTGCGGGAGAGAGTGTATCTTTGGAGACGGTGATATCTGATTCCTGCCATTATTCATTTCAAAAAAAAAAGCAGTACAGATTTTCAAAAAAAGTGACAAGTGTAGACATATTTGAAATCATTCCGAACTTCGAATGCTTTACAAAATAAGAGCATATTTGCTAGCGGTCCTTATCCAGAGCTACTTTATAAGCGGACCCGATGGCAACCGAACTCTTTTTTAGACACACGGACAGCTATAAAATCATTCAGCAGTTAAGTTATCGTTGTCCTCATTTCCTTCGGGTCGAAGCATTCGTTAGTTGAAAGCATTTTTATCTCCAACTTCTCGTTCGTTTTTGCCCTTTGCATCTGTACTCTATTTACAAACATTATACACTCAAGTTCAACGTCGAGTGTAATCTTTTATACTCTTACTTGATTTATCTACTCGTTATAGAAAGCTGGAGAATATATTTAATTAAAATATAATAAATTTCCGACTTCTACCCCTGAAGCCATGGTCATGGATGATTTGATTTTATAAGCGAAGTTTATTTTTAGAGAAGGTTTTGCAAACTTTTGACGTGTTATGGTAGTGTTGCACTAGCTATAGAATAAATTCGAGCAGGGGCGTGCACAGAAATTTTGGGGTCCGTCACAAATGACTTTTATGGGGCCCCTTGCATAGTGTTTACCCCTACGTCCCTACATATATTTCACCCCTCATTTTAAAATTTTTGGGCCTCCTTCAGGCTCGGGCCTGGTGCACGCCCCTGAATCCCAGCATCTATTCTTGTTTCAGTAAAACGCACAGCGAGGTGGGTATTGGGAGTCACTCCCCAGGAATCCTCGACTTAAAACCATATTGCCTAATATGGTATTTTGTTCCCACAGCTTAATAGTTATATTATCTTCCTCCTCAGAAGGTAACTTACGGTTGCGCTAATTATTTGGTATCTCGTAATAATAAAGTTCTATATTTTTGAAATTTGTATGAGTTAATTTACTAGTTCATTATTCTTTGGCACAACTTTCAAAAGATTCATATCTCTGAATGGGCTGCATGCTGCATATTGACAAATTCATCGTTCTTCGGCACAAAGTTCATTAATTTTACGTATTTGCAAAATCGAGGTGAATTATATATTAACAAATTCATTATCTTTCGGCACAAATTTTTTCGATTTTAGAAACCCGGATAGGATGAGCATCAAGAAATTCATTGAGCTATCATTTCCAATAAAAATTCCTAAATGCGTTCCTTTATTACAAGAAACTTCTTCTCCACACTAAAAAACTGAGAATTGAAAGAAAGTACTTTTTTTTTCTTGCAACATAGGATACTCAAAAGACTCAATTTATGGCATTTTGTTTTGCACTTAAAATTTAATCTACACAAGTAATTTAGAAAAAAGAAAAGTCAATTCCTACTTAGGTCTACAAAGAAAAATGCTATTTTAGTTACTTTTTAAAAAATAATTACTATTAATGTAAATATGTATATACATTTTTCAGAATCACAATATTAAGAGGCAAAAAATAAATTAAAATTAACTAATGAATTAATATTAGAAAAAACTGTATTAACAACAAGTGCTATTCACTAAGTTTTAAAAAACGTGTTTGAACTTGAGTGGATGAATAAAAAGTGATTTTTTAACAATTAAAAATTTGAACAAGATCAAAAATAAACAACGGAGAGTGTGAACTGATAGTAGGAATTGAAAAGTGAAGTCTTCTTTTATTATTATTATTTTTTACCATAAACAAAAAAAAAGTTTCAAAATGCAAATTAAATCTGTTAATCATAGAAAAAGTTTAAGCAGCAAGACGAAACGACGAATTTTTACGAAGAGTGTGAAGAAAATTGTATTTTACTCACGCTCTTCGCAAAAATTTATTTACCAAAGTAAAAAGTAGAAAACTTGTATTACAACTATGAAAACAGCGTGGCTTTCTACAGTTCCCTTTTAAGTTAAATAAACTAAAAGATAGATAAACTGATGCAAGTTAACCCGCATGGTTTAAATTTGTTCACGCTCTTCGCAAAAAATTTACTTTGTAATGTAAAAAAGAAGAATGCTGATATTTTTACCATGACAACAACAGAGTTAGTTCTTCGACAGATTCCTTTCAAGTTAAATAAACTAAAAAATACATAAATTGGTGCAAGTTAACCCACAAAGTTCAAATTTGTTCACGCTCTTCGCAAAAACTTATTTTGTAAAGTAAAAAAAAAATATTAAAAATAAATAAATCTTAATATATAAAAATCAATGTCCTGAGATAACATATATATATATATATATATATATATATACTAGCATTCCCGTACCCGGCATTGCTCGGGTAATGGAATTAGCAGGGGTTAACAGTGCTTGGTGCACCTAGTTTCGAAAATGCCCTATAATAATTACTTATTACTAATAATTTTTTCTAACTTTGGGAGGATCCCGGGGCCCCTGGACTCCTTATATATATGCCCTTGTCCTTAACCGATCTTTAACTGTTATTAACGATCCTTTTAAAGTATTGATTATCTTTGCAAACATAGGCCATCCACATTTTATTGTTATACCTATGTTTAAGCAAGAACTTAACAAGAGTATACATTTTTTTTTTCTGGTGCTAAAATTATTAAGCTGCTTGATGAACTGACTTTGGAGCTAAATAAAATTGGCCGTGTGAAAAAAAGTCTTCTATTAAATCGATCCCTGCTACTTTTAATGTCTGTCCTTGTGACTTATAAACGGTTATTGCAAAGCAAACTTTCACAGGAAACTGCACTCTTCCAAATTTATGAGGATAGTCCGCCTGTGATGATGTTCTTAAAAACATCGTTTCTAGTTTTGAAAAAATGAAAACAAAAGACAGAAAACATTATTATTCAGTAAGTTACCGCCCATTAGCCAGGGCTTTATTTGACTTGAGAAAAACCTCGAAGAATCACGTGAGAAACAAAAACAATATCAAAATTACAGTTCGCTATCGACCAAAAGTTGAGATGAAGTACTGAATAATGATTTGAATGGAGGAAAGCCTTCGAAAATAAGGGATTTGAATTTCAATGACAGGTTTTTAATTTCGCAGAAATTAAGGGGTTTTAATTAGTTTCTCCCGAACTAATTGAGATTTCGAAAAATCCTTTCTTAGTGGTTACTTTTGTAATCATGCGGACATGCCTGCCAAATTTCAAGTCTGAAGCTTCAGCGGTTTCGGCTGTGCGTTGATATATATATATATATATATATATATATATATATATATATATATATATATATATATATATATATATATATATATATATATATGTTATCTCAGGACATTGATTTTTATATATTAAGATATATATATATATATATCAACGCACAGCCGAAACCGCTGATACCTCAGATTTGAAATTTGGCAGGCATGTCCGCATGATTACAAAAGTAACCACTAAGAAAGGATTTTTCGAAATATCAATTAGTTCAGGAGAAATTAATTAAAACCCCTTAATTTCTGCGAAATTAAAACCAGTCATTGAAATTCAAATCCCTTATTTTCGAAGGCTTTCCTCCATTCAAATCATTATTCAGTACTTCATCTCAACTTTTGGTCGATAGCGAATTTTAAATTTGATACTGTTTTTCATTCTCACGTTTTTCTTCGAGGCTTTTCTCAAGTCAAATAATAATGTTTCTGGCTTTTGCTTTCATTTTTTCAAAACTAGAAACGAAGTTTTTAAGAACATCATCAGAGGTGGACTATTTTTTTGAATTTAGAAGAGTGCAGATTCCTGTAAAAGTTTGCTTTGCAATAACCGTTAATAAGTCACAAGGACAGACATTAAAAGTATTAGCAGGGATCGATTTAAGAGAAGACTTTTTTTCACACGGCCTATTTTATGTAGCTTGCTCCAAAGTCAGTTTAAGTCATCAAGCAGCTTAATAATTTTAGCACCAGAAAAAAAAAACTATGTTGTATACAAAGAAGTTTTTGCTTAAACATAGGTATAACAATAAAATGCGGATGGCCTGTGTTTGTAAACATATTCAATACTTTATAAGGATTGCTAATAACAGTTAAAGATCGGTTAAGGAGAAGAGCATATATATAAGGAGTCCAGGGGCCCCGGGATCCTCCCAAAATTAGAAAAAAAAAATACAGGTAATAAGCAATTATTGTAGGGGATTTTCGAAACTAGGTGCACCAAGCATTGTTAACCCCTGCTAATTCCATTACCCGAGCAATGCCGGGTAGGGGAATGCTAGCAAATAAATAAAACTGATATCAACAGAGTGGCCCCTTCTATAGTTTGATTTAGAGTCAAATAAACTAAAAAATAAACAAGTGGTGCAAGTTAACCCCACATGGCTCTAAAGCAGCGTTTCTTAAATTGTGTTCCGCGGAACCCCAGGCTTCCACGGAGGTTCCATCTCAGGGGTTCCATGAGACTTGCATGTTTTCATATCACACATTTTAAATTTGTCACTTAAAAAATCGATAAAAATAACGCCTTTTCAAAATTAAAAATAAATTTTATTTTATTTTCGTATACTAATTTGAGCATTTTTACCCATCAAGGTTAGCCACTTTGAAATTACTTTTTTTTTTTTTTTTTGCCTAATATAATGCAATTTTCAGGCTGTCAAAAATTGCCTGAAATTGTGCCTTTAGGAATTTTCAACTGCGAAATTTTTCCGAGATCAAAACACCTTATTCGCACCTAATTTCTCCAAATATCGTGTAAAATTGCACTTTAATAACTTCTATTTAGAAACTTTTTCGGAAGAATCCATTGCCCCCACAATATCACCAAAGATAGCTTAAAAATGACTTCAAAGCTGAAAACATTTCGGGTGGGCACCTGAAACCCGCTTTTCTTTAACATTACTAAATATTAACTAACTAACGAATAAATACCTTTGTGCTGAAAATTAGAACAGTTAGTAATCCAACGTTGTGAAGCACAAAAATTGCAAAATTATTGCAGACAAGTGTTTCGGTGTTACAAGGAACACCTTTTTCAATGCTAAGAAGTGTGAGCTTCTGGATGAAAAGTCATCCGAGAAAAGCAACATGGTGGAACAGGAGATAGTATAAATATCAAAAAATAGAAATTGAACAAAAACAAAAAAAGATAAAATGACACCAGGAGAAAAATTTATTATATAATTCCATCAGGAAAAGACCGTTAAGTAATAAATTTTCCAAGAAAACCCATAAACAATGCAATAAGTCCAAAAATGAAACCACTCTGCATAAATTAGCAATAAATTTACCATCGGGAAAAACTATGTATGGAAGCAATGCATCAAATGGAGAAATGCAGGAAAAAACAAAGTGAAGGATAAACATATTGGAATTAGTTAATCACAAAACCAAATAAGAAAGCAAAAAATGAAAAAAATAAAAGTAAGAAATGTACGACGTATACATAAAAATAATAGAGAAACTAAACCAATTTTAACAAAGGAGTCCACACAGAAGAAAAATAGGGAATTGCAGTAAGATCGTTAACTAAATTAGAACGGTTCCTCAGGATTTGGAAAGATTCCCAAAAATCAAGATCCAACAAATTGGGGCATTTTTGTATAATTTGATAAGAGTTAAAATCAAAAGAGTGATTCGATTCCCAACAGTGTTGAGCAATACTGGATTTATTCAGCTGTTGTTTTCTGACATATCTTTGATGTTCTTTTAACCGAAATTTCAAAGAACGGCGGGTCTGTCCGATGTATCCGAGTCCGCAATTGCAAACAATTTTATAGATCCCACAAAAATTAAGAGGATGAATAGAATCTTTAAGAGAAGAGAAAGAAAGTTTATTAATAGGAGAAAATACCACTTGGAATTGGAATCGCTTCAGAATCTTAGTAACCTGAAAACTAATACCAGGGAAGAAAGGCAGAACAACTAAATTCTTAGTGTTAAAAGTTCTATTAAGAACAATATTTTGAGATTTTTTGCAAAGTTTTTTATAAATGGAATCAACTAAGGTGGGCGGATAGTCTCTATCAACAGCCACAGCTTTTAAATAGTTAAGTTCCGCATTAAGAAGCTCAGGTGAAGAACAAATATTCATTGCACGATAAACAAATGTGTTGAAAGCTGAATATTTAATATTTACTAAATATTGCCTAAAATTACGATTTTTGACGTCAATTTGAAGTATTTTGCTCTTGATACTGTCACTCTCCCAGTAGCTATGGGTAGTTGAAAGGACGGTTTCAAAATTTGACGAGTGAGGACCAATTTAAGGAGCAGTTCTGGTCAACAATGTCTAAATGGTCTCACTCTGAGTTCAACACACAGTGACATCTGAGACATTTAGATTTTAAGGTTTAAAATTTTTTTGTGTAAGTTTAAATGAATTATTACCAGAATTGTAGATAAAACACATCAGTATTTCTTTTCATAAGAAAATATTTTAATCATATAACTCCTGCATAAATTCTGAGATTATTTATCCCTTATGAAAATACGCAGATTCGCAATAGGACTGTATTAGTATTTTACAATAACAAATAGTTAGCTGTTATTAATAACTAAAATACAATGAAGTCTATTTAATTGGCGATTTAATGACAAATAGTTAATGTTATAGTTTTTTTGAGGTAAGAACCTGCCCCCCCCCCTCCCCCGCCCTCCGAATACGGGCTAACTGCGCTGCAAACTATTGACTAAAAACTAGGGGTTCCACGAAAAAAGTGAGCACGAAGAAGGGTTCCACTAATCAAAGAAACTAAGAAACGCTGCTCTAAAATTACTCAAAATGACCGCACATAAAAAGGATTGTTCTCCGCAGATAACACGAAGCGAAACCGAAACTAAAGAGAAAACTGCTCTTGAAGGAAATCGCCAACAACTGTGATAACGTCGCCAACTCTACGAACTCGTAACATATGCAAGGGGGAGGGAGCTAACAGCCGGCTGAATGAAGTGAGAACTGTGTTGCTAGGCGTCAATAGATAATACGAACGATGAATAAAAGGGAAGAAAATGACAATTGTGAAAAATTACCTTAGCATGAAATATACACGTATTCAAATTTGTAGCAAAGCAGTGACACATTATGCGATGAACTTCCTTTTTTCTTCCTTAAGTTGCGAAACTGAATGATATGATAGACGTAAAATAAAAGAGTTATGGCAAATTCAAATAAGAAACCTAAAATAACTGGGTTTGGTTTTTATAAAATTAACAATAGAAATTTTAAATTGAATGATAAAATCTGCACCTTAGAGCCAAACTTACAGGCCCTACGAGAGGCTATGTCAGCTTAGTCAAAAACTAGGGGCCCAGCGACACTGACGCAAAAAAAAAAGAAGAAAAAGAAAAGAAAGGAAAAAAGAAAAAGGATATAAAAACTCCGAATAAGAGAAAACGTAAAAATTAAGTAAAATTTACTCTTTTGGTATTTACTGTTGTGGCACTTAATATAGAATTCATTGCTTTCTAGTGCGCAGTTTTGATTTTCCCCCTTTCCCTTTTATTTCCCCCTTTTTTTTCTTCTTTTCCCCTTTTCTTTTCTTTTTCTTCTTCTTTTTTTTTTTTTTTTGGAGGGGCGGGAGGGGGCCCGGCGACATAACTGACTTGCCTATTCTGCATCAAGCAATATGATATGTGAACGTAATCCTTTTTTTTAAAAAAATCATATTCAATTTTTAACCTGGGTTAAAGGAGCAATCGTCCCATCCTTTGCATAAGAGCCAGAAAAAAGATTTTCCTCTCTCTTGTTAAATTACAATAATGTGACTTTGTATTACAATAATGTATCCTTTTGACTCTGAGGTACATAAATAAGAGTATCAACAATAACCATGCGTTAAGAATGAAAAACAGAAATAAAGAACCACATATTAACAGGGCTAACGAGAGGTCATGTCAGCCTAGTCGGAAACTGGAGGCTACCACGGAATCGGCGAAACATTAGTTTTTTGTTTTACAGGAAGAGGGATGCTGATGATCAAACTGACCCGCCGTGGCTCTCGGCGGCCCCGCATATTAAACTTCGATTTAGAGCACTACTTATTTAGCATATTAAAAAATCCATGACCTCTACGTTTGAGGGAGCCCGAAACTAACGTTAATTCTTCGAAAATGATTTAACTAGCGACTAAACAATACGTTCTCGAGGCGGAAAAGAATAGCTTTCAGAAAAGGTTCTTTTCGGTTAGTTTTTAGCAGCTCGCTTCCTTCAAAGGAACAAGCACTCTTATTACATCTAATTTAACACAAGGAAATGAAAGAAACATATTCAGAGATTGGAAAATGTACCAGTAATAAACTACAGGAAGCAGAGGATCACGAAGAACTGAAGTGATCAAGACTAGGGATCTAGAAGACGGCTTCTTGATCACTTGAATGAGAGGAGATTTATCAATGAATAGTCATCGATTGCACCAATCTCCAACAAAAAGTTCACTAAACAGTCATTAATGTCATTACTAATTTCTACAATGCTGCCCTTATAATACTTTTTACTTGATCTGTCAAGCTAAACTGATTAATTCACAACCGTCAGTTGCTGAACTAGAGATAAACTAAATTTTAAATACAGTAAGCCAGTAACTTGAGAGCAAAAAACACGAACGAAACTAAACAAGGTAATTCGTAACATTTAGTTGTTGCACTGGAGATAAATATTTTTAAATACAGTAAGTCAGTAATTAGAGAGCAAAATATAAGGAAGAAACGAAATAAATTAATTTGTAAAAGTTTGTTGCTGTACTGGAGATAAACTATTTTTTAAAATCAGTAAGCAAATAATTGGAGAGGAAAAAAATACGGAAGTGGCTATTAGATAAAACATTTCGCAACAGTTAGTCGCGGTACACTAAAGCAAGCAACTTAAAAGCAGAAAAAAAAATTTCTAGTCTCCCCCCCCCCTTTTTTTTCTTAAATTTTTCTTTTTTATTGCTTTTCTTAGAATGCATTAATAATTCTAAAAATCCTTTAAAAAAATTTTAATTTTAAAAATCCAAAAGACGATTTTTTTTTACAAGAATTTGTGTTTCGGAACGAAAAACAATTTCTGGTAAGTAATATTAGCAAATGAATAACTTTGATCGCTGAGGCTGATGAGGATTGCAGTAATTGGATTCTTCAAAAAGCAGAATATAGATTCACATAACGAAGAAAGCTTGGCGCTTTTAAAAGAGTGGGGAAAAAAAAGCATAAAGCAAAATGCATCCGACAGGCCATTTTCCCCGATGCCATTACAAAACATCCTAAAGCTGCTTTATTCAGTAGCTATATCTAACTTTGCACCTTTTGTTACTTTTGACATATCCCGTGCAGGTCGGCGAAAAGAGTTATTTTTATTCAATATATAATTATGGGCCTCTGAACTTTCAGCAGAAGAGAATTGTAAAGATGGCAATTACTGCAGTCGTTGCCAAGTGTAGCACGAAGATTTTAGTCGTTTGGGGTTTGAGAGAAACACAATGAAGAATTTTTACAGCGACGAAATTTAGTGAAATAATACACCGGTCACTGATCTCATTAAAACATATTAATAAAAGAGAAAAATGCAAAAAAAAAAAAAAAAAAAAAAAAAAAAAGCAAAAAAAAAAAAAAAAAAAAAAAGAAAAAGAAAAAAAAAAAACATGCAAAAGAAAATACTAGAATGGCAACCAAGTTCCCGCCGCTTTTAATTTTAATATCAAGCAGATCATTGAATGTTTTGCATCATTCTAAAGAGGATGTTTTGTTCTATTGAAATCTAAGCTTCGTTCCCCCCCCCCCTTCGAGTTAATTTAGGTTAACTTCATATTATTAAAATGGAATGTCAAATTGAAAACAACGAACATTTTCGATAACTCCATCTTTTTACTTTTAATCAAGGTTCTACGGTTGCAAATATTGTTCATGGCACTTGCGTTGCGTATGGAAACAGGGTTGTGGAGTCGAAAGAAAATGGCCGGATCCGACATCGAGAATTTTAAAACCTTTGAACTCCCGACTTTTTTACTCCAAAATCAGTTCGACACCGACTTCGCAGCCATGGCAGATTGCGGACTCGGAGGGAAAAAGGACCGACTCCGATTTTGACTCTTGGAATTTTAAAGTCCTCGACTCCCGACCCCTACTCCTTTACTCCTAAATTAGAACAACTTCGACTCAGCAACCCTGTAAGGTAACGGCACCAGTAAGACGCAATTTTCTGAGCCTTTTAAACTATTTTTCTTTTATGTAACTACATCACATCTAGCTTCTGGATCCTCTGAATTAGTCGATTCTATTTTTATTTGCTCAATTTTGAAAAATGATCTGACCCTCAGTAACAGACTCCAAAAAATCTGATGATGCCTAGTAACAGATACGATGAAGAAAAGATGAGAAAAGGACAAATTTCCCTTTTTTCTTCAAAATGTGCAAAAGTTATGTATTTTTAGAACTAAAGCCTTATTAAATTCAAATGAACATGAAGCACTAGCTGACCTTGTGGGGGCTGTTCATAACCTTTCACCACTGCTTTGTAAATACCAACTGACTTATAAAACTCACTCTGATAAGCACTAGATGGTTGCACCGTATTCATGGGTCACAGCAACATCAGTTTTTACTCGCATAAAATTCTTAAACTAATTAAATCCAAACTTATGACTGTCTGTTACTGGACTCTTGTCTGTTACTGGTGCCGTTACCCTATGGGAAGGTAAACACAGCTAAAAGAAACACTCTTGACTGGACCGTTAACAGGGCTATGGAGTCGGAGGGATAATGACCGACTCCTGTAATTTTAGAGTTTTCGACCCCTCGTTGCCGACTATTTACCTCAAAATCAATCCGAATCCATGATTTCGACTCGTTGCGGACAAAATGATTCGACTCTTGGTATTTAATACCTTCGACTCCTGTTTCCGACTCTGCAAATCTGATCGTTAAGTTGAAGATTGAAAATTTTGAGCTTAAGGATGCACTTTGTTCTAGCCGTCTAATCAAAATCTCCTATAAAACTAAGTTGTAACACTGATTAGATCTTTGTCTTTTTGGAGATATTATTCCCGTAGAGGTCGATAAAAGAGATAAAACAAACATTTTGCACGAAAATTCGTCTCAAACGACAAGAGAACAAGTAAAAAGCTGTTGTTATTTGTTGAAAAAAATATATAATAAAAGAAATAGAAGAAAATTTTCACGGCGGGAATCTTACTGAGAAACCAATTGTTGAAAAACTATGATATAAAGAACATATTATTTAAAAAAAGACTTGGCTAATTCGTAAAAAGGGCATCAATAAAAGAAAATTATGAGTAAACGATAAAAACAGCTTAAAATAGAAATTAATCGAAGCGTTAAAACTTATTGTAACTCTTAATACCACGTGGGTCTCATAAAACTCATTATATGCCAGAATGAAAATTCATAATCATTAATCAGTTCAACTACAACAGCCATTTAACTGTTTACCACTCATGCTTTTCAAACAACATCGACTTTTAAAGAAATTTAAACTCATTATAATATACTATTAAAACATTAATTTGTTAAGACATAAAGAACAAATCAGAGGCAAAAATTATTTTTAATTTTTAATAAAATGCCGTCATTTATTCTGAAATACCATTTTCATTACTATGCACTGGCATTTTTTTCAATTTCTTCCTAGACGTCTAGAAATTCATAATTGAAAATTATTTTTCACTTTCAAAATGTCTCTTTGCTTCTTTTGTTGGCAATTTACAATCTGCATATGAGCAATTTGTAGGAACAGGTATAGTTCTTTCGTATTTCACATGAAAAAGGTTTTGTTTTTCTAACTACTTATTGTAGAAAAAAGTTTTTAACGCATATGTTATCTGACTATCATACATAAAATGAGTGTATTTGCTTTTATACTAAAGTGAATGATCCCTTTTTCGTATTCCTTCTGTCATCTAACTTGTGCACGCTTGTCTTTCTGTCTGTGTGTGTGTAACAATCTCCTTCGAACTGTGAATGTCTCCCAGGTCAATACTGCTACCTTGGATACAGGGCTTCCAGGCGAGCGAGGTGGAACCCTTTAGTTAGAAATAAGATTAAAAAAAAAAAAAAAAAAATACATGGGTCACTTTTTTTTTTTTTTCAAAGGCTAAAATCTCGAAATATTTTTGCAATTTAACAGTCAGTTTTTTAGATTCACAACTCTAATTAATAGCTTAATAGCTTCGATTTTTTTTTTTTGGACCAATCATGAATTGTTTTTTTTTTTCTTCAATTTTTAATTTTTTTAGTTCTCTTTCAAGTGCACCGAAATCTCAGCAGTCAGGCTCTAAGCGGGAAAAAAGTATTAGTTTTTTTAAAAATCCTGCCAATGCTCGTTAAAGCCAAAAAAGGAGTTCATTTAATTGTTTAGAATCAGAATTTAAGGGGAAAAAAAGCATACACACAATTAATGTGAAGACAAAATACCGAACCAGAAACAGAATAGGATTGAATATTTTAAACAAATTAAAGAAAAAAAATGATAAAAAAGTCAGAGGTAAGCATTTTTGAGAATGAATGTTTTTATAATTATGTACTGATTTTAACTCTGTCTTCTTGATGTAATTTAGGTTACTAGAATTTAATCAATAAATTGGAGATCTTGATACCGCTGGTTATCTTAAAATGTGCATTTCGAAAAGGGTATAAAAAATAGAAAACACATTGGACAAAATCAACATTTAGTGAAAAAGAAAGAAGGTGTACCTAATTTCAAACCAAAGTTTTTTTTTTTTTCCCCCAACTCTATCAAAATTTAAAGGGCGTGCTGAGAAATTATGTCAGGCTTGGGGGGGGGGGCTATTTAAATTGTTTGACAAAGGGGAACAAGAAGTATGACTTCAAGCTTTTTGGTTGAAATTGAAGTTTTTTATAGCATGTTGTGGACATGTGACAAGGAAGGGGAGGGGGCAAAGCAAAGTGTGACAAAGAGGAGGAAGGGGATGAAATATGCTTTTATGGACAGCCCCTAACAGTCAGTTTTGATCCAAAAAATGCGGAAAAAACTCAAACAACAGACTTTCCGCGTTACACAGGTCTAAATGTTTTTTCCCCCGTTTTTTCCCCCTTCTTCAACAGAAATGGTTGCATAGGAAAGGGTTTAATAGTCATCAGTTGGGCATCTAAAAGGAGTCCAGCGTTAATAAGATGACCTTGACCAAGAATACCCTCTCACCTTGATTTATTCGAAGCTGAAGAACGCGGGGAAGGTAATAAAGAAACGGGAAGTGCAGGGGTATAAAATTGGCGTGGAACACCCCTTTCTGCAAACGAGCACAGACTCGTTGGGTCACTTCGTAAAAAGAGATCGGCCTCCATTTCGCCAACGCATCCCGGAGAGTGAACGACCTTGCAGAGGACGAAGAACCCCAAGATGACCCTTGAAACTGGACGAAACACACTCAGAAAGTAAGAGGTCTTTCTGATAAGCCAGTGGCAATTTTCAGATAAACTTTTACTAAGAGACTGGAAATTCTACAGAACGTACAGTTTAGGAGAAAGAAACCTTTGTCGAAGGAGAGAAATCTCCAAAGTGATGAAAATATTAGCTATTGTAACACGGACCAATAATGATAAAAATCATAAATATTTTTTTAAAAAAGCACAGATTGGAGAAAATGCATTAAAAATAAGTTGGCTTTGAATCGTGAATCGATTATGAATCGTGAATTTTAAAAAAATGTCGCATAATTGCTTTTTTAATTAAACATTTATTGAAAATGTATAAATAATGTTAATTTGTGCATATTTATATTCTAAAATTTAAATTACTTCAAGCGGTTCTAACTAATTTTACTGGCATTCGAAATACGTTATTGTGTTCATTTTGTTGCGTATGACTGATGGTTGAATCTTCGATACAATTTTAATCCTCCCCCCTCCCCCGAATAATTTCAAAGATTCTAAAAGAAGTACAGCGAAACCACTCAAAAGGGTTTTCCCTCTTCACCGGTTGGGAAAGATATTTGTCCGTTGAAAAAGGGTGTTAGCAAGGTGAGGTTAACTTCTTTCATTCTTTTTTATTGTTTATTTACTTCACTTTAAAAAAATTTTTTTTTAAATCTCGTACAAATACATAAATTTTTAATTTACTAGTTTATCAAAGAACTTTTCAATCAGCAACATTGATTTTGTCGAATTTTGAATACATACAATATAACAAGGGACGATTTGCTGCCGGAACGCCGTTCCGGTACTGCTTTTCCGGGGGAAAAATTACCTTCAACATCAAATTGATCACTACTCTGGATTGAATTGGTGTCTCGGTACTGGAAAATTAACAAATTCACCCCCTGATTGTGACGCAATTTTCTGCACTCAAATAAATGTAAATTAAAATTTGCGTCTTGATACAACACTGTAGTATAGTTGATGACTACCACTAAAGTATAGTTTCATCTTTTAAAAACGATTCGATTAACGTCTCTTAATATATTTCCATTTAAGAAAGTCTTACGAACAAAATAGAGAGGGGGGGGGGGGAAAGCTAGAAAAAATAACATTTATCTTCTCTCTATTTCCTTTCTCTCTCTCTCTTTTCTCTCGCTATTCTGTATTTTTAATTAAAAAAAAATTCATTGTAAAGCCTAACAATACAACATATGAAGAAAAACAAAACTGTTTAGTATTTTGCCATGTGCAGGTAAAGAGCAGTAACTGCAAACTTTTCTTTTTTTTTTTTGTCATCTATTGTACAAGCTTGCTTATTTGGTTTCTGCTGAAAAAAAAGGAGCGAAAAAAAAACGTCTAATTCCAAGATTTCCCTATGGTTTAAGATTGAATCCGACACACATTTCTTCAAATACTATCTTACCTGCACACGGCAGTATTGTTTAAAGTAGTTTCCATTCTATACTAAGCCTTTCGTCGCATTTTCATAAATGCATCATCCTTTGATTTAAAGTTGTATTCTTTGATATAATGTTTGATTAATCGAGTAGTAGTCATGATCGACCAACGATGTCACTCCCAAAACAGTTCCTATACCAGTACAACATACATGCGAGTGTCCGTGGGAGAGAAGTTTTCAATATTTCAGACAGTTTATTTACAGCTGCAGTAAAAAATTAACCTTGATTTATTTCCTTTAAAAATGGGTCATATTTCTTTTGAGTGCTCGGAAATAGCAAAAATATCAAATATGCACATACAGCACGCTCCCCTTTCAACATGAATTCAAATTGCTCTATGTTTTTCAAATATGTACTTTCTCAAACAAAACGTTTATTGACTAAGTGAATGAAATGTCAAACCATACAGAATCGAAATCATGCTGTTGCTCACTGGATTATACTTCCGTCCAAGCAGATAAGAGAGAGATTTGAAACAGTGGAATAAAATAAAATGGCTTAAGATATGAGACTATAGTGCATTCAGTGAAAAGTGATAGCAGAAGTAAAAAAACGTTACTGTTTGTCGCCAACATTTTCATGAAATTCTCGTGAGATTGACCGTTCTATCCATGAACAGATTATCTGATTGGCGTTGCATTCAATTATCCTAGCGCCAGGCAGACAACGGTATTGTTGTCTCGTTACTTTGTTCACTTCCATTATCACTTCTCGCTGAATGCTCTATAGACGAATTTTACTGAAGAATTAAGTTGACATTCCCAGGCGCAATGTCTTACTTTTGAGGAAGTTAAAGCCGTCCACATTAAAAAGAAGCCATTATGGTATATTGTGGCATCATATGTATACTAAAATAAATAAATAAAATAAAAATGCAACAATTAAATATAAAAAAATAAATAAATAAATAAATAAATAAATAAAAAAAAAAACGAATTTAAGGTCAATTACCCAAACCAGTTTGCTTGACTAAACTCGATTTTTGACGTGGTTATGTTACGTTTGCAATTCCGTTTATAAATAACTCGCTCAAAAATTAACAAAGAAAATTTTAAGCAGTACGCTTAAATTAACAGACTACTTGTACACCTATTCTTGTAAACAAAAATGGCGTCAAAATATTACTTGATTTATTAATCAATGGAAAATTTCCGCCATGAACAGATTAATTTCGCCCTCTTTCATGCAACACAAAGTTAAATTTCTGAAAAAGGGAGATGGGAGGGGGGATATATAGCCTAAAGGGTCTAGACCAAGGCTAAATGAGTTTTGAAATTAGGCAAGGCAATTATGATTGAAAAAGCAATGAACTTGAATAAACTCTCCGCTAGATTCATTTCGTAATAATGGAAAAAATATTTATATCAAAAAAGGCATATTGCTCTTTACGGTAGAAAATGCACTATTATTTGCATTTACATATTTTCTTCAAATCGTTGAAATCAGCATTGTTCAAAAGTCTAAGAAAGATTATTAACGTTATTACGTACTCTGGAAGAAAACGAAAAACATGAAGTTGGAAGCCACTCAAGGAAAACAACTAAACTGCATAATAACTAGAAGTACTTTTGGAATTGTTTGTTAGGAATTGGCCGTAATGTATTGTAAACTAGACTTGGAAAGCACTTGATTGGTGGTGCTGTTTGACATAAACAAGCAGAGTAAACACTACTTTTAAAAGTTGAGGTTTTGAGAAAGAATGCTTAATGTCAAGAGTTTAATATAAAAGTAGGTACTGCAAGAAAAAAAGGTTGATCGCCTTCATAAAACAATGACAGTAAAAATGTTAATTATATAACTTCTAAAATATGCAGTTAATACACCTTATCACACGCAGGTACCATCATATACAAACATATGACTACTATGAATACCACATACTTTGAAAATGGGAATGATTAAAATATAAATAAATAAATAATAACAATAATAATTACTCTCATTTGAAGTTTTCTGCAATTTCATTAAAACCATCACATTAATAAGTGATCATCAAAAGGTGTATTTTAAGACCATTTGTAAGTGTTGATCATGGAAGGAAACGAATGAAATTTTCATAATTCGCGATGAACTGTGCCATAGATGATCACAAAAAACTTTCTTTTTAATTCTAATTCCTCTCCTTCTTCTTTTTTCTTTTTTTAATTCTGATTTTAAACAAAATTCTCGCATTAAAGATAAACAAATCCCCTCACGCTTTAAAAACGTATATCAACAGCAAAAATAAAGCATTTTAAAAAAAATTCCTGAGCGAAAAAAACAAAGCTTCTAATCAGATCGTACGTGAGTTTAAAGTTTAATGAAAATAGCAAGATGTTTGTCCAAAATTAAGCGACCATACTTTCCTCGCATAAAAACTTTATTTTTCTAAAATCAGGAAAATCAGTCCCCCTAGTTGACTTAGCCTTCACAATTAGAATATGCTTTAATACTTTTTTGTGAATCAGATTTTTTTTGAGCAATCACGATTGCTTATTGTTCTCATTTGACAGTCCTTGACGTTGTGGTTCCTTTTTCAGCTTGGACCAGCAGCACCACCGCCCACCGGCGGCGGCACGGCTGCTCTGATCCTGAGCACTGTCCTCCGGAATCCACTTCTGCTGGGTACTGGCGTCCATGCCCTACACACGCATGCTCATACACCCTCGCCTACACGCGCCCATCTTTACACACATACACAGGCCTACGTGCACACACTTAAGCCTGCACACACACAACTATACACACATAACCACCCAGGAGGAGGGACATGCTCGGGGGGGGGGGGGGGAGCCATTTCTAGAAACAATAACTCTTATGAGTAGGGTCTTGTCGCAACTCGTGATTGCGAAAAACATAATTTGAATTCAAAGTTTCAGAATTCAAATTAGAGTTAATTGGAGGAAGAGGGTCACAGTTTTTTTTTTTAATTTTTATGCCTCATTATAACCTAAGCTTTATATTTGATGTTTCAATTTTTACCAATTACGTATTGGAGACCGGGGTTAGTTGTGCCAGGGGCAAGTTGTGCCATCGAGCCTCCTGACTGAGCCAATAGGTTTCAACACCTGTCGTGTCATGTCAGAGAGCAGGTTGATGGTCTCAATGTCTTGAGTAAGTTTGGAAGTATAGCGTTGGACTGTTTTCAAAATAAAAATATTTATCGTGTTTTCTACAAACAGCAAAAGTAAATTTTGTGACCTGCGTTGGAATTGTCTTTGCAACTAAGGATACTTAGGCGTGAAAACTTTCCTAACATTATTTAAATACCTATATTTCGAGCTATTATTCTACGTATTTCATTTGTTGATCATGATAATATTTCGGAAACTATTGAGTGACGTTCAAAATGGCGTAACACGGGACTAGTTCTGACAAATTCAAGGGGGCAGGTTGCGACAGTGTCACTACTTGCCCTGGTCCGTTATCCGTCAGAGATGAGAGTGTTGATGACTAAAATCGTGGTGAAAATAATAAATATGAAGTAAACCCAGCCCTTTAGTAATACATTTAGTCAATGATAGTAAGAATGCAGAGCAGTCTTCAGAAGTGAGAAATCTCATTGAACTAGGTGAGTCTTTGACAGTTGACATTAGCATGGTAACTGCGATACGTTTTGTAGAGAAAAGACGGCCACCTAAAGCTGGAAATCAAAAGTGCAAGCACTCCGCTCGTAAATGTTTTAAAACCTGTCATTCTAGTAATCGCATCTAAAGAAAAAATTCGAGCAGAACAAAAAACAAGAGAACGCAAGGAACAAATTGAAGAAAAAAAAACGAGCTGATGTGTGCATCACATGGCTTCCTTTTACTCCAATTTAAAGGTAATAGTGACTCCGAGTGACACACAAAAAAAAAAAAAAAAAAAAAACTTTAAATACTTTCATTCCAAGTCTGTCGCGAACCGAAGCAAAGAAAACGTTTATACAGATAAATTTTCCCAACATTGGCAGTTTTAATGTGATTCAATGGTTAACTATCCAAATATGGCCAAATTGAAACCAGATTTAAAAAAAAAAAAAAAAAAAAAAACCGCCAAATTCGTCGTCAAGTTAACGACAAAACTTGGCGACCAAAGGCTTGGCAATATATTGCCAAGTTTTTGCCAAATTATAGCACCGCTTGAGTTTACATTGAAATTAACAATGATTTTACCCCAAAAAGGTGTAAAAGACCCCCTTTAGAACATCCGAATGCAACCAAAAGAGAAGATGCACAACTAGACACCACTTGAAGTCTATGTGCCAAATTTCAACTTTCTAGGACATACCGTTCTTGAGTTATACGAGATACATACACACAGATGCACATACATAACATACATACATACATACATACATACGGACGTCACAAGAAAACTCGTTGTAATTAACTCGGGGATCGTCAAAATGGATTCTTCAGGTGTCTATACGTTCTTAGGCATGTATACACGTGTGGTCGGGTTGAAAAAAAATCAATATTCATTCGGGTGCGAGCAAAATGGAAATTAAGGCCGATTTTTGAGTGAAAATTTTTTTGTGAATACAATACTTCCTTTTTTTGTAAAAGGAAGTAAAAAACAGAAATGTCGAAAAGTGCACAAAAAATTATACCGACGTTATTAAAAAAATTTAAGAAGAAAGATTCGGATAGCTCTGAAGATGATAAAAATTGATTATGTCTAGTTTGCTTGGAGCAATACAAAGTATCTAGATCCGTAGAAGACTGGGTACAGTGCATGACACTTAAAAACTGGTCTCATGTCAAAATACCAAAAAAGAAACCTTATTTTACTTGCATTAACAGCACATTGGATGTTGAAGCAAGCGATGATCATGAGCGATTATAAAAATAGGTAGACCTGTAGGCAGGATAGGATATAGGCCTACACATTGTACCAAGTCAAAGATTAATATAGCCAAAAATTAGTGTTGTTCTACGTTTTATCTTTCCTGATTAACACAATTTTTAAGGTGTCTCTAAAAAAGAGCTCACAAAAGTGTTAATAGTTTATTTTATTTTCATTTCGTTTAAAGTGTGGTTAAAACACGAGGACGTTAATTTTTATGTTAAGAGCATTATAAACGAATAATTTTTTCATTCTTAACTTAAAATATCCCATTTAGTTGCATTTCTTACACAATTTGTATATCTTACAATGTATTTGTACGCGTTTTTTGGGCGTCAAAATGTGCCCCAAGCATGTCACTACTAGCCGCGCTACGGGGCAAGTTGAGACAAACTTAGAGCCTATGCAAATTCCATTTTATGTCATGAAAAACTTTTGAAATGTGGATAATTGTTTTATAAATACATTACTCAAGAGTTACTCTAATGATATGATGCACTGAGTGTTTTACATCAGTTCAAATCTTACGGTAATATCAAGAATGACAAAAGTGTAACAACTAGCCCCTGTCTTCTTTATATCCAAAAGCAAAATTTATCTCCTAATGCAGAGGTTCTCAAACTTTCCGATTCATGGCACTCTTTGAAGAATCAGAATTTTCTCACGACACCCTATCTCCCTTATATATGAATATATTGAAATTATGGACACTTCGCGGAATCTCTAGCCTCCTCCTGCAGCTCCCCAGGATGCCGCGACACTCACTTTGGAAACCCCTGTGCGGGCGAAACAAACCCTGCCACATAGCCTAATGCCATTCGACAAAAAAAGAAAAAAATATAAAAATTAATTTGAGTTTTGACATCTTGAATTCAAATTATGTTTTTCGCAATCACGAGTGTGTGTGTATGTAGGCGTGTGTGTTTGTTTGTGTCTGTGTGCAAGCATGAGTGTGTGGGTATGTGTGTGTGTGTATGGGTATTTGTGTGTAGGTGTGTATGCGTGTGTGAGTGTGTAGGATATGGACGTAACCTGGAGACGATTTTCGCTGAGCAGCATCGGGAGGGGCCGATCGACGGTGCTGCTGCAAAGGGAGACGGGGGGGGGGGGGGGGGGGGGGGGGGGGGGGGAATAAAATCATAGGATGCCAAAAACAGTCAAGTAAGAACAATAAGCAATGTGATTGCTCAAAAAAAGGGGGGGGGGGCATCTTGTGTCCCGCACGTGGCAGCTGATATACTTAATCAAGATTAATAATATAATTTGAAAAGGATGTAAACAAAATTTTCTTTCTTACGGAATCAAACATATAAATGATTTCTTGAGAAAAAAAATCGTTCACTAACTCTCAGAATTATTACTTTTTGATGAAATATTACGTGCGGGACAAAATGGCAGCTTTCCCGTGGAATAGCATTGTTCCACCGCTCATTGATATGGATACTTGGAGTATAAGCAACCATACAAACATCAAAAAAGACACAATTTTCAAAATACGACAACACAATCCAACGACGTTACCACTCTTCCGGGACATACCACGCCGCTCACGAAGTCATCGAACCATTGAGCTTGACAAGAAATTAGTGTCATCGAAAATAATCTCTACATCCATAAATACAACTACATAAATCTCCCAGACAAGAAAATCAGAATCCGATTATCATATACTGTGCCCAAAACAGATAGAAAAAGTCAGGAAACCTTCCACTGAAGATATGTCGCGTGAACAGAAAAAAAGGTTGCTACATTTGTATGGTATCAGTGAAATCTATGTTTCCCATCTTGAATCATATCTTACAATAGTACAGTGCTTAATGTGATGAAAAAGGGACTGCTGGAAAAAAAATATTTGAGGTTTGAAGCGTAAAATATTATCTGATTAAGTACAGAATCTATACGAAAAACATTTGAACTAATCATTAGCATTTCGGAACAAATATGGATATTAAAAACGTGAGAAAAATAAATAAAATTAAACAGAGAAAAAGTAAACAACAAAGAGTAAGAAACAAGCGATCGTTAGTCTCATTTTGAACCCGAAAATTTTGATTATGCGTCTAGATTTTGTAAGCGAAGGGCCAAATGCAGCGCCTTAAGTTTTGGATCACATCTATGCCTTTCATTCCCGACTCATCACGATTGAGACCCGCAATTAATGAAGAATAAATTTGTAAAAGTAGTTTTAGAATACAAACGTTGCCTTTGAAGTTTTTTTTTTCTTAGTAATAGTAGCATTTCTATTTCATAGAGGGTTTTTTTTTTTTTTTTTGTATTTTCATTAGTATATATTTGATTCATTAAAAATGGCACTCACCAAAGACAAACCTAAGCTGGCAGCATTGTGAAGGCTACGCAGATCCTGCTAGGATAAGTTTGCCCCAACTTACAGATTGTTCATTTTCACGCTTAGAAACTTATCTTACACGTCATCCCAGGGCACCTAAACTTAAATTCTTATTTCTAACACAGATAAAAACGAGCTGATGTGTGCATCACATGACTTCCTTTTACTCCGATTTAACGTCATTTTCTCATCATTGACATTTTTAATGTGATTCAATAACTTACTCTCTAAATATCACCAACAGAGGCTGAATTAAAACCAAGTTGGCGCAAAAATTTGGCGACCAAAAGACTGGCGATATGTCGCCAAGTGTCCGCCATATTATAACACCACTTGAGTTTATATGGAAATTAACAATGATTCCCCCCCCCCCAAAAAAGTGGCAAAAGACCCCCTTTGGAGCATCCGAATGCAACCAAAAAGGAAGGTGCACAACTAGATCCCACTAGGAGCCTACGTACCAAATTTCAACTTTCTAGGACATTCCGTTCTTGAGTTAAGCGACATACATACACACATACTCACATACATATGTACATACAGACGTCACGAGAAAATTCGTTGTAATTAACTCGGGGATCGTCAAAATGGATATTTCAGGTGTCTGTACGCTCCTAGGCACATATCCACGTGTAGTCGGGTAGAAAAAAAAAACTCAACATTCATTTGGGGGTGAACAAAATGGAAATTAAGGCCGATTTTTGGGTGAAAATTTTTTCGCGAATACAATACTTCCTTTTTTGTAAAAGGAAGTAAAAAAATGTTCTTTCCTGAAAACAATAACAAATCAAATTTAGTTTTTTTTTCAGAGCACTATGCAATTTTGGTAAAATGCTTTTGGATGCCACTGCCCCGTTCTGCTTTTCAATAGCCGTTCAATACACTCTAAATACTCTCCAAGATTATCGAGAGCCAAGTTTTCGGGATTCTACTGCATCAATGTACCCCGAAGCCCCTGTTGGAATTTTGAAAGGGCGGCTCTGGTTTTCTTAGGTCATAGTAAATATGAAGTACACAATCAACTCTTTCACATCAGTAATACTCTTAAGGTCACCACATAGATGGTTGTGCACTAAAAAAAGTGTGGTGTCAAAGGAGGTGCGGGGGAGGGGGAGTTGGTTAAGTGTGCAACGTCCTAAAGCTAACTTTTCAAAAGAAAATTGCGTAATTAGAATTTTACCGTCATATTATTGATAAATTGACCTTCTCTGAAACATTCCGGACACGACCTCAAAAATTGTGGGGATGGCCATAGTAAGACTCCTTCCTCCCGCCCCCATTTCAAGTTCCATTTTTATTTTTATGAAATAGTATGAAAAAAAAATAAAACAAGAACTTTTTATGTCAATTTTTCATTCTTTAAACACGTGAATCGATCAACTTTTTCATTTTTCGATCGATCGTTAATTTTGAATTTTGGAAAATGGAGGGCAAAGCATAGGTGGATTTACGTCGGTGCCAAGAGGTGCGCCGCAACCCCAACATTTTTGGTTGGATTAAAAAAAAATGAATTAAATATATTTTATTAGGAAACATAGTTAGGATAAAACCTTATTTTTTTTCCACAGCTGCAACGCAAGTTAATTTACTTGAAAGCAAACCCAGAAATATAAAAAACAATGTGCAGTTTATTTTGTGACCCGTGTGTGTGTCTCCATGCGCTGCCAGTACGAGAGATATTGTGAAACGTATTAGGAATATAAGAGCTGTCTTTTCCATTTGAAAAAAAGGTGAAATAGCAACATACGTCAAGTTAACATCATATCTTAAACTATTTATTACTTAGTGCTGGATTATAGAACAATTATATGCTCAGTAATTAGGTGTTTATTGGTATTGAATTACAATTTCATTTACTTTGAAAGAGACATGGCTAATAAGGTCAAAAAAAAAAAAAAAAAAAAAAAAAGACTATTGTAACACAGTTTATCAAAACCCATATAAACTGTTTCAAGTTCCTGCACATCATTCCAGTACACAACTTTAAAATTTGCACTGAAATCGACTAAAAACCAGCATATTCAAGGTTCAAAAATTTTCGAAGGAAAGCCCTTGGGACACCCTCCCAGAATTCCCTGTTTAAATCCGCCTACGGGGAAAAGTCCTTTTTCTTCTGAAAATGAGGAGCAGAGTTGCCCCCTTGCCCTCCCATACGAACCGCCTATGGGTCACCGCACGGTTGGCACTGGCCCGAGGAAGAGGGATGATGCGCATACGCGCGAACAGCCGCACGAAAATTAGAAGCAATGCATCTGAGCGATCTGACGCGACCATTGAAGTGTTAAAAAAGATTTATAGGGAAGGACGCAATAGAACTCAAAAAAAAAAAAAAAAAAAAAAAAAAAAAAGGTAATAATCCATGAGAAATCAGAGAGGAGAATGATTTTCTGCATCACCGACTCACGGAGAATCATAGTTATGCATAATTATGCATGTCCAACAAGCTTAGACAAAGTTGCGACGCTAAGAGGATTCTGGCAAGACATATCTCTTCCATTATCTCGCAACAAATATCAACCCACTCAGAAATCCGGTGGCTCGACCACGGGCTCGACAAAAGTGACGTGTCGCCTCAGACAGTTCCGTCATCTTGAGTATAGCCAAAGGCGCTCTCTCATCGTAGTAATAATGGCTCTGTGATAAATGGCAAGGTGAGTAATAAATTTGGCGACTCTAAATTACTCGGAAAATTTTCGGTAGATAAAAATTAAATATATGAGGCAAGAAAGGAGTGCATCCGAGAGTGGAAAAAGGAAAGAAAAATCATTCAAGTTCTAGTCAATTGAGGTAAAACTTACTCTAGAAAATGGAATAACATTTGCGAAGCTTTTAGCACAAATTAACTCCTGCAGATCAGAGAACGTGTACCTCTTTCACATGCTCCTCCACAGTCTTTCATTAAAAAAATAAATCAGTTCGTTTTTTTGTTTAATTTTTATTACCCCGTTCAAAAAGTTCTGTAAGAGTTTTTCAAAATACAGAAAATAACTTCTTTCTTTTGATACACTTCTAACAGATGAAAAAAACTCCTTCGTCGGACAAATAAATTTCTCCCCCCCCCCCCCCAAAAAAATACAACGCATATTTTGAAAATATTAGTAAAATTGAAACCAATAAACTTCTTTTTTATTATTACTTCGGCTCGGAGCCCCTTTCAGTCCGGGCCCTATTACTTTGGTTTCTCCAGCTGTCCCCATGTAGAGGCCATGAAAATGATTGTTCAGAAATCTTTGGTCCTACATCGTAATATTCTATGCATTATAATGAAATATAGAAATAATTTGATGCTATGGAATAAAGATGGGCAGTTCTTAAAGCATTTAGAAATATAAATTTTTTGGTTCAAAACTACACTACTTTTCTTGCATTTATTTTATACCACATTTGAGATTTAAAGTTTCCCTAAGAGGCAGAATAAATTTGAACCAGGACAATAATTCATTTTAAATAGTTTATAAAATGTTTTCTTAATTTTGGATAACTTTAGAATAAATAAACACTTTTTCTACAGTGGCTGTAACAACACAATTGAAATATGAACGTGGAAGTTAAAAATAGAGAAAATGAAGCATTTATAATTGGGGCAAACCTAACCTAGCAGCATCGTAATGATGTGATTAGGACCTGCGTAGCCTTTACAATGCTGTCAAATTAGCTTTGCTCCGACTAAGCAAAGAGATGTACGTCAGTTTAAAAAATTAAACTTTGAAGATACCAAGTACCAATAGTAGAAGAAACTCTTCTCTGTTGGCTGGCAAAGAAACTGGCAAGAGAAGGTACCCGAAGCCCTTGCTGTTATACAGCACGATTTAGAAAAACTCTTTAATGAAAGCTTACCCAAAGGCTCACTCAGCTTCTGACGCTTTTTGAGCAATCACGATTGCTTATTGCTTTCATTTGACTGTTTTTGGAGTCCTATCATTTTATTTTCCCACCGCCACCCTCCGCACCATCACCGTCGACCGGGTCCTCACGATGCTGCACCTACAGCTAAAGCCGTCTCCAGGTTGCATCCATATCCTACACACACGCGCATACAAACACAACTATACACACACACGCACACATACACACACAAACACATTATTGACCTATCGTTAAACACACAAACACCTACACAGCCATATACAAACACATGCACACACAAACACATACACACAACTACCCACACACTCATGCCTGCACACAGACACATATGCCTACACACACATACACATACTCCGCCCCCCACGCACACACATTCATACACACAACTATCCACACACTTATGCCAGCACACAGACACAAACACACATGCCTACACACACATACACATACCCCCTACACACAAGCACACATACCCTCAAACACAAACACACACGCCTACATACACACTCGTGATTGCTAAAAACATAATTTGGATTCAAGATGTCAAAATTCAAATTAATTTAAAAAAATTTTTTTTTTCTTTTTCGGGCAGGGGGGGGAGGGGCGGATACAGAAAACCATTTTAGGGGGAGGGTCATGTTAAAGAAGGACTCCCCCCCCCCCTCCGAACGAACCTACGGTTTTAAGTACGAAAACTTTCTGAAACTGTTTGGGGATCAATAAAAAGCAAAAATTGGTCACGAATAAGGCACCTAATTGGGGATATATGTAGCTAATTAATTTCATAAGCAATGAAACGAAGTAATAGTTCAAACATTTACTTTCAAAAATAATTAATGAATTGAAAAGATACTATAATCGTTTACACTTTATACATTTAATGTTTGAAACACAATGTGAACGGATACTGTTGTCAACGGTTTAGGGAGGGTCATGACCCCAATGACCCTCCCCGTGTATCCGCCACTGGTGGGGGGGGGGCATTTTCGACGTGGAGGGATGGGGTTCTAAGTATCATTTTTAAAGGAGTTATAAATATAGGTGCCCAAAACGCATTTTTAAGCTAACTTTGGACACTTAAAGAGGGTTCATGACCCCCATGTCCCCCCTCTGGCTCCGCACCTGAGATTACCTAGTGCTTGAACTTAGCACACGTTTCACTCAATACTCCAAAAACGTTCACTAGCGTTCCTAAAGCCTTGGTTTCCTAGGTGCGAACACGCTGATCGTCAGCGTCGCGCCTCGCCGAGGCGAAAACTTGATTCTTCTGCGCATGCGCAACCGAGCTAAATGGACGTCGTGAATGGAAACGCCGAAATCCACTTGCCTTTGATTTCAGCGTCACGGCGAGGAGCGGCGTCGAAGATCGGCGATTCGCTTCTAGGAAACCAGGACTTTAGCGTAATAACTGCTTCCATTGTGCGTCAACGTTACGTGAATGACTGACTGCCCACTAAACTGTTTCAATTTGAAACGCCACACGAAACTCGAAGTTTGTGCTTCGAGTTGAATCTTCCGGACTATCCTTCGAATCCTCCACTACACGACCGCTACTGAGCGAAAGAAGAACATCAAAAGGCAATGAAAATTGCCCCTCCAAAGCATTAAAAGAGTGCCTTTGGAGATAAAACTCAGTCCGACCGAGCCGCTTGCCACAAGAAGCGAACCCAGCAATCACGACAGCCCGTCTCACTATCTGATGGCATGGATGTAGCACGCAAAGGGTTTTTACATTATCGTCCTTATTATTAGCAGCATTAGCGGAGGCAATGGCTTCAGGCACCTGTTGGATTAGCATAATAGATAGGATTTAGACACGCGCGTGATTTATATTCCTGCACGCTCTTTGTCGTTGCCGAGTTGGGAAATTGCAATGACACGAGGTGGATTGTGCTTGATCATTCTTATTTTGGGTTGTCCATTCCGGCCTGGTGGCGGATTTTCGAGCTAATTTTCCATATCGATGCTTTTGATAATCTTTAAGTAGAGTCATTACCAATGTCGCTGTAAAACGATTGCATTGTTTTGGGGCATAAGAGGGGTTGATAAAGCAAGACTCTATTAGCAAGGGTAAATTACGATATTCAGCGGTACTAACTTGGAGCCAATCCAGTTAACTTTACGCCACTTCAAATATTTTAGTATACTTGACTTTAAGAAAAAAATAACTACAAAGCCCAATACTGCACTCTTAAGACTAAGAAATAAGCAATATATTTTTATTTCGCAAAAATAAAAGATCGCAGTATTATACGTGTAGCTCACTGCACCATTCGAATTATAATGTTTTTTTAAAAGCAGATTTTAATAACGGCTCAGCTTTTATTCACGCGATTGATAACACTCGACGTTAAATCCCGGTTATCACAAATTTGCCATTTCAACTGCGCTTGCGCACGGACTTAGCTGATTTCGAAACTCTAACTCAAACTAATGAAAAACATTTAAATTTGTTAATATGAGATGAGAACAGATAAAAATTAGAAATTACAAAGCTTTCTTTGATTTAGTTTTTACGCCTCGGTAAAGATTGAGTTTTGCGTCTTAATTATTAATGGATACGGAGTTTGATTTTTCTATCAAACAAAGGTCTTTTTCAGGGCCAAATTTTTAACCTCAAAAGAGTGTACTCGATCTGTAGCATCACTTCCAATACAAAGCCGAACCCTCAACCTAAATACAAATGTATAATATTAAGCTGTTTACGTCTAACGTAAAATATCCGTAAAAGACGGATATTTGTCATATTCAGATCATTTTTGAATTACATAACGTGTTTTACGTTTACGTTAAATAAATATTTCCAAACCAATAAATATTGAAGTGTCATTTTTCTCTTTTCTTTATAAAGATTATCAGTTATTCATATCCATAATTTCATATAATGTATCCCGAAATTGCTGTGAAAATACTCTAATCGCATTCATTAATTTGTTGGGACTCTAGCACAGCCTAAATATAAACAAGCAACACGAAATCTTAAAACAGAAAGCCCAAAAGGCCAATTCCGTGCGCAAGCGCAGTTGAAATGGCAAATTTGTGATAACCGGGATTTAACGTCGAGTATTGATAACCGAATTCATTGTTGGCCGACAAGGAAATAAAACGCAATGATTTAAAATTTTTATCTGTTGCAAGTTTATATTTAATCTTTATACATAAAGGTCTAAGCTCTGTCCGGATGTCCGGGGTAAACGTCAAAACTACTCTAGGGATTTTAACCATTTTTTCACCATATATAGCTACATAATCGGGGAACAACTTAGGCTATAATTTGTTCCTTAAAAACTTAGTTTTCAAAAGTTATGGTGGAAAGCAGCAAATTTCTGTAATTTCCCCCATTGAATGATTAAATATAAAATCCATTGTTAGGAAAATTCGTTGCCTAACAACAGCAATATTAAAACTAATCGTAATGTAAATTTCTAATCAAGGCCTCTCTGGAGCAAGCATGACAATTATAGCTTTCTTAAGAGTTGCATCCTTATCTTTATACATAAAGGTCTTATCTCTGTCCGGATGTCCGGGGTAAACGTCAAAACTACTCTATGGATTTTAACCATTTTTTCACCATAGAAAGCTACATTATCCGGGAACAACTTAGGCTACAATTTGTTCCTTAAAAACTTAGTTTTCAAAAGTTATGGTGGAAAGCAGCAAATTTCTGTAATTTCCCCATTGAATGATTAAATATAAAATCCATTGTTAGGAAAATTCGTTGCCTAACAACAGCAATATTAAAACTAATCGTAATGTAAATTTCTAATCAAGGCCTCTCTGGAGCAAGCATGACAATTATAGCTTTCTTAGGAGTTGCATCCTTATCTTTATACATAAAGGTCTAATCTCTGTCCGGACGTCCGGGGTAAACGTCAAAACTACTCTAGGGATTTTAACCATTTTTTCACCATAGATAGCTACATAATCGGGGAACAACTTAGGCTATAATTTGTTCCTTAAAAACTTAGTTTTCAAAAGTTATGGTGGAAAGCAGCAAATTTCTGTAATTTCCCCATTGAATGATTAAATATAAAATCCATTGTTAGGAAAATTCGTTGCCTAACAACAGCAATATTAAAACTAATCGTAATGTAAATTTCTAATCAAGGCCTCTCTGGAGCAAGCATGACAATTATAGCTTTCTTAGGAGTTGCATCCTTATCTTTATACATAAAGGTCTAATCTCTGTCCGGATGTCCGGGGTAAACGTCAAAACTACTCTAGAGATTTTAACCATTTTTTCACCATAGAAAGCTACATTATCAGGGAACAACTTAGGCTATAATTTGTTCCTTAAAAACTTAGTTTTCAAAAGTTATGGTGGAAAGCAGCAAATTTCTGTAATTTCCTCATTGAATGATTAAATATAAAATCCATTGTTAGGAAAATTCGTTGCCTAACAACAGCAATATTAAAACTAATCGTAATGTAAATTTCTAATCAAGGCCTCTCTGGAGCAAGCATGACAATTATAGCTTTCTTAGGAGTTGCATCCTTATCTTTATACATAAAGGTCTAATCTCTGTCCGGACGTCCGGGGTAAACGTCAAAACTACTCTAGGGATTTTAACCATTTTTTCACCATAGATAGCTACATAATCGGGGAACAACTTAGGCTATAATTTGTTCCTTAAAAACTTAGTTTTCAAAAGTTATGGTGGAAAGCAGCAAATTTCTGTAATTTCCCCATTGAATGATTAAATATAAAATCCATTGTTAGGAAAATTCGTTGCCTAACAACAGCAATATTAAAACTAATCGTAATGTAAATTTCTAATCAAGGCCTCTCTGAAGCAAGCATGACATTTATAGCTTTCTTAGGAGTTGCATCCTTATCTTTATACATAAAGGGCTAATCTCTGGCCGGATGTCCGGGGTAAACGTCAAAACTACTCTAGGGATTTTAACCGTTTTTTCACCATAGATAGTTACATCACCATATGTAGAGTAAAGAAATATACAGAGAGAGGCCCCGTCTATGGTAAAAAGGAGATGAAATTGAAGCCGGAATTGTGGGGTACAGCGGTGCAATGATTAGCGGGGTTATGATAACGTGATTGCTTCGCGGGTATATTTTTCACCAATCTCACAAAGAGACCGTATAAAGTAGCTGGCGGATTGGTTTGCATTTTAATTCATGTATTAATGCAATTTCAAAAACGTGCTCCATAAACTTGCAGCAATATCTAAGTTTAAATTAACAACCAATTGAGATTCAGTAATGGAATGTTTGGAATCAAGATGTATCATAAAATACTTAGCAAGAAGCTAAGGATCTTTGGATACAGTGGTGCAACTTCCGGCTTCAATTTCTTAGTATAGCAGGGTCTCTCTATGTAATTTCTTTACTCTATGTGATTAAACATAAAAGCCATTGTTACAAAAATTCGTAGCCTAATAACAGCAATATTAAAAGTTTTCATAATGAAAATTTTGAATCAAGGCTTCTTCGGAGCAAACATGAGTTTAAAGTCATTTAAACATTTGGAAACTCTACTTTTCGCACCCTGATTGTAGGAGAGCTTTAGTTCAGAGTTAAAGCTTATAGTAGAGAGCTTTTTTTTTCTTTTGTGTGTGTGTGTGTGTACTATTTAATTAAATGAAGCACGCGCACGGTTTTTTTAGTGATCTTTATTTACGTTAGTTCATATTTTGGTAATTCTTCAAAATTTTAATATGCTTAAATTTGTGCTTTCGCTTCTAAATGAATATTCGCTGGTTCTTTACACTTATTGCTATTTTACTTTTATGGGTAAGGAAGAAGCTCGATTTTTAATCACGTCAAAGCGGTGTGTTTTGAGTTCTTTCAGTTAAAACAGAAAACGAAAGAAAGTAGCAATTGTTTCTTACAATTATTACTGACCCAGGCAACGCCGGGTACATTTGCTAGTAGCAAATAAAATACTTGACATTGATTTTTAATAATGCAAGGCTTTTAAAAGGATGTTCAATTTTCCCTCTTAATTCTACCATAGCGACTCAGTCGGTTTTTTTTTTTTTTTTTTTAAATATAATTTTTAATTTTATCGTTGCTTGTTATCTTGAAAAGTTCTCATTTAATTCTTTGAAAGGTTGCCATCGCAATCTTGCCTACGAGAAAAAAGGAGATTGAATTTAAAAGAAAGGAGTTCAAGTTCTTCTTCTTATTACTTTCTTAATTTGCACGTACAGTAGAACCCCACGAATTCGGATCCCGTTAGTCCGTATCTCCGGATCGATCGATTTTTTTTTTTTTTGGTTTTAATTTGAGGAGCGATCGTCAAATTTCCATAACATTAACTTATTTAACCCTCTCACGGGCAAGACCGTGTTATGTCGTTGACTGAGTTCCCTTTTCTTGGCAATGCAACTTTTGAATCAATTTTTCCCCCTCGATTACTTTGTTATTATAAAGATTATAGACTTTATAATAACAAAGCAAACATGTTTACTGTTTATGTGTAATTCTATGTGTTTCATATAAAGGTGATTTTCAGTAAGTAGTATGTTTTATTTTATTTATTTATTTATTTTTTCTTTCTCAGAATAATCCGGATTTTCGATATTCCGGACTGAGTCGGATCCCAATTAATCCGAATTATCGAGGTTCTACTGTATTTGTATTTACTTCAATAATATTACTCCCCCCCCCCCCTCCATACAGTTCTTACTTTAAACTAACAGTGTCTACAACAACTTTGTTGGTTCAAAATTCCCACTAAAAAGAGATCGGCATGTTTCCCTTCCACAATCTCTGTAAATCTGTTTTTCCAACTTGCCTTCGTGGTATAGGAAGAGTCGCTCTCCAGACGCATTTCCCTCTTCAATGCTATTTGTACATCTTTTAATGGATAATTGATGGGTTAAGCATATTTGAGTTGTAACGAAGCTGGTTATTTATTTTTTCCTTCAAAACGAGACATTTAACCATGTTAGGGAACTGCATGCATAGCTGTCAACATTGAGAAGGGAGACTTATGCATAAAATTACCATGGTAATTTGGGAGAATTACCATGAATAAATTTAACGACAAAAACTTGAATTTAAAAGGGAATTTTAAAATATAGTAGAGATTATTTAAATTAAGCCTGTATAGGCCCCGAAATTCGGCGTTCGAAAATTTGGCAGAATTCTAAAATCGGAAGTTGAAATTACAATGGTGTTGTTTCCTTCAGTCAATAGTACTTTTTTGTCACTGATATTGATAGAATAAGCAAAAAATAAATAAATAAATAAATAAAATAAAATAAATAAATAAGTAACATGGACTCAGAAAATACTTTTATTTTCCCAACAGTTATTTTTTAATTAATTTTTTAAAATGTCCGATTCTTCAAACAAGGCGTGGTCTTTATGACGTCACAAATGATGCACTATGGCTTAGAGCCGCTATATAGATAGGTAGACGCATCAGCTTAAGTTTAGCGATTTTGGATCGGATTTTTCATTGTTGCACTGCTAGGGTTACCACAGCAAAGTTTCAGATTTCGCCAAATTTTCCGAAAATAAAATTTTATTTAATAAACAATTCACATGCCGCTAATAATTGTTCACAGTGAACAATCGCCAAACACGATAATTTGCCAGAAAAGATAACCACTCAACCACGCGCTCCGATTCAAAATGTCTAATCTTAAGCTGATACGTCGGCTCGTATATATATATAGGGGCCTTACTACGGCGCATCTTTTTACCTCATTTCCACGTTATGATAATCAAGAAGCGAATTACAATTGCGCTCTACGCTTGGTATCAACCATATCGTTGCCGATACACGTTAGTAAAGATGCGAATTAAATATTTTGGACTGTGAATGGCAACACTGAATGGCATTTCATCATTTGTGATGTCATCGGCACAAGTGCTAAACGATAAAAGAGCACCGATTTAAGTAATTTTTTAAAAATATTGAATTAAAAAAAATGTTTAAAAAATGGTCAGATTCTATGTTTTTTAACATGCTCTTTCGGAAAAAAATACTTTTAAAATTTTGGAAACAACCCCATTATTACTTTTTTGAAGTTAAAAAAAATAATAGCTTTTAGGTTTAAATAAAGTTAAAAAAAAAAACAGCTATAAGTTTGTTTTCTCTTACTGTAATAATAAACATTCAGGTAAAAAATTAGGAAATTCAAAGAAAAATTTTACCGAATTTTTTGGGAAATACAAATTTAAAAGGCGGAAAATAAAATACACATCCATCAAAAATGACCGTTCGTTTTTGCAATAGTTACAGTTTTACGGTAGGTACTTTTCTTGTAATTCTAATCATTGAAAGACCTTTTTAGGATAATTTTGTTGTTTTGATGAAAAGGGGGACATTTACTACATTAGAAGGTTCGGGAGAAGGTATCAAATGCGGCAGTCTCCCGAGCAAATCGGGCACCTATGTGCATGCGTATTTAGGAAATTATTTTTTTACAGTTAGTGTTTGTTACAGAAAAGAAGAGATATTAACACTTAAAGAGAATAAACATAGCATTGCTATTTTTAGCGCGTTAATTTGTTAAAGATCAAACAATGCGTGCTGATCCTTATGTATACAGGGTGTTCCGTTTGAACCTGCAAGATCTTTCTTTTCGCAACCGTTAGTCCTAGATGTATACTTCCAGTTGCAAGATGTTCAAAATCAGATGCAGGGTTAAGGTATTGAAAGTTTCAAATGAAAATAAAAATGAGTCAAAAAATACGAAATTGAACTTTTCAATGGCCCCATGTCCTCTAACTTATATTTAGGGAAATAATCTTAACCCTGCATCTGATAAGTTAAATTTCGTATTTTTTGACTCATTTTTATTTTTGCTTCAAACTTTCAATATCTTAACTCTGCATTTGATTTTGAACATTTTTGCAAATGGAAGTATATATTTAGGACTAACGGTTGCAAAATAAAGGTCTTAATGGAACAACCTGTATAATAGCGAATTATCGAGTAACGCTCCTGACGTCACCAACAACGATGGCATAATAATTTGACAATATTTTTTGGCAATATTTGACATGACAGGGAAAAGCTTTATTTTGACAATGAAAAGGATGAACTGGATCCGGTAACTTAACTGTTTTACTGGTAAGACTGTCATTTTAAGATAATGAAGAAACGAAAAGGTGGTCAACAATGAACTCTATCTAGTGGAGTTTTAGGGTTTATCCACTGGAGTTAGGGTTAAAATTTCCTTTCCACTGTCAAAAAATATCTCCTAACAGGAAATTTGCTTCGTTTTAATGTAGAAGAAATTTTCACCCGTAATACTTTGACGGGTGATTTTCTAGTTTTAAAAAAGAATGAAATTCTTGGAAGGATTTCATAAAATTTACCTTTACAATTAGCATTGTATCAAGATCTGCAATTTGCAACAGTGCACTTTCGGTAGTCCACAAATTATTCGTAAGCGGAAATATAGTCCGACCGCCAGTATAGTAAGCGGAAATATAGTGGCACCAGCCAATCATTTCAAAAACTATTCACTTACTTAAAATAGGTAGAGAAAGAAGAAAGGAGATGTGCTATATGTAGGAGTTTAGCAACATTTTGGCGGTATGAATGTATTTTTTACTAAGTTTTTAAAAAGAGGGAATACGACACAAAACGAGTTTCGCTGTTCAGTCTGTAAAAAAGCAAAGTGGAGGGTGAATGAAGAGCGTTATAGCGCTGACGGTAACTGCGTAATAAAGCTCGAGATTTGTCCATTGCTACCGATACCTGATTCGATCAAAAAGGATTAAATTCTGAATTGGGAAAACGGTAGAGTTATTGGCTCACATACAGTTAGATACTAAAAAAATGTCAGTGCAGCACTTTTAAGAAGTGTCAAAAACATATCAAGGAATTCGCGTCGTTGTTTGATTGTTTAGTGGTTTGTGATTTCTTGGCGTGAAAAAAAAAGTCAATTTCTTAAGAAAACGTTAAGACTAAAGATTTTTTCACATAACACTTTAAAAAGAACGTAATTTGTTATTAAAATCTTATGAAATATATAGATGAGAGTTCTAATAAGCTGATTTGAGGTATAACGAAATAACTTTTTCGGGTCATTAATTTTGAAATAAACTCTACTTCAAATCCGTAGTAATTACATTGAGTCAAAGTCTCGCATACATTAAATAAATAGTGCAGATTTTGCGAATGACTGTACATACCTTCGCATTTCACTCCAACCTTTCCAGTGCCCCAAATATAATCTCGACCTGTGCAAAAAGAAAGAAACAATTAATCATGTGTCCTCACAAATTGACAATACATTAAATTAAATTAAGATCAGTACAGCGACGATGCCGCCCCTCTAGCTGTTGCGCCCCTGGCGAGAGCCACTACCCCCAACCTACGTAGTACACCACTGTATCGCACCAAATTTTGCGGTTTGCGCTAAAAAATTAGCCACAAAAAATGAAGCTAACTTAATGTTATCTCGTCAATATCTCACTAAGCACACAGAAATTCATGCTAACTGTTGGCTAAGCAGAGAAAAGAGCTTCACAAGTAAAGCTTCAAAAGTATTATAATTTTGAATCAAAATTGAATAAATAACAAATTTAGTAAGATTGTGACAAATTAAAAACATAAAAACAGCATCTACTTATAAATTTTGCAGAACAAATAATAATATTTTTGCTTCTTTTTATGCTTAAACTTAGATAAACGCTCGATGAAATTTTCCCACTTTTTGTAAAAATAAAAGCGTTTTCAGTATGCTTCGTTCCTACGGGAAAACGAAAGGATATTTAAGGTCATTAAAGTATGTATTATCTCTGTGAAAGTGAATGAAGTGTTAGAAAGCTTCTACGCTAGTTGAAAGATGCCCACTTGAAAATCAGTTAGCAATTAAGTTACTTAAAAATAAATAGAAACAAAATGTCACATCATTACAATAATTTAGAGGACAAATTTAGCACGCATTTGGGCCTTAATGGACTGGTTGCGTCACTCTTAGGATCGAGTGTCCAACCGCTTTCATCCAAGGTCACTCAATCAAGAATGAAAGTAGAAATTAAAAAGACAAGGTGCATTCATGGGGAAGGACAAACCAGAAATTTCAAGAGAGGAGAAACTGAAGCGGTGGTGTACGTGGCGAAGGCGGATCTGAGGGCGCAGCACATAGTTGTTAGAAGCGTAAAGGGGGAAAAAAATATGAAGAAGATGGGGGATTGGTTTATTTAATACTGTCCACCAAAGTATTTTGAAGACACGATGGCAAGTAAATTTTTTGTTGCGAGATACTTGAGAAGTTGAGTACAAAAAAGATGTAAAACACAGATTACAATCTAAACTCAAACTTAGAGCCCTCCAAAATTAAAATATAATTCAAACAAGAGGGCATTTTGAGCAAAAACATAAACAGGGATCTGATAGGATGCTTTCTTTTCTTTACTTTTTTTTTTTGCAACTGTCCCTTCAATCTCTATAGTGTTTTCGTCGTAAATTCCTTTAGCGAATCTCCCTTTTATAAATACACATATGAGAATATATTAAATTAAAAATTAATTTGAATTTTGATATGTGGAATTCAAATTATGTTTTTCGCAATCACGAGTGTGTTTGTGTCTGTGTGCAGGCATGAATGTATGAGCGTGTGTGTGTGTGTGTGTGTGTGCGCAGCGCATGTGTGTGTATTTGTGCGTGTGTAGCTGTGTGTGTGTGTATGCGCGTGTGTGTAAGATATAGACGCAACTAGGAGATGATTTTCGCTAGAGGAGCAGCATCGTGAGGCCGATCGAGTGCGGTGCTGCAGAGGCAGGCGGGGGGGGGGGGATAAAATGAAAGACGCCAAAAACAGTCAAATGAAAACAATAATCAATGTGATTGCTCAATAAATCGTTTTGTGAGAATACTTTTAAAATTCGGTCTGCAAGGCGTGATGCTTCAGATTTTTTAACCCTAGAACTACAAACCGGGGTAGACATCAACCTCAGTTAAAATGGGTTTTCAGCACTTTTAGCCATTCAAATGCTGTTTTCGCCAACTATATATTGATAAAATTAAATTTGCTCTTCACTAGTCTCTTCAGAATGAATTAAAAAAAAAAAAGCATGTGGTTACAAGTCAAATTACTCGCTTTCAGACAGGGTTCATACTCTATTTGGATGAAAAAATTCCATGACTTTTCCAAGACTTTTTCATGACTTCAATAAAAATTTTCATGACCTTGTTACAGCATTATTTAATATCTAACAGGAATAGCACTATTTAATATCTAACTTGCCAATTTTTAGAAATGAGCATTAGCGAAACATGACTGCCACTACTTCATTGAAGCACTTACTCGTAATGGGAAAAAAATATCAGTGTACACTTAAAAAACTAAACTATTTTTATTTGTCTTCATCATATAACTTTAAGTAAAGTAAAATTGCAGTAAATGGAATATAATGATGCGTAAATGTCTAATATATATATATATTTTTTAATAAACAGGCAAAATGATAACCAATGGGACAAAGGTTAATGAGTCCACTAAGTTTCAATATATTTGCTTCAAAAGTTGTTTTTTAGTGTCAACAATGGCATTTAATCATCCACATAACTTCACAGTATTTTCATTTTTTAAAGTAAAGCCACATAGTTTATTTTTTTGTGTTTCTAAACCAGGTAATTATATAAAAAACCCATTCAGTAGTGAATAAATCTTCCGATTCAAAAGTACTTGTTTTGCTTACTTATTTGCACATTTTCAAATGCATATAAATTAACAAGTTCAGAAATTTCAACACATAATGTGTGATTCCCGACATTGAACGTAGCAGTGGGCCGCATGGATTAGTTTCGGGGGCCGTATGTTGGGCACTACTGTTTTAGAATTCCGAGTATTAGAATTCCCCTTTTTCTGTATTTTATCACCTGACTAAAGATCATTATTTTCTAAAACCTTCAACAAATTAAAATAAACTCTGATAAATTTTATGCTAAAGTTATTACGAGTGATGGAAAATAACTCGGATGCAAATGAATTGCGTTTTTAGAGTGGGCGTGCCAAACCAAGAACTTGCAAGTTTGCTACTACAGAATGTAAAACATAAAAAGTGTTGAAAATAATAATTAATTCAAAATGAGTGATGCCCAAGCAGTAAAATCACATCGCTAAAAAAAGCGAGTGGTTGCGACAGGAGTGGATGCAATGAGATTTCAAAATTCAGATCTGATTTTTGGATCGTTCCATTTTTGACTTTTAATAACTTTTATGTGCTATACTATCAAATCACTTAAGATTTCTAACGCTCTTTTAGTTACTGTTACTTTCTCTTTGTCAAGGACATTTTTTCATGACTTGAAATAAATTTCCATGACTTTGAATGAAAATTTCAATTTTCCATGACTTTTCCAGGTCTGAAATTGGCTTTTTTTCCCATGACTTTCCAGGATTTCCATGACTCGTACGAACCCTGTAGAACGATTTTACGAGCAAATATCCCACGGGCTAAATATGCACCCCGGTTTGTAGCGTACAGATTAAAAAAAAAGGGTTGTAGTTCTGGGGTTAACTATATGCAAAATGTATAACGGCTGTAGTTGGGCAGTGTAATTAATAGATGACGTAACACTTGAAAGGTAGGATTATTCAGGGTGTGGCAGCAATAACTCCCACATCTCAAATGTGAATTACAAAAAACCTATTGAAAAATGAATTTGTACGCTTTAATAACAATGAACAATGATTAGCCACTTATGTTACATACACTGAATCGCTTCGTCTTGAAAATGAAATCGTCCGAACGCCCACCTTCCTATCCTTTGCATTCATGAAGCCTATCTCATTTGTTCAGCATTCACTGCCCGGACAATTCGGGTGGTACTGCTGCAATTTCTTGACATATGGCAATATGAGTTCTTGTAACGTCTCGCCTTACGTTGGTAAAATGTACCCTTCAAATATCCACAGAGAAAAAAAAATCGCAAGGAGCGAGATCAAAGAAACGTGCGGCCATGAAATACCCCCTCGCAATGAGATCAGGTGTCCAAGAAAAAATTGAGACATTGTGGTTCAGCAGCAGCACACGCATACGTAAAGCAACATGTTTTGGGTGCGGATTAGTCATTCAATCATAGACCGGTACAGGGTCATGCACAGAAATTTTCGAGCCCGACTTTTATGGGCCCTCCTTCATATCGTTTACCCCTATGTCCCTATGTATATTTCAACCCTCAATATAAAAATCTTGGGCCCCCCCTCCCCCCCCCCCCCCGAGCACAACCCTTGACCTGTAGGGGACTGTTTTTCGACCAGTGCCGGAAATTTTGTTTGTTGACGCAGCCCGACAAATGAAAGTGTCCTTCGTCATTTGACAGTAATGTGGCTCTATTACGAGAATATAGAAATGTAAATTCCATCCAGTGACTTAACGTGAAATATTCATTGGGCGGGAGGGGGGGATGGAAGTTTTAGAAATCAAAGGCTGAAAAGCAGTTTTAGGCCCAGCGCTTGCATTCGCGTTCAAACATTTAATTTTGATTTTCTTGGGAGGGGAGGTTATGACGTCCCTATGTCTCCCTTTGCTAAGCCACTGATTACACCCCATGGCAGTAATTAAAATAGTAGACGTAGACCATACATTACTCAAGACCATGACAATGACTAACACCACCCATCAGAGAAACTGAGGTGGCAAATGCGAAAGTTACTTTCTGACGCACCCTATCTACTGCGACCCATATTCATCCAGGCGCCCAGAAAATCATCCGAAAATCTTTAATTTTCCCAAAAGTACCGAATTCCTGCGAAATAAAAAGAGTATTTGAAATCTAGCTTACAAAAAAAAAGAAAAAAAAATAATTTGAATTCTGAAATTTTGAATTCAAATTATGTTTTTCGCAATCACGAACTGCAACAGGACCCTACTCATCGGAGTTATTGTTTCTAGAAACGGCTCCTGCCCCCCTCCCACCCCCCAAGCCTGCCTCTCTTCCTGGGCGGTTACGTGTGCATAGTTGTGTGTGTAAGTGTGTAGGCTTGTGCGTGTGCGTAGACCTGTGTGTATGTACGTAGGCGTGTGTGAGTATATGTGTGTAAAATCATGTGTGTGAGTGTGCGTGTGGGTAGGACATGGACGCCTCCGACCAAGAGAAGCGGATAGCTCAACACCGGAGCAGCCGCGCCGCCTGCAGAGGACGGTGGTGCTGCAGACGCACCTGGTCCAAGCTGAAAAAGGAACCAGACGCCAAAGGCGGTCAAGTGAGGACAATAAGCAATCGTGATTGCTCAAAAAAAAATCGGACAGCTTTTTTTAGGCTGGAAGCAGTGTTACATAGGGCGTTCCAAAAAAAAAAAAAAAAAGTCGTTTTTTTTTAAGTCGCACACCCTCTTGCATTTTTGCTTTTAGGTCAAAATAATTGTAAAATAAGTTTCATACCATTTGAACAACGGCCTGTAAGTGTAAAACAGCGCTAAGTAGTAAGTCAAATAAAAAAATAAAATTAAAAATAAATAAATAAATAAATAAACTTTTTTTTGGAAGTTCAAGATTTTATGTTGATAAAACGTTGCCCCTACAGCCCCACAAAAATAGTTATCAAAATTCAAAAAATAATGATAATAATATTTACGCGTCCAGCAAGAGGCCAAAAATTTAGAATTTTCTTCAAAAAATTAATTTTTTCGATTTATCTTTTAAAAATTACATATACATTTAAATACGATATCAAGCTCAAAAAATTTTTCAAACACATTTTCAAATCAACATTTGCAATTGAATAATAAAAAAATAATATATTTAAAATGAAAAATGGAACTTAAAATTGAAAAAAAAAAAAAAAATCCATATTAGAGAATTAAATATTGCAAGAGAGCAAAAAATTTTATTTAACGCTAATCATCGACTTTCCTGTTTATAATTTTCAGCTTGATAACTTCTTAAAATGTACCTTACGTTTTAAAAAATATATGGGACAAAATAATTTTTTAAAAATATAGACCTCCTGCTGGACATTTAATTTTTTTTTTTTTTTTATTTGGATAAATATTTTTGTGGTACATATGGGGCTATAGGGGCTACGTTTTATCAACATGAAATTTCGAACTTTCAGGCGCAAGTCGGCCCGGGTTGCCGTTGTTCAAGTTGTATGAAACTTTTTTTGCAATTGTTTTGACCTAAAAGGAAAAATATAAGAGGGTGTGCGATTTGAAAAATCGACTTACTTTTTTTTTTTTTTTTTTTGATGCCCTAGTGTTAGGTCCGAAATTTTTGCATCGCTGCTATGCCCTGCGAAGCACCTTCTGACAAAAGTTCAAAATCTTCACCGGGCACCTTGATAATCGACCTTCGTATATTTTTCGCAATCCCTTTACAGGTATGCTACTGACGTGATACCGGCGGCCATTTACCCCCAACGATTCAAAACTAAAAATATGCACCTTCATACCTTCTCTTGGTGCGATTCCAAGCCCGTGGAAGATAGGGAATACCTCACCTGCTGCGAAGATACCTTCTCAGATCTAGATTTATTGGCAAAGTATCCAAATTCACATCTCGTGCACAAAGGAATCAACCTGTTCTTTTGCCAGTGCATGTGCAAGAAGCTCTGGCGAGACCCCCCCCCCCCCCTTAGAAAAGTAGTGTCGTAATTGATGGGGTCGTAAGAACACTCCTGAATGTCATCGCGTAGATGAATTAAGACATTTTTATTTCCCGCGATATGCTGTACAAGACATTATTCAGTCTTAACTCTAATCCAACCTCAAATTTATTTTCATTCCTTCACAAAATTGCCTTCATCAATCATCTCGTTTTTGTCTTTCAGTAATTTTGCTTTTCTCAACTTTTTTCACATCGAATTTACGCTTTCAGTTTAGCGCCATATCATGCAAATCTAAACCATATGCGCCAATATAAGAGGGGGGGGGGGGGTCAAGTGGGGGCTCAAGCCCCCCTTTTTGAAATTAGAACTTTCTTGCTTTTAGTACTTTTTTCTTTGTTAAAATGTGAAAACATTTCTTCTTCAGCCATTAATGAATAAGTTATCAGAAATGTCAAAATTTAATAACTCTAATATGTACTGAAATCGGTATCTATGGGGAAAATATCCTTTTAAATCATGAGGAAAATATCTGTGCCCCTCCCCCTTACAATTTTGCATATGGGCGCCCATAGTCTCCACCCATCGTCCACTTTCCATTGTTTACCATTATTATGCTTCCGTTTATTTTTGTTAAAATCTGCAATTTAATGATCAAGATTTTTTATGAACGCTTGATCTAAAAGGTCGGAATTTATTATTATGGTGTTGCTTTGATAATGGGGTAGTTTCCGAAATTTTAAAAGCATTTTTTTTTCTGAAAGAGCATGTTTAAAAACATAGGATTTGACCATTTTTAAAACAATTTGACAAAGTTTTTTCTTAATTATTTTAATAGGTTAAATTTTCTTTCTTCCGCTTCTGCACATGACATCACAAATGATGAAATGTCATTCACTGATGCCATTATAGCAGAGCGCAATATTTAATTAGCATCTTTACTCACATGCACTGGCAACGATATGATTGATAGCACACGTAGAATGCAATATTTAATTCCTTCTGAATTATCATAATTCGAAAACGCGGTAGACAGCAAGCGTAAGCATTCAGCGCGCCAGTGGAGATGCGCCAATCTAAGATAAAGTGAAGGATTCTCTTAAATTATAAGGTACATCATGAACAATTCCAGTAAACCTTCTTAACTCTTCAGAAGGGTTAATTTGAAATTCAACTGCTACGTTAAGAATGCCATTCAGGGTCGAAAATATCATGATGTTTTCGAAATTATCAAAAATATCTGATATTTTGATATATATCGGATATTTTGATACAAAGTAAAACTCCTCCTAACGGACACCCCTCTTATGAGGACAATTTTTAATTCCCTGATTCCAAGGCAAATACCATTATTACCTGCGGACACCTCTGTTTTGCGAACAAATTTTTTTGTCCCGTTAGTGTCCGTATTAGAGGGGTTTCACTGTATAACCGATCTTTTCAATTAGCACAAACTCAAGTCTAAAAATAGTAAATGCATCCTCAAATCACTCTTTATTATCTTATATTATAATTACAATATGTAGACTTAAAAAAAAATATGGTTTCTTTCATTATTTACATCTAATATTTTGTTTTGCATTTCTATCAATTTTAATGGAGTTAATTTAGCAATAGCTGTTTTACTCATTTTCCTTCTGTTAAATACTTTTACACATTTATATGATTCATCAGAAACAAATGATATGCATTAGTCAGCGCAGTCATAAAACATTTTCTTCTTTACTGAGCAATGTTTGACTTTGAATTAGGCACTTTTAATATGAATTAAAATTGTTACATTGCTAATAATTTTATGGATACAAGATACGAGTAATAAAGGAATACTGTACTACTTAGCTATATTATTGATGTATTAATACACCATAAAAATATAGTACAAAACTTTCTGGATATTTTTAATAATAAATGAACAATATTACTATGATTAATGTATTTTTTTTATTGAAAATACCGTAATTGAAAAAATAAATGTAGATCGAAAATATCAAAACATCATGATATTTTCAAAATAAATATCGGATATATATCGTCATATATATCGACTGATATATATCGGCGAACCCTGATGCCATTAGGCTTAACACGTTAGTTACCGTCAGACATCCATCAATGGTGACTGTCACTGAACAGTCCGTTCTGCCCACGTCAGTTACCGGTGACTAAAACTAAACTTTCCGTTCAAGCCGTGTATTTCATCGGTGACAGACAGTATAGAGCGCGATATGAAACCAAAAAAAAAAAATTGTTAGTAATTTTAGGATTGTTATCACTGATGTACTTAAATATTACATAATTATCAAAAAGTTTGATGAATTTTCTCGAAACAGTAAGAATAAAAAAAAAGAAAGAAAGGATGCCCTTCAATACATTCGCACTGAACAAGTGGTTTGACCGGGATTTCCTTATAAACACGCGTGAAAAGTATTAATGACGATAGTTCTAGTTAAGGATTTCCTTTAACTATTAGGAGGAACGTGAATATAATTCGAAAACTGTATAACCAGGAACATGTGATGGATCCATTTTAATGATTAGAAGAAATTTTATGCGAGATTTGCTCTTAACGACAATTATTCAATTATGAAAATTGTGAAGGATCAACTTAGGCGGATTTGAGAAGTATACCAAAAGAAAGTTAATTTAAATACGTTTTTTAAAACTTCCATTTTGGCATGAAATTTTACAAATGCTCCGCTTAGTCAATCTTGGAAGATTTTTACTTTTTCGAACCTGAAAATGTTTTAAATTGAAGGTGCCGGGGCAAAAATGTGACAAGTCACAAGGCGTAACTTTTCAATCAAAATTTTTGTTTCTCATCTTAAACTGAAATAAACATGACAACTAATTATGTCATTTGGAGATAAACATATCTGGTTTTAGTATTGCAGAATATAGAATGTATAATACCTTTGAAAAATTGTACAAATATTTTTAAAAGTTGGAAGATGGCCTACTGAAACATTCACATCATAAGGCATATCACATTCTCTCTCTCTCTCTCGCCCCGAGCCCTTCAATTCTTCTCCATCAATCATGAGCAATTTTGTGAGCTTAGTGACCTCAGTTTTTGTCAAGGATTCCCTAGAGGAGAGCTATTGTCCAACCACGGATTGTATGAAACTTTCAAACGTCCAGACAAGATGAATCTATCTGAATGAGGGGAAAAGTAAAACTTTGATGCCGGTATTCTGCTCATTTGAATGAGACTCTGCTTCTGCAAAGGCTGGCATCACTAAAAAATAATAGATTCGTCCCTTTTCGGCTGTAAAACGGATGTTTGTCTTTCCATACAATCCGTAGTCAGACAGTATGGTCCATTTGACTGCTCAAAGGAAGTTTTGTGTAAGATTCGTCCGTTATGATGATTAAGAATTTTATAAAGGCTCAACTTTGGTGATTTAGAGAAAAATCACTAGACGGTAGATTTAACTATCTACCGTCTTTAATGCTTTTACTTTAACAGACCAGAAAATTTATAAAGGTCAGTCGAGGGAACAGTACGATTCCCTCGACTTTATTTTTTAGATTTCTTTTTTAAACTAACTTATTTTATTATTCCCCCCCCCCCCTCCCTCGAGCCTGATAATCTTTAACTCCTTTCTGGTTAAAAGTCGGGCGAAAACTTTCTTATCATTCTGGAAGAAGTCCATCAAAAAGTACTGCCAGATCAAACTTCAGAGGGAAATGCTTCATTTTTGTGGCTAAACATTTCACTTCACTCGAATTGCTCCCCTCCTCCACTTCCAGGTAAAAGTTATTGGGGAGCTTAAAAATATCTCTTAAAGAGATATTTTAAGCGCTTTAATGATCGAGAGGAGAGAGAAAGAGACATTCGTCTCTTCCTGGCAATAGAAAGATGGGGCGATAGGAAATGAGATGGTATAATCAGAGGGGAGACCTAATGCAGCGGAGGGATCAACTTACTAGGATTACATAAACGCCGAACAAAGTCAGCCAGGGGTGCAACGAAGTGGCGATCAACCTCCAAGAACCTTTGGTACTAAGCAGTGCTGTAGTCAGGGTCGATCCTAGCAGGTGTGCAGCGTGTGCACCGCACAAGGGCGGCGAAACCAGGGGCGGCCGCAGGCCGCATCATATAGTTCTTTTAATCAAGAATTTCTCACACGATAACTTATAATAAGTCGAATAAATATGCTAAATTTTAAAAAAATTTCAATTATCAAAGTAAGTGCCAATTTCCCGACAGCACAGCATAGTTTAAGAAAAATAGCATGTTAAGGAACATTGTGTTGGTTCATTGTTCATTATCTACTCTTTACACACATGCTTTCACTTGGTTGTAAAATTTGTGACAGAACTGGTAATCAGGCATGGAAACAGGGCAGGGGAAATGAGGGAAATGGCCCCCTCCAGAAGCGTGAAAGGGTGCCTTCTAAAAGGAGCACCGAGGTCGGCCATTAAATGTTTACCCCCCCCCCCCCAAGCTTTTATAGACTATAGATATAGTTTTATTTTATATATATAAAAAAGCTATACTTCTTAGATACTCTCGCAAGCGTTTCAAACAACAAATTCTGTGTTCAACAATCGGGGAGGCGTGGAGTGACAGTGGAAAATTACAACTCCCCTGAGAGTTAAACATATACGAATAACGAACAAAAATTTTGTAATTTTCTCCCTCTGCAGCAAATTTTTCTAATTAAAATCACGGAAGAACTGCTCGGTTTCAAATCTGGTAGGAGGACAGGGCTCTTGACCCGGGTAGTAAATTTAAATGTGGCTCCAAAACAAAGATTTAAAAGGATGCCAGGACCTCCTTGACAAGATTAAAGAAGGCCCAAAATTGCGTTTTTAGGACTTGAATTTCGGAAAATTTCGCTGGTTGAGCAACCGACCTTAAGGACCCAATTAAGTCTCTGGTTCACCTCTTCCAGCTTAACTTAATAAAACATAGCCTAAAAATGTTGGCTCCAAAATCCAAAACGTGCTCAATTAGCGTCTTTAAAGAGGCCCTTAATCGCACCCCTTCTCACTTCACGTATTGAAAAACGAACTAAAATTGCGTTTTTCAAACTATCAGTTTGAAGAACTTTCGGGGAAGGACCATGGATTCCCCTTTTTTACAACGCAATCACTTTACTTCTAAGTTTCGTATTTGGACAGTTTCGTGGAGCCACAGAACCCTTCCTGCCGAAACTAGCCAGAAATTGACTTCAGTTTCAAAAAACAGTTCGTGAGGGCACACTGAACCCCCGCCCGCTCTTTGTCCCATCGTTATCAAACAATGCTTAAAATACGATTTTGGGACTTCAATTTTTAAAAAATTCCGGAGAACTGCCTTGTTTATGTAACTTTTCACAGAGCTAGGGCATACCCATCAATCGTCGACGTGAGGTGAACAAAAGTCTATAGTTGTATTTTTCAGATATTAATACCGAAAAATATCCGAAAGATCCGCCGAAGTTTCCCATTTTCGTTAACGTCATCACCTAAAATAGTATTAAATTGTGCTATTAGAAATAGCCGCTTCGGAGCCCCAAAACCCTTCCTTCCCAAAAATAGCCTGAAATGGATTCTAGTTCCGAAAAATATTTCGATTAGGAATATTTTCACGTTTCCCCTTATCGTTTTCAAATATAGTCAAAAGTAGGTTTTTGAAACAATAGTCCCGAGAAATTACCGAAGGAAAGCCGCATGATCCCCTTACCGTCACCAAAGACAGCCTAAATTTGAGTTTTAAACTTCAATTTCGAAAACTTTTGATGAGAGACGATTGAATCTCCCTCCCTTTAGAAACATCAACAAAGATGGCCCAAATTGCGTGTTTAAAACTCCAGTTTCGGAAAATTTTCGAGAAGAGTGCCGAACCTTAAAAAGCTACGGTTAAAAAAAATAGTTTCAAATTGATTTCAATTTTGAAAGAATTTTAGGAAAGAACTCCAGCTTGAATTAGTACTTTCCCTGAAATCTCGAAAAAGTTCCTAAAATTGCGATATTTGGGGTCAATTTCGAAAATTTCTCCATGCACCTTGAATATATCCGACTCTTTAGTCATTGCAAACAAACACAACCAAAGATTAACTAAAACAATTTTTCATACGCCAATTTCGTTAATTTTCTGGAATAAATGCCCCCCCCCCCCGGCTTCCTCTCCTCCGTCCTTCTTCTGATGTCACCGAAAACAGGCCATAAAATGGTATAGACAGACTAGTCAATTTTGTTATATCTATTACTTTGTTCAAAGATACAAATTGCACCTAAGGAGTTTCTTCCTATAAAACTTGTCTTCCTTTTTATAAATTCATCGTTCGTCTTCTTTTTTTTTTTTTTTTTTTGTTATTTGAATCAAAATTTGACATAGAAATTTGAAGACATATTTATATGGACGTTAAAGATTAGTCAAAATATGCAAATTTCTCTTTGAGGGGCGGCACATTAGGGCTTTGCACACGGGCGGCCGACACCCCAGGATCGGTCTTGGCTGTAGTTGGAAAAAAAAATAGTTGGGGACACTCATCTTGGGGTGTGGTGGGACTCACCAAAAGAAAAGGTGGTTTCAATCCAATTTAAATTACATTTGCATTATTTTCACAATAATCAACCAAATATTTCGGGGGACAGCGTCCCTCTGTGCTCTCCATCCAACTGCATCAAAGACTCTAAGCCACATTGATATCGCCAATCCTAGCTACGTATTTTAACACATTGCTCACATTGCTCATAAGTAAGGCCCCTATATCTTTATAGAGGCTCTACACATAAGGACTGTTACGTATGTGGGTTACCTGGTCATAACCTATTCGGGAAGTGAAAAAAAAATTTCAACAGGGACAAAAACGTATTTTCGCGTAAGCAGAGCCGGAAAAAGCATCCTCTTCCCCACTTTTGGCAAGCATTTTCAAATTTGATCAACCCTGAAAATCGTTCAAACAAATTCAGCAATATTACTAAAAAATCATTTGTAAATAACGCAAAGTAGTTTTCTTAATTCTTTATACTGCGACTCACGTAAAAAAGTTGTCGCTTGCATGGTATTCGTTAAGAACATTGCGAAGAAACTTTTGAACAAGAGAAACTTTTTTTTTCTTAAGAGTACTAATTAAACTAGAAATAAAATTAATTGAGAATTTGTCTGTTGTTATTAACCTTACAAAATCAATTTTCAGCGTAATGTAATACAGTAAAACCTGTAAAGTTGACCACCCTTGTAAGTTGACCACCTGTCTATGTTGACCGCTTTTGTCAGGAACGGAATTAGCCCTATCTCATATAATGAAGGAAAACCTCTGTAACTTGACCACCTCTCTATCTTGACCACCTGTCTATCTAGACCACTAACGTACGCCAAATTTGGTCTGGAATATTGTAAAAACCCCTTTGTAAGTTGACCACTTGGTTTATTTTTTTAAACTTTCTTCAGCATATTATTTTATATTATTATTTATTTATTTATAATAATAATAAAATAGTATATATATTTTTTGATAGCTTTCAAAGAATGTTTTTAATGCTTTGATGACAGACTAGCATTTTACTAACTAAACAGCAGCATAAGGCTTATTCTACTCTTTATACTCCAAACTTGTTTTTCATTTGTTGTTCTATTCGAGATTGCTTTTTGTACTCTGTTCAATGAAAATAGGTGTCAGTAGAAAAGTTCAAAGTCTTTTCTTTCAGTTGCAATATGTTATGGCAACACAGGAATTCTGCTAAAAAGAGCAGGCCCAGATCTATACATTTCGGGTCCCCTGCAACAAAATATGTAGGGCCCCTCCCTAGTGGCCAGCAGTGTCAATTTATAAAGCTAATAAGCCTTAGTGCTAGTTTTTTTTTTTCTTCAATTTCTAGGGCTGTTAGCTCCTTTAAGGACGCGGGCTCCTCACACTGCGGGTAAGCAGATCTGGGCCTGGTAATGAGTAAAGTTACATGTTTATGGCGCAAGGGATTAAGAGATAGAACATTTTAATTTTGCCTTTATGAACTGGGAGAGTCGAGCTTGCTGCTTTTTGTGCTATAAGTTTTATATAAAAAGGCTTCAAAAAGAAAGTTAGTGGAACTTGAGATTAATAAAAAGTATGAAATATTAAAAATAATTGAAAATGGAGAAAGTCAGAGAAAATAATGGAATTTCTAAAACTCCAGTGTCTAATATAGTTAAAAACAAGGGAAAAATAACAAAAGTATTTGAATAGTATTTTTAATTATTGTTTCACTTTCAATAATGTTAAACAATGAAAGTGGAGTTGAACAGAAAGAGTAAGGGTGAACTCCTCAAAAAAAAAAAAAAAAAAAAAAAAAAAAAAAAAAAAAAAAAAAAAAAATGAATACATGGTGCAAGAAATGACAAAAAAAAAAAAAAAAAAAATCATTACCGCCCTTTATAAGTTGACCACCTGTCTAAAGTGACCACCAAAGTACTGCACCGCGAGTGGTCAACTTACACAGGTTTCACTGTACCATGTAACAAAAGGCAAAGTTGATTTAAGCAGAACGACGACAAGGTTCGAAGGTTAGTAGATGACGTCATTAATTCGCGGAATATTTAAGAGTCATTATTTTGAAGTTCAGACAAGTGTAGCAGTGACCATTTTTGATTTTTCTAATTTTTTTATATGTCAAAGTAGGTCATGAGAAGTGAACATTCTGAAATGTTTAACCTTCCAAAAAATTTTTTTCGCTCGTTAAAAATTTCCAAAGTTTGAGGTTTTGCAACGCTTTTTTAGAAAAATTCTAAAAGTCGCATTTCAGTGCGCTATAGCTCTTTACAGAAACACCACCCAACGGTTATGTTTATATTTATTGGTTGTACTGTATCTAGTGATGATGACTTCATAGTTATTTTGGTTGGGGGTTGTTGCTTTCTTCAGATAAGGGGTCGCAAAGTATGGATTTTATCCGTTTTCGCGCAAGTTTAACCTGCGTTATTTCCCCCCAAAAGTCATCCCCCGAAAAAAAATTTTTCGTATACTGAAAGTTTATACTATGAAGAGAGTAAATAGCACAATATTTGTTTGAGGTTTAATTTTTTTTAGGAGAAAAATGCCCTGATATTTTTCAAAATTTCAAAAATTGTGCTTTTTTTGATCGCAATTAACTCAAAACAGCATCACTAGGAAAAAAAACCTTTTATATATTATGGTACCTGGCTATGTGTAAAACATCATGAAAAAGAAAATAGCATGGGATCTCTTCTTGTTTTTTAGAAAATAATTTTTTTGTAGCTCATTTTATGCGTTTTCTCGTGCGTAAAACGTGTGTCTAGTATGCAGATTAGATCTGCTAAAACTTAAAGTATGTAGTAGGAATGTATATATGTGTGAATAGAGAAAGAGAAAAAGACTAGCAATACTTTATTTTTCTGATTTTTATTGATGGTATTTTAATTGCAGGTAAATCAGAAAACGATAAATCGATATCATATGGGTAGAAATAAATAAATATATATATATATATATATATATATATATATATATATATATATATATATATATATATATATATATATATATATATATAACATTGATTTATCGTATCAATCCCAAAATAATTCTTTTTTATTTATGTCCATAGCAGTGGAAGAAATTTCATGAATAATATCTGCTTCACTTTCCTCTAAATGTCTATTTTCTATGTCATCTTGAAATCCCTGTTCAGAGTTCTATTTCTTATGGTCTTGGTAAGGCATCTACAAGTCAACAAGGAAAAAACAAAGAAGAAAACATTTTGTCAATCTCATGTGAGGGGTGGGCTCTCCCAACTCGTAAAAGTACACGATTTTCAATGAAACAAAGAGAGTTTCTTTAAGAAAAGTTCCTTTATGGTGAGAAAACAGGGAGAAATCAGACGCCCGACCAAGTAGAACATGCAATGAGAACAGAGATGATTGAAGACATAAAAATATTCCAACCGAACAATATCTGACAAAAAGTCAAATTCAAGCTGCTTTTAGCCGATATACAAAGCAAAAAAAAAAGCAAATAATACTGATGTATCAAGAACCGACAGCCCTTTAGAGGTATTTGAAGATAACATAAAAAATAGACATTTAGAGGAAAGTGAAGCAGATATTGTTCATGAAATTTCTTCCATTGCAATGGAGATAAATAAGAAAGCATTTTTTTAGGATTGATACGATAAAACGATAAATCAATCTATATATATATATATATGTATATGTATGCATACACACACATATATCGATTTATCGTTTTCTGATTTACCTGCAATTAAAACACCATCAATTTGCAAAAATCAGAAAAATAAAGTAATGCTAGTCTTTTTCTCTTTCTTTATACATACATATATACATTCTTACTACATCCTTTAAGTTTTAGCAGATCTAATCTGCATACTGGACACACGTTTTACGCACGAGAAAACGCATAAAACGAGCTACAAAAAAATTATTTTCTAGAAAACAAGAAGAGATCCCATGATGTTTTCTTTTTCATGATGATTTACACAAGGTCAGGTACCATAATATATAAAAGGTTTTTTTACCTAGTGATGCTGTTTTGAGTTAATTACGATCAAAAAAGCACAATTTTTGAAAATTTGAAAAATATCAGGGCATTTTTCTCCTAAAAAAAAATTTAACCTCAAACAAATTTTGTGCTATTTACTATCTTTATAGTATAAACTTTCAGTATATGTCACATTTTTTTCGGGGGGTGGCTTTTTGGGGGGAAATAACGCAGGTTAAACTTCCGCGAAAACGGATAAAATCCATACTTTGCGACCCCTTATCTGAAGAAAGCAACAATCCCCAACCAAAATAACTATGAAGTCATCATCACTGGATACAGTACAACCAATAACTATAAACATAACCGTGAGGTGGTGTTTCTGTAAAGAGCTATAGCGCACTGAAATGCGACTTATAGAATTTTTCTAAAAAAGCGCTGCAAAACCTCAAACTTTGGGAATTTTTAACGAGCGAAAGAAAATTTTTGGAAGGCTAAAAATTTCAGAATGTTCACTTCTTATGACCTACTTTGACATATAAAAAAAATTAGGTAAATCAAAAATGGTCACTGCCAAAATTTCCGTTTTTTGACTGAATTTCAAAATAATGGCTCTTTAAAACTATTGGAACAGAGTTTTTGTACAGGGATGGAGACAGGTGCGGATTCAGACGTTGGTCGGGTTATGAGAGGTCATAACAGGAATGCTGAAAGCAGGACCTGATTACTGAATAGGTCAACTAAGCAGTGGACTAGGCCCTCTGCTTTGTAGGAGCCCTCAAATCAGTGGCGTAGCTACGGTGTTTGCCGCCCGGGACGGTTTTTCAATCAGTCGCCCTTTCGTTGTGAAATAGATAGATTAATCTGTTGAAGGTGTTAAAATTAAAACTAGAAATTTAATTAAAGAAGAAAAAGACGTATTTAATTTCTATATACTTGCAAAAGAAAAAAAAAGGGGGGGAGAGGGGTAAGGGCTCACAAATGGAGAAAATTGCTACATTTAAGTCAAAAATTGTAGCTTTAGGCAATTTTTAGTAAAGTTAGGAGAAAGGGCGAGTTGGGTTTGTTTTCGATTTTTTTCAAAGTTAGTCTCTTTTAATGTTTCCTTGTTGATGTTAGAGGATCGGTGGGCATCGGTGATAATTGAAGTATCGATGTTTTAAAAGCGTAATTTTAGGCTATATATTGAGACTTAAGAAGTGACAGTGGGAGTTTTCTCCGGGAAAGTTTTCGAATTTAACGATCTAAATATGTACTTTTGTGGCTAGGTTTGCTACGTTAGAGAAAAGGGCAGGGTTAGGGGCCCTGCCCAAAAATGTTTCACATTGAGGACTAAAAACGCACTTCTAAGCTATCTTTGGTGATTTTCGCAAGTCAGGCTACACAGTGGGGGTGGGAGAGGTTCCCAGCAGGAACTAATTCAAACTGAGTACGCTAAAACGCATTTCTAAGACTGTTTGGCCAAGTTGAGGGCTCAAACCAAATGTTGAAAAATGAAAATCGCTTTCCTTTCATAGGGAATAGTCTGACATGTGACCCAAAGTTTTCACATAGATTTTCCACTCTCAAAAACGAGAAAACAGAAATTCATTTTACTTTTTTTGAAGTAAAGAACTCTTGTAGAAATCAAATCAAACTCTGAAACACCTAAGCCGCCCCTGAGAAAAGTAAAAAATTGTTTCGTGTACCATTTCACACTGCCTCCTCTCTTTCTTACCCTTGTCACCATTTTCCTGAAGTTAAAAAAAAAAAGGAGGAAGTTTTTGTTTTACGAGGAGGTTTTCAAAATACTCTCTTAAAATGCAGTGTTAACTTTTTCTTATAACAAAAATTGGAAAATTTCATTATTTTCTTCCTCCTGGAGTTCACCTGCACAGTCTAAAAAACATTGGTTCCATGACTTTCTACAGCGGCCCCCTCAGAGAAAAAACAAGGAATTGTACTGATATGCTATAAAGAAAAACACTTGTTCTGTATCAAAGTAATTTAAATCTGGTAGTGATACAAAAGTCTTATATTTCGAAGACATTTTATTTTTGCCTGCAGAGCAGATTAAAACCATAATTTCTTTGTTTAGAAAATACATTTATTTTTTCCATATCAAAAGGGTCAATTTGCTGCCCTAAAAAAATGCCGTCCGGGGCGGAGTGTCCCCTCCGCCCCCTCCCCCCAGCTACGCGACTAATTCCAAATGCTTTTAAAAAAATAGCCAATGCCAAAAAATTGTAAAGTTTGACCAATGACCACAGAGGACCCTCGAAAATGTGTTTGGTCTAGTGCCTCCCGATATCTTAAATGGGCTCTGGCTGAAATTTGTGTACTTTTAAGAATGAACATTCGCCCCTGATCCCCTTCCCCCAGTTGTGCCCGAGCATTGCACTTAAACCCCCACCCCCTCCAAAAACAGAAGCTGGATCCTTCCTAGGATTGAGAACACGGCCGACAACAAGTTATGTCACCCTAGTCGGCGGAAAATGGGGGCCTGGATCGGAATCATAATAGTATAAATCTCATAAATTTTATGAGGGGGGGGGGGTCAGCTAACAAAATAGACAAGGAGTTTACCTTGGCTCTCGGCGACCCTAATGGAGAAACATCAATAAATGTATGATAATTTGAGGATTTAATCAAAAGAAATAATTTTTTTTTTTTTCCGTGGCAGAAAGTTTGAAACCATACTTAATCCTCATCTAGGAACTTCATCATCACTACTGAAAATCGACAAAGAATTAAAAATGGGAGACTGGTGATGAATGGCGAAATTACATCACCATGGAAATTTGATGCAAGACGTGCACCTCGCTTTAAAAACGGAGTCGAGTGAACAAATACAACTGGATGCAATGTCCACAAGACGAATACTTTATGATTCAAACACACAATGGAAGATAGATATACTGCTAAAGATAGACAGACGTACACGTGCGTTCGATCCGAAAGCTCCTTCAAGGCCTGGAGCAAAAAGAGAAATTGATACAGGCGGTGTCCAGACTGATTTGTTCATCTTGTGACGGACGTGATGCAATTAGGAATTTAACACAGGAAGACATTCATAAAAACGCTAAAAGTAAACGTAATAAAAGACTCAATCTTTCCCCGATTTAAAAAAGGAAGTTCTTTTGTTCCGTACTTTTATTTTTAGAAAGAAATGGAGTAGAAATTAAAACGCCTCAGCATATCAGTGAAGCACCGTATCTACGTTTCTTTTTTATGCGTTTTTTTAAAAGTTAAGTCTTTTTAGAGTCAAATATGTATTAACGTTTACGTATAATTCGTTTTTTTTTTATTTGCACGCTTTTTCATACAGTCCTCCAAAAACATATAAACGATGCTTCACTGTACGTTGGAAAAATAATAATAATAATAATAATTTTCAAAAAAACATCCTTTTTTGATAAATGAAAATTGTTTATTACTTTCACCATGTCGTGGCTAGCGTAAGCTCTTTTTATTCGCTTTGAGGTTGGTAGGTAGCGAGTCAAATGATTCATTGCTTGAAAAAGAAAGGTTTTTCAAAAGGTTTTATTGGAGCTCCTGCGAACGATTTTTATCATTCCTCGGGTATTAAATTTATAAAAGCTAAATTATTCAGGGTACAAAAGCCGCGCCTTTGGAAAAATATTGCCGCCTGCTTTTTTCACATGCAAAAATAACATAATTGCCAGCATTGAGAGCCGAAAATTAGGGAGACTTCGTATGAATAAATTTAAAGACAAAAAGTTGAGTATAAAAGAGATTTTTTAAATATTTCTTAAATAAGGCATGCATTGGACCTGAGATTCGGCGTTCGGAACTCCGGCAAGATTCGAAATTCGGAAATAAATTCAGGAGATATTTTCTTCATTAGGGAGTTCGGATGTCTTCCAAAATACTCGTAAGGAGTGGCAGCGATGAAACAATGTTTATTTCTATTTATTTCTCCTCTTCTCTCTCTCTCTCCAAGATTCGAAAATGTCAAAAATATCTGATATTTTGATACATATATCGAATATTTATATATATATCCGACAATTTCAATCAGCACAAACTGAAGTCTTCAAATTAGTAAATGCATCCTCAAATCACTCTTTATTTTCTGATATTATTATAACTCTATGTAAACATTAAATTAAGGTTTCTTTCATTATTTTTATCTAATATTTCATTTTACATTTTTCTCACTTTTAATGTAGTAATGAAGTAGAAAAATGAATAATTCAGCGTTAGCTGTTTTACTCATTTTTCTTCTGTTAACTACTTTTACACAGTTATATGATTCAAAAATAAAATATATGCATTAGTTGGTGCACAGTCCTAAGACATTTTCTTTTTTTCCCATCTATGTTTAATATTTAATTGGGCACTAATAATATGAATTAAATTTGTTATATTACTAATAATGTCATGAATGTAAAATTTAAAAAAATATATTATATTATTTTTTATATCAATGCTGTATTCATACATCATAAAAATATAGTACACAATAAATGAACAACATCACTATGATTAATTCAATTTTTATAATGAAAATACCGTAGTTGAAAAAATAAATATCGAAAATATCAAAATATCATATTTTTAAAAATAAATATTGGATATATATCATGATATATATCGACCGATATATATCGGCAAATCCTGTCTGTCTCTCTCTCCCCCCCCCCCCTTTTTTTTCCATATTCTTACGGGTTAGATATTTTTCGTACTAGTCATAACTTCTGCACATTTTTAGAAAACTGTTTAAACTTTAAAAGCTCAGACAAGGTAATTATAAAAGATAATTCTCCGGGATCATTCATTAGAATGACGCAGACTTTTTGGTTATCCAAATTTTAAACGCTTAAGATTTTAAGGTCCACTGTACCCTTAAGCAGAACAAATAAACGTGCGCTGAACATGCAAAGCATTAGCGGTCTAGTGAAAAGGATATATATACATATGCAAGAACTTTTATGATAAAGATATAGTGATGGTTGTTTTGCAGAAAATCTTAATAAGTGTCTTAATCTTAGCGCTTAATGTTAAAAAGTTTTTTTTTTATTAAAAAAAAAAGCGCTAATAACGGAGAGGATATTTTTAATGAGAGTACAAAGATTCATTAAGGAAAACGTGCTAAGAGCTAGAGGGGAAAATGATGAATTATATTGCGTAAGAGAGAAAAAAAAAAGTAATGACTAGAGAACAGAAAATAAATGATAAAGTGAAAATGCTCGATCAGGAATCCTGACAACTTAGGTACTTAGGAGAACATTTTAAAAAATAATATCTATAAGGAAAGTATTAGGATTAGGAGAGGGGGTAGATTCCATCCAAAGCAAAAAGTGGTTTTAAAAAAAAAGGATTGAGGACTATTCTAAAATGTTATTGCTATAAAATACGGGACAGAGCAGGAACGGTAAACTTTGAAAAAAGATTAATTTTAATAGCTGTACAATAAAATTTAATCATGAAGGAAAATTTGATAAGGACTAGGAGAAAGGGAGAAAAACAAAAAATTCTAATGTGACTAAGAGAAAAATAAATTCTAATCATTGAAAGAAACACATTTAACGACTAATAAGTGGAAATGCTAGTGACACAGTAAAAAAATTAAGTGATTTAGAGTACGATAATATGTTAAACATTTTAATTGTTAAAAAAAGTACACATCTCTTCTTTTTCTGCCACCTTTCATTTCATCCTTAGAAAGTTTTTCTACAGAATTGATCACTATTATGATCTTTACTTTTGTGTTTTTCACTCAGCTAAAATTAATTTCGCACAAATAAAAAAGGTCAAAAAGTATTTTCACAGGGAAGAGCAATGGCGCACCCCCCCCCCCCCTCCCGAGCCCAAAAAAAAAGAGAGAGAGAGAGAGAGAAAACAAAAGATAACCCTCTAATCTTTTTAGCGCAGTGTGCGCAATGCCCCCCCCCCCCCCTCCAACTGAGCACCCCTGATTTTCAGGCTTAAAAAGAGCTGTAGCTATATCTTTGGCTCTAACTCGGGGCTTAATTGTTATGGGAGCTCATCTCCTGCACTTTAATATTATGTTAATTTTTTCATACTAGACTACTAGACGATATTCAGACCATTTAAGCATTAAAATACGTTTCAAAGACTACGTGGGCTCCCGCCCTTCTTTCATTAGAAATTAAGACCTGCTCTAACTAATTTTATCACAGACCAGTTCTGTGAGTTCGAGTTCTAGTGTTCTCAGTTTGGCACCTGCACTCCTCTGTTAAATTTAAACCAAACATTATCCGAAAATCCGTCAGAGGAAGTTGAGAAAAACCACTCTTACCTAACTGCCGATTTTCAATTGCAGACGTAGGCGCCAAACTGTCTGGTCTGGCACGGAAAGTAGACAGCGTGAAGGGGGGAAAACGCGCTTGGACGGGTGCCCAGATGCACGAAGAATGAAAAAAACGAACTAACAAAAACTCTAAAATAAGCATTAGTGGGAACAAAAGTAAATTTCTCCGTAATGATTGCGACACGGGCTCACCTGATGCAATTAGTCGTCTCCCCGTTTAGCCTTCGGTGGAGAAATCAAAGGATTCGATTTGGCTCTTCCAGAAGTTTCTACGGTGGCTGTTTTCTTACTCTTTTTCTGGAGAAATAGAACTTGGGATTTTTTTAACCTCCAAGCCCGATTTTGAACAAGACATTTTAAAAATTTTGTATTAATTGATTCTGTACACATAGAAAAGTACAGAAAAAAGTAAAATAATTATCTTAATTTTTCGTTTTGAGAAAATTAATGTCTCCAGAAGGAACGACACTAAAATGCAATAGTGTTCTGAAACAGGAGAAGAAAGAGTTGAGTGCGAAATCGATTATCTCACATAAAAACGTAATATTTTAAAGAATTCATTAACATAGTTAATCATTTTCTACTATAAAAATGTTTAAAAATAGGTACACTTCTCGATGAATGATGGTTTGAGTCTTTGAATTTTAAATACTCCTGTTGTTTAAAGATAATTCTAATAGGAATGTATTGAAAAACGACGCCTAACAGTTAGTGAAAATGAATTTGATTTCATTTTTATACCCTTGATTCGTTTTCTATTCCCCAACTCACTTTTTGTTTCCTGATATTAAAAAGGTCTATTCGAAATTGGAGATGCACCGAACATTCCGTTGGTATTCGGTAAACAAACCGAATGTTCGGCTCGGCCGAATACTTTTATGTATGGCAAGCGAATAGTAAACATTTCCCCCCCATAATTGATTAACAAACATATTTTTTATACAATGAATGGAAATTATAGCATAGTACCACAATACTACTACTTACAACTAATATCATTTTCAAAACAATTTTAACGCAAAAGAAAACACCCAGATGTAAATTTTGCTGTGTTTCAAATTTGCTTATATCTTATGACAAATTTGTTCATTAACCTTGCTTGTCATTTAAGTAAGAAACAGGAACTTAAAAAAATACTCAGAATATTAAATGTTCATGAATATGTGAAGTCAATTAAATGCTAATTCTTGAAAAACTATACAGCTTAAAGAAAAAAAAATCATTTCACAAATTATTGAATAGGTGATCAATAATATAAAAAGGAAAAACTTGGATTTAAATTTTTACAGTGTGCCTTGATTTTTGAAGTTTTACACGATATGAAACATTAAAATTGTTTAAAACTATGAAATTCAATTAATCATTGTTATCAAAGTATAATAACGGTTAATTATAGTACAGAAACATTTTCTATTTTAATTTAAAATTTTTAATCAGATATTCGGCATTCGGCAGAACATTAGGTTGAATTTTAACCGAATATTCGGTATACGTTATTCGACAAAATATGGTATTCGGTGCATCTCTATTAGAAATAATTTAAAGCTCAAGAAAACCGAGAAAGAGAGGCCAGCTGTTAGAAAACCGATGTTGACAAATGGGTCAATAGGCTCGATTAACTCTGGACGAACTTCTCGTTAAAAATTAGTGAATTACAAAACAACTCTGAAAGAAAATTTGAGACATGAATCAAATCAAAATTCATACGACAAATACAAAAAAAAAAGGGGGGTGGGCACAAATGTGCTCAAGCAAATTTGTATCAAAAATTAAAACGCTGCATCAATTATTTGTAAGAGTTCATTTCTGTAATCCTCATATATATAATAGCCAATGATCGAGTAACTCGCGCGTTTCAATAATGAAACTCGCGTCACGGCATGAAAATATGATAATATGTTTCGGTAATGTTTAACATGCAGGGAAAGGCTTTATTGTGACAAGGCTGAACTCGATCTGGCAACTTAACTTTTTACTGGTAAGACTGTGTCATTTCAGAAGAATGAAGAAACGAAAAAATGGTCAACAATGAACGCTGTCTACTGGAGTTTAGGGTTAATCCACTGGAGTTAGGGTTACAATTTCAACTATCAAAATATCACCCAACAGGCAATGGTTTCGTTCAAATGTATAAGAGTAGAAGCAATTTTCACCCGTCATACCTTGAACGGGTGACTTTCTAGTGAGCTTATATTTGCATAAAATTGGTCCCGACTGATGAAGAAAAACGACTAAGAATACACTTACCTTGCTTTTCAAATGATAATTTAAAATTGTAATACTTTTTCATAAGTTATTTTGAAAACGAAGCTCCAAAGATGAAAGATTAAATCCAAAAATGAAGCACCATTTTTTTTTCTTTTTCAAAAAAGGCTATAAAATTTTAATTTTCACCGGATATTGTTGAATGATCTTATGTGATTTGCTCATAAAATAGCTACAACAATGCGTGCGATACCATAAACATCCCAGGAAGAAGCAGCTGTTGAGCGAAAGAGGCTACCAAGCAGATAGGTTACCAAAACAACTTAGAGCATTTTGAGGACAGAGCTCAAAAAAAAAAAAAAAAAAAGTAACCATAGCATAAGAATTGGAACGGACACAATCGAAGATAAAAGCACACAGTCGGTTTCAACTTTTACTGCTTTCTGGATAAATCTCACACATTAGTTTGTATATTGAGGCAGCTAGGTATCGTCACTGAAAGCATATAGGCAATAAAACGGGGGTCAACGGATTTTTATAGCCATATTCTACGACCGGCAAAATAAATATAAAGCCAATAAAGAGCAATGAACAACGTTTTACAAGATGCTTACACCGTACCGTAAATTTCAAAGATGTTAGCATGGCAGTTTTTTTTTTTTTTTTTTTTTTAGTGTAAAATACCAAGTCAGGCGGCTTTGTTGACCACCATACCATTTGGAGCACATCGACTGAGGGTAAATACAGTGTTATATGGTTCACTGTCACGTGGTGCGTCAATTAGTGCTGCAACATTTTTTTTTTCTTTCGGTACAATTTAATGTAATTTTTTTCTGTACTGTAAACACTCCATTTTACAATGATATTTACCATAAAAGTTTTCTGAATTTTTAACTGTGCATTTATTTTTTGATTTCCTTGTGCGAAGTAAATGAAGTATAGTATTCGCAAAACGTTTAAACTCAAATTTCGGCTTAAATTTCCATTTCACTCTTCTGGAAAGATGGTTGACCAGATTTTTTCGGCTCGCCTGCAAGTGCATAAGCACGTACGAAAGTACAGACAACCGATAAATGCATTTCGACCATCCTCGAGTTGAATATCAAGAGTTTTCTCTTGACGTATGTCCTTACACGCGTACACATAAACGTATCTCGCACAACTTAAAAAATGGCACACCGTAGAAAGTTGACTCTTCGTATGCAGTTTATGTGGGCACAAACATGCCCTTTTTGGTTGCTATCAGTGTTCCAAAAGGACTCGACACGTTTTCCATGGAAATCATTATTATTTTCAATGCAGGCAAAAGGTAAGTCATAAATTGGCGACCACTTGGCGATAGATAGCCAAGTTTGACACACAAATGACATGCCAAATCCGATACAGTTTGGTGGTACTCAGCGAAATTCCCGTAAAATATTGGCGATTTTAGTGAGAAGTTGTAAAGTTAAAATTGTCGATAGTTGTAAGATGAATGCAAAACAGGCGTTCGTAACAAACCAGGGTGAAATATTAAAAATGTTCTCCTCCCTCTAAGACAGTGTTTTTCAACCTTTCCACTATTGAGGACCACTTGGGACCCCTGTCCGAATTCTAAATGAGTCACATAAATAAGGTAGAATTAATGTTGTTACAACAATTAAGTGAGGTGAAATCAGATGAATACAAAAATTTTCTTTCATAAATTTAAGCACAACTGCAAAAATGATATAAATAAATTTTTACTAGTTGAACCACTCTGCCGTGGTTATGGAAACGGCAGTATCTGTAGAAATGAGTTTTTAAGATACTTGAAGAAACGCTTTACGCTTTTTTTTTTTTTTTTTTTCCGGCGGAAACCAAAAAAACAAGCTTACACAATAACGTACAAGTAGGGATTGGAATACCGGGTCAAAAATGCAGGTATTTTTTTTAATGTGGTTCCGGAATACCGGTATTCGAAATTTCCCAAGAAACAGTCAAAACATGAAATGTTTCGTTGGCATATTTTACTATTTTGTTCAAAAAGTGCATTATTTTAAATTATTGTGAACAAATATAAAATAAAAGAACAAATATCATAGTAAAAAATCAATAATAGCAAAGAAACACAATGCATCTATTTAATTTTCACTAAGCTAGGAACTCATTTTAGTGAACAAATTTTCTTTCTTTCTTTATTTATTTATTCTATTTATTTTTCTGTTTTATGCTGTTGTAGTAAAAATTCGTAAATAATGAAAATATTTCAGACACAACTATGTTTACTTTATTATTGAGAACTAGATATTGAGAATTAGAACATGGTATGAGGGGTGAAAATTGTTTCTACATTTGAACGAAGCAATTGCTTCTTTGGTGATAATTTGATAGTTGAAATTTTAACCCCAACACCAGTGGATTAACCCTAAACTCCAGTAGATAACGTTAATTGTTTAAGTTTCTACGTTTCCCTCAAATGAAAGTCTTACCAATAAAACAGTAAAGTTATCGGATCGAGTTCAGTCTTGTCACAATAAAGCCTTTCCCTGCATGTTAAATATTACCAAAACATATTATCAAATTATCATGCCGTGGCGCAAATTTCATTGTTGAAACACGCGGGTTACTCGATCATCGGCTATTATTTATATGAGGATTGAAAGGCAGATTAAACGATTTTTTTAAACTTTTTATATCCACTCAAAAGTTTATTTTGTCACTGATTCAAAAATACAAATTAACCTACTTAAAACGTTCTCGAAACTTAATAGCTGAATTTTAAAATCAAGGTTAAATCATAAAAGCAATTATCAATTAACAGTTTCCCCACTAACATTTAAGACAGATGTATATGTTACAAACTTGATGATGTCGAACGAGGTTTGATTACCTCTTAATAGAAAGAAGATCGCTCTGTACATCAAGAGGCAACAAAACCTCGTTTGACATCATCAGGTTTAGAAATTATGTTCTTTTCAGTGTCAAAGTGGCAATTAATCAAAGCCACTTGTGCCATTATCCCAAATACACAACCTTTCTGGTTGTTCTAAAAGCAAATAAAGTGGTTCATTTATTTTGTTACTCCTGTCAAGCAAGAAGATTAGTCAGATCAGAAAGATATCAAGAAGAATCTGCACTTCCAGCTAATGATTTTAATTCAGCAATAGCGTTTCTAGAGACGTCAAATTCAGCTAAGACACAAGTCAATTACTAGAATAAAAGAAGAAAAGAAAAATAGTAAAGTAGCGATATTATACAGAAACACGGCCAATATATCCGAGGTTTGCGGGAAAGTGGAGCAGTGTTCGAAATTTTTTACGCATTGAAAGGGAGACGTTTCAAAAATTTCCATGGGAAATTAATAAGAACTACGGTGCGTTAATATTAGGAAGAGAAAAATTAGTCCAGTAAATTTAGGCCTAAAATAGGGTCGCTGCACTACAAATTTATAACTAGCTGAATTTTTCAGGATTACATCCTGAACATATGTAGAACGAATCCTGAAAATTCTCCTAAGTTCCCATGTGAGCTTCAATCCAAAATGGTGGATCAAAGATGGCCACCTGGTGCATTTATTTTGCCAACCTCTTAAACCTGTGTCGAAAATGAAATTTTTTCAGGCTATTGGGGGGGGGGGGGGGGGGACAGTCCGTCTCTGACAGCGATGGAAGGTCTTTGTGACCGCCCAAAATTATTTCTTTTTTTTTTTAGCGTACTTTGATGATTCAGAAAATTAGGAGAAACGGCATTTCAATTTCGCAATTTTCAAAATCTTTCTTGAATGCTTAATGTCTCTTAGCATTATTATGAAAATGCATGTATGTATGTACGAGGCGTGTTTTTAAAGTAAGGTCCGTTTTGAAATTAAAAAAACGAGTACAGATAGAGCAAAGAAATTTTTTGCACAAAAATCTAACACCCTTACGCTACATTTCGATATTACTCCTGTGATTTTCCAAGCATTTGCCATAGCGTGGCACAGGTTTTTGTATACCTATTCGTACAAAGTTGCCGCCTGTGTAGTCAACCTTGGGGACTCTTGGGGGGCTTTGGCTGGGACGTTTTTGAACATCTTCTGGTCTGCCCCCACCTCGCTCGCAGCATCTTTCATTTGTTTCGGCACCTTAAGTCTTTCCTAGGTGGTCTGTGGCACAACAGCAATAATGAGCTCAGAGAACATGTTATTCCATGGTTGACGGACGACACAGGCGGCAATTTTCTACGAATAGGTATACAAAAACCTGTACCACGCTATAACAAATGCTTGGAAAATCACGGGAGCAATGTCGAAACATAGCGTAATGGTGGTAGATTTTTGTGCAATAAAATTATTTGCTCTATCTGTACTCGTTCTTTTTTTATTTCAAAACGGACCTTACTTTAAAAACGTGCCTCGTATGCATGCAAGCACTTCTTTTTTAATTATTCGGCAAAATTCGGACCATCATTCGGAAAATCCAGAATTTTCCCCCTCCCAAAAATTTAGGTTCAGGGCACCCCCGCGCATGTGGATGCATCATCGCGATCTGAGCCAGAGATATTCGTTAAAAAGAGGTTCATTCAAAAAAGGCTACACTATACTTAAATAACCACAATGCCCTGCTGAAACAGCAGGCAAGCGGAATGTAGGAAGCCTTCCTAATCCTCATTTGCACGCAATGAAACCCCCTCAAGGCAATTTTCTTCCATTCTGCAGCACAATGCGAACGAGTTGAACGCGTGTAACATTTTTCGCGAGGAACGCAAAAGTAAGAACAGAAAGACAAAAAGGGAGGGGAAAATCTTTTATTCAGGCACGTGGCAAAGGGTATTTGACCGACCTACAAAAGCGAACCGAGCAATAGAAACTGCTATTCCCGTGTAGGCAAAAATCGAAGCTGGGAAGAGGATATGCGGCGCAACAAAAGCAATCCCATGGTAACTGGTATTTATTTGGAAATGCGAAAATTGACGCTTCACGCATGCGGAGAGTCCGAAACTATTCAGTTTTGTGGCCGGCGGAAAGAACCTGTGTTTTGTGAACTGCTCTCGTTTAATGCATTTTTAAAAAATAAAATTGTCCAAAATGATAATTTAAAAAACAAACCCGCGAGAAAATTTCTCGTCGAAATTTTTTTGCGTGAAAATTCTTTTAAAAGTGCGCGATTCTCATGATCTCGTTCTCCATCGGGAACACAGGCTACCAAGTAATTATTACTGTAAATTAATTACTTTATTGTAATCATTTTTGACTGGGCCTAAGATCCTGTCACATTTCTTTAATAATAATAAAGCTGAAAGTCTGTCTGGATGCGTGGATCTCTGTGACGCGCATAGCGCTTAGATCGTTCGACCGATTTTCCTGAAATTTGGCACAAAATTAGTTTGTAGCATAGGGGTGTGCAACTCGAAGCGATTTTTCGAAAATTCGATTTTGTTCTTTTTCTATTCTAATTTTAAACCGCCATTGGCGGAATTCATTCCTGTGCCGCAATACCCAGCGAATTACCATAATATGGACGAGAAAATTACCATAACATGGACGAGCAAATTACCATAACATGGACGAGCAAATGAACATAGTATTGGCGAGAAATTTATCATCCATTATTTGTAAATTTACAGGCGAACCAAATTACCTTTTAATTTGCTACAACGGGCAAAACCGTGCGGGTACCATAAGTAATATTGGAGGTACATTAAATATCTCAGAAAATTCTCCGCAACCTTTACGTCACTTTAAACAAAGAAGGATCGTGTGCAGCTTGGAAAATAACGTGTCTAGTTTTGCATGGCTGCAAGAATCTCGAAAGAGCATAACTATTTTGTTATTGATAATGTTTTGAATCTAGAACTTAATGTTTGCACTCAAACATAAATTCAATAGCTTTTCTGAAAGAAAAATTGATAATTTTAATTCATGTAAACTAGATTTATACATTTTTCTTCCTCAATTTTTGAGTAGTCTCCTATTCTATTGCAGAATAGAAAAACATTTTTCAAACCCATAAGTTGTTGTGAATTATAACTAAAAGTTGAATTTTTCGTCATTCAATAATGCAATTATCTATTGGTAATCTTTAAAAAAGTAGAAATTTGTTTAAAATAAAATACCTCAAGAGTGCTATCACTGCGCAACCTAGAACATAGGCAGGAAAGATTGTTTTACAGAGAGCCATACGAAATATCGCCGATCGTTTAAAATAGGGTTATACGAGATCCTTACTTAATATCGAAAAGCTGGAACCTCATATTTGATGCCGAATCAGGTAAAATATCACAAAATGGCTGTGGAGTATGTCAATTTCTCTTGCTTTATTTGCTCTTACGAAGAATTACAGCAACGTCTGTTTCGAAGTTAAATTTAAAAAATATATATATATTATACTAAAGGGGTTCCGTAACTTTTTCAATTCGCCGCACCGTTTGAAGAATTAGAATTTTCCCAACGCTTCCTAGAATACCTCTGTTAGATGAAATTACAGCACAGAAGTAAGGTACATCACACAGGGGAGCCCTGATGGGAAGTCACAGGAGGTCACTGTGAGCATTCAAAAATTTCCTTATTCGGCAAATTTTGTCTGACGATTCAGCAAAATTTTCATTACTAGCATTTAGAGTTCAATTCGGAAAAACTTGGAGTTCCATTTGCCAAATTGAGAATTTCCGCCCTCCCAAAAATTAAGTTCGGGGAGCCCCTGACATCACATCAACAGCAATGTGGCGTACATTACACCTGGTGACATATTTCACGAGCCTCTAGAGTAAATATTACTCAAAAGAGCGGTCTCCAGCACTCCCCCCCCCCCCCTCCCCAGAGCAGCAGAGAGCCAAGGCGGGCCATTTGTCAGTTATGTCGCCGCCCTACCGCCCCCCAAAAAAGAAAGAAAGAAAAGGGGGAAAAGGAGGGAAAAAGGGGGAAAGGAGGGGAAAAAGGAGGAAAGAAGAAAAGGGGAAAAATAAGAAAAGGGGGGGGGAGAGAAAAGGAGAAAAGAAAAAGGGGGGAATCAAAACTGTCCACTAGAAAAATATTAACTCTATTTTAAGTGCCACAACAGTGAATACCAAAAGAGCGTAAATTTTACTTACTCTTCACGTTTTCTTTTGTTCCTTTTTATCACCCTCTTTCTTTCTTCCTTTCTTTTATTTTTTTTCTTGCGTCAGTGATGCCACCCCCCCCCCCCCCCCCCCCCAAGGCCCCTAGTTTCCGACTAGGCAGACATGGCCTCTCGTCGGGCCTGCTCCCCCTTCTATATGGACTAAAAGCATCCACAGTTCAAACTTCCTTTTTCACTTTCCTGAGCCCCGTTAAGAATTTTCGGTTCCTTATGCCGTCAAGGTCTGGTGACTCGATATGTGACGCCAGACGTGTAGTCACGCTGGTTTTGGCATTCAGGACATCGGGCTCGAGCGTAGCAGACAGGATGGGAGGGAACTCGCTCCCTTCGTCACGTGTGTGGTTACATTGTCGCACTTGTGAAAAGAACGAGCAGATAACCGGTATCTCCCATTCTCATCGCGAACACAGGAGACACAAGAAAGTTAATGAAAATCCACAAGAGTAAAAAAAGGAAGTTAAAACAATGGCAAGCAGAATAACTTAAGTCTCTCAAAATGCGTGACGAAATCTTTTCATACATTTAAAATGCTGGTTCAAACTTATTCATTGCTAAAAGTCACATTCTAAACTGTGAAATTTTTTTGTGGTATGTTGCACTAAAAGGTGATGCGAATTTGCAGCTACAAGCGATGATGAATAATTTCATTACATTTTGACATAACATGAGCAAGAACGCAAGAGAGCACCTTTTTTTTTAAAACTGTATAACCAGGGCCCGATTAAGATATCAGGGGGCCCAAGGCAAAATAATTTTTTACGGCTCCCCGTATCCTAACTTTACAATATTATCCATTAGATAAAACCAATTTTAGCCATTTTGACATTTAAGATCCTTAGAGCCCTAGGCCAGGCCGCAGCCTATTCAGTAATCAGGCCGTGAGTATAACCCCCTAGAATTAACTCTAGTACAAAATATTTCCCTCGCCCCTAATAACTTCTGAACGTACAATGGGATCGTTCTGAAGGCACTTTTTAATTTAATGAAATATAATTTTTTGCACACTTTTTAAAAAAAATAGGCAATCCAAATTATATGAAAACAATATTTTATAATTTTTACAGTGAATTTTATACTATCTATGATTTAAATAATAATATATGACTTTTCACTTTTAAATAATGCAGATTTAGAAACAAATTTTAATAAATTCCATGCCATATTTGGTCAAGATTTTTATCCAAATTTGTAAAATCATGGTATGTACTACTTGAACAAAAAAAAAAAAAAAAAAAAAAAATTGCATTTGAATGCTAACTATCACTGAAAAAAAATGTTTAAAAAAAAAACCTTTAACCAAAATGTCCCGTGCGTTACTTTTAAGAGTATTTTGTTTGTGTATAAACTTAATATCAATGAAATAAACAAAATGCATCTTGGTACAAAAGACTCTTATGTAATGCTTCAAAAATATAATGTTTTAGGATGTACATAAATTTAATCAAACATGTAAGAACTAAAAAATTTTTGTCAAGCGCATTACTTTTCCCGTGCGTTACCATCAACTTATGGTTCTCTAAATATGAACTGCCCTCAATTATCAGAAACTACTGGTGGATTAATTATTTTGACCACATTGTCACATAGATACTATAACCTATCCTCTTCTTTTGGCCATTTCCATGTATTAGGACCAGCCTTGACCATAACAAAACTTTAAATTCATCATTCTTTAAGGCAATAATTTCTCCTGGGAAATATTTTAATCATAAATCACTAACACCCAATTCCCTACAGTGATATCAGAAGTTGGATTTTGAAATTCATTTTTATCAACTTTTTTTGCAACATGCATCATGGTATAAATGTAGGGGTTGATTCGGCACTGGTTTGATAACATGGTATCTTTTAATGCCAGGAATAGGGTCAGTTTCTTCCCACACATTGTCACTTCCTGGAATTTCTTTATCCCCAATTAAAATGACAGTGGTACTTGGCATTAGTCCCCTCACAACACGTGCAAAATCTTAGGCATTCTGAACTAGGACTGCAGATTGGCCATTGCTCATCTGCAGTTCTCACTTTGATCACCCACCAATTCCATCAACAATACCTTTCCCATATGATGTGGCTAGGTATTTCCAGACAAAAGTTTTCTTATACTTTTCCCTTAATTGTGTCAATGATTTGACTATGAATCGGTTTTTGAACTCTGATGACGGTCCATCAGTCCAAATCTTCTTCAACATTAATCATGTCAGGTGAATTAGATTTCAATTCATATTCATATAGATGTTCTATAAATGCATTGACCGTATTCTTCTCCTTTTCTTTTGTATCTGAGCATATGAGGTATGTCTTACATTCACCACAATGTATTGAAGCACCTGTTAATAAAGTCACGCTACCACGAGACCAAAGTGCACCTTGTTTTGATACTCGCAGCTGTAATTCATTGCAAACTCCAGTTGTAGTATTCTCATTGTAAGGATTTTCCTTAACTTTGGAAAACTCTGAAGCCTGAATTCTTTTGACATTCATAGGTGAGTTGAATATATTGAATGTATTCTGGAGACGATCAAGGAGTTCTCCAGTTTGATCCACTTTTGATTGAACATATCAATCTTTTGTTTTCTGCTTTCTCCCACTCTTTCCATGTAACTTCTTTGGCCAACTCAACGTCTGAAAGTGTAATCTTTTGGCGTTTGCATACCTCACACATTCCATTCCAACAGTCAGAATTTACGACATCATCACAGAGATAAGCTTTCAAAAAATTAGGACTGTTCAATTTTCAATGTTAACAGTTTCAAGAAAAAAAAAATTCACCACTTGCATTGATCTGCTAATGTCTCATGTAACAGCAAAACATTTTTTGGCCGCAATTTACAAAAACTAGAAAATTTATCACAAAACAATTAAAAATGATATTTTGGATTATTTTATCAATATTAATTTTACTATATCAGTATAAAACAATGATGATTTAAGTAAGTTTATTATTTACTAGTGATACCCGCACGACTTTGCCCGTAGTTGAAAAATTAAAAGGTCATTCGGTTCGCCTGTATATTTACAAATAATGGATGACGAATTTCTCGCCGATCGGCTATGTTCATTCGCTCTCCTATTCCACGTCATGATAATTTCATAATTTACTCATCCATCTGATGATAATTTTGCTCCGGAAAATGTTCTTAAAATTGAAATAGAAAAAGAACAAAATCGAATTTTCGAAAAATCGCTTCGAGGTGCACACCCCCATGCTACAAACTAACTTTGTGCCAAATTTCATGAAAATCGGCCGAACGGTCTAGGCGCTATGCGGGTCAGAGATTCAGACATCCTACAGACATCCTCCAGACAGAGAGACTTTGAGCTTTATTATTAGTAAAGATTAACTGCAAATCAGCTTTTATAATTTCTTGTCCCGTGCGTTATGTTCTCGGCGTTACTCTACACAATAGTAAAACACCCCTCTCTGTTATGAAATAAGAGGTTGTTTGATAAAACTAATTCATTTAATAGGTACATAATAGTCCCTTGTAAGATATAAAAGCTAAAAAATTAAAATATCAACACATACACTTCACAGAAAAAAAACATTCTAAAGTTAATTTTTGTTTTATTCAATGCCGTGTGATGTCCCGTGCGTTACCCTAAGTTTTTACTTTTCCAGCTACCCAAAGCCTTGAAAATATAATGCTGTAGGGGAATAATACATGCTTTAATATACTATCAAAACCTAACAGTTAACCCCATATTTAATTAATAGTTACTTGGATAACCCACAAAATGACTTGCAATTGTCCCGTGCGTTACCCAGAGAATCACCCATTTGTTCATTTCCTAAATAATATACAGTAGAGAACCAATTATCCGGGAAGTTCGGTACCATAGCTATCCCGGATATCTGAATTTCCCGGTTTTCTGGATCGCTGAAAAGAACTTTTGGCCGATTGTTTATAAAACTTAAATTACTATAATAAATAGTAATACGTATTAAAATAAGAAGAAAACAGTTCAGAAATGCTTATCAATATCGAAACATTAAAAACTGCTAGTGAGAGAATAATTTAAACGCCAAAAACCTTAAGTTATTCAATAAGACCTGACACCCTCGCATTCATTTTGAAAAGGAAAGAAAAACACCAATTTTCGATGTTTTAAAATGAAAGAGAATGAAGGGAAGGGCAAGAAACAAGTTTTTGAACGTAAATGTGCGATTCTTCTGCTATAGTGTATAAGAGAATTTGTTTTCATGAACGCTTATTTTTTTGTCACTTTTTTATGAAGGTTTCTCATTCGCGATTATTAATAACTATTGCTTTTGCATTAAGTTAATACCAACTGAAATTTAATTTATGAGTTCCTACAACCGTATTACAGTCTTGCGTTTAACGATTTCTAGATTCCACCATCAACTATCCAGAAAATTCGAAAATCGCGGCGTTTCACGCGCTTTTGCGACGTCACTTCCGCTCTAAACGGTTTTGATTAAGGGGGTCCGGGACACAAAAATCCTCAAATTTTGCAATTTTTTTTTATAATTTGAAAAATTGCTCCGTTTTTTTCTGCTTAAGAGGACGTTTGAATCTTGTTTCTACCTTAAATAGAACGAAAGTTATAGTTATTTTTGTTGCATGCATCTAACGAATATGTACATAACTTTAAAACTTTAAACGCGTTTTTCTCCATGATGCAATTTTTCCCGATTTCTTGCATTCAAACTCTTATAAGTCAGGAACCGATAGAGATAAAGTAATGAAACTTGGAGCGTATCTTTTTCAAGCAATTTACTTTAATTTTTATTCGGCGAATTTGAAAAAAACGTTTACTGCAAAAATTATGATTTTTTTAAAAAAAAGTATCTTCGAATTTTTCGAAATTTTTCTTCAAATATTTTTTATTTTTTATTGAATCAATATTTTTAAAATCGCCGAATAAAAATTAAAGCTTAGATATTTGTGCATACTTTTTTGAAAAAAAATTGAAAATTGACCAACAATATTTTGAGTTATAGCAATTTAAAGCAACCCCATTTTTTTGAAAAAAACTAATTAAATTTAAATAAAAAAATAATTTTTTTCATATTTATGTTATGATTTTGCTTATTAAATAAATGATGAATCAGTTCAGAAAACTTCAAAACTCTAAAGTACATAATAAAAATTTTTTCAAAATGTGTCCCGGACCCCCTTAAAGGCCATTCAATAAAATATTGCATTATAATGTGACAACATTCATTTCTTTAGTTTTCAGTTGGAATAAAACACAAAAATTTCAGACTTACGCGTGTACTTTTTAGTTCAAGAAAATATTCCGGTAATTTTTCCCTGCGTTAAAGACAATTCTTTGAAGTTCATTTCTGTAAGCATTTTCCCCAAGTTATAGATGAGTAATATGGTATTTATTAAGAAACCGCTCATTTTCTTATAGGCATTTCCAAAAAAATGCTTAGTTTTTCAAAAATTGCCAAAAATGCGTATTTAAAAAAAATGGCGGTAAAATCGGCAAAAGGTTGCCGGTTTTCTGGTTTCCCGGTTTTTTGGTTCCCGGATAAAAGGTACTGCACTGTACCATCATTTACTATTTAAAAAAAAATATTTTGATCAGTGCGATATTCAATTTCATTTTTTAAGCTTCTGCATAATGATACCAAAAGCGATGAAATGCCATTCACTGATGCCATTAGCGCAGAGCGCAATATTTAATTCGCATCTTTAATCACATGTACTGGCAACGATATGGTTGATAGCAGGCGTAGAGCGCAACATTTAATTCGCTTCTGAATTATCATAAGCTGGAAACGCGGTAGACAGCAAGCGTAAGCATTCAGTAGCCAGTGGAGAACGCGCCAAAGTTCATCACTTGTAACGTCATAACGACCACACCTTGTTTGAAAAAACGGACATTTTAAAAACTTAAACGTTTTGAAAATAAAAGATTTTCTTCGCTCCGTGTTTTTTTTTTTTTTTTTTTTTTCATTCTATCACCTTTAGTGATTAAAAGTAGTACTTTTGACCTATGGAAACAACCCCATTCTAATCGAAAGAATTAAATTACTTTGATGAATCGTTCCGGGAAAGAATTAAAAGGCAGATTTGCTTCCAGCAATGCCGAAAAGAGCTTTCGACGTAGAACACTCTACCTCGAGGCAGAAGAGAATATAAAAACTTAGATGAAAAATATCTCTGTGCCGTTAGACGAAAAATTGGAAAAGGAGTCCCCCAAAAATGACGTCCCACTTTGAGGGCTGAGGTAGGTTCGTGAAACTGTGACAAAAGGGAGGGAAGACATAACAAGTGTGACAAAACACCCTTTTACAATAATTTTTGTGCAAAATAGCATGACACGTGACAAGGGAAGGAGGTAAGGTGCTCCACCGAGCACCGAAAGAGATCCCTAAGACTAAAAAATGTTCGACTACGGTGAAATTTTCAGGATCCAACAGACTGCGCCATTATTCCCCCTCCGTTCACCGCTCCCCTCTCTGAGCACCCCAGAAAAATTTAACTTTCGATTTTTTTCCCCCTCTTTAAGGAAGAGTATGTTAAAAGAAAATCGAAATGGCCACAATTTGAATCAATGACTTAACGTAAATACAAAGAGTAAAATAAAACACAAAAAGAAAAAATCATAATATGCATCAACCACCGAAACTACATGATATCCCGAAAAAGAAAAAACGAATTCCCACGCATATACAAAAAAACATTCAAAAATATTCAGCCGAAAAGGGAAAAACCTGATCTGGTGAGAAAACACGAAGAATTTTCAATTTCCAATTCAAATTTGCTTCTAAAGGACACGAAAATGACTCATAGACCGAGAATAAATTCAACGAGCTTTATCGGCAGTCGGCGGAAACGCTGTCTTAACCAATAGTTCGAAGAGTAATTTAAGACCAATTCAAAAAGAAAGTAACCGTGAAATAAATCAGGGCTCAGGGCACATTAGAAACCACAATTTAGAGAAATACCGGAAAATCTTACGAAGCAAAGGTAACTTGTTAAACTTGTTACCTTGGAGCAGTGGACAAGGACAAGCGTCATTTTCGGACATTGAGCAATGTATTATTGAACAACAAACGTTTCAAATGTAAATAGGAAGTATTCAGAAAAAAATAAAAGAAAAGAAAACTTTTCTGACTGACCAATAACCATCTTTCTGGTGACAATAATGGCAAATCTCCAGGGCCGTGCACAGAAGTTTTGGGGCTCGTCACAAACGACTTTTACGCCCACCCCCTTCATATTACTTTCCTCTATGTCCCTAAATATATATTTCTCGTCATTTTAAAAATCTCGGACCCCGCTCGGGCCCGGGTAAACAGCCCCCCCCCTCCCCTGCACGTCCCTGCAAATCTCTGGAAAGGGTAAAAATCTATATAATTAATTTCTGTGCGCATCTGTGTGTGTGCGTGTGTAACCCTATCTCCTCCGGACTGGCAATGTCTACCAAGTCAATACTAGTACATTGGATGCAAGGTATCCAGAGAAATCCATTCCGCTCTGTCTCACTCCTGTAAACCTTAAGGAGTCGGACATCTAGTCCTGAGGATATCCAGGAATAACCTGACCCCCCTAAAAGCATCAATTGTCACCCGCTGCAGGTGGCAAAAGGGGGTTGGCGAGCGAAGCAAGCAGGGGGCGGAACCCATAGACCTAAAACAAGGCTCAATTTTCTTTCTTTTTTAAATTTTTTTATGTGTCGTCGCTGAGTGATATGTTCTATCGTGGGCACGAATTTTATTACAGCATGAATAAGAGTATATAAGCATCATAGTAGCAACCAATTAACGACTTCATCGGCATCAGTGCAGCTAGTTATCATCAAAAACTCGTTAATGCTGCTATCAAATATATGCGGCACGGTAGCACGGTTTGAAATTCTAACCATCGATTACCTTTTTACTTGAATCAATCTCGACACACTTGTCGTTTGGTCCGCGCGTGCGTTCAGAGAAATCTTGCATTTTGAAGGTTTCGCTCTTTTCCACCTTCTCAATCCTCTTTTGCTGCTCCATCGCACGCATATGTTTTTAACAGAATAGGTAGGTGTAAACATGATAAAGAGCTAGCTCAAAGAAACGAAAAAGTTCTAAGAAAAAAAATTAAGTTGATATTATTGAGTAACAATGGATGGAGAGACGCTAGCATTTCGTTTTCCGAGAGAGGGAAGATCTGAAAAAATAGTTGCTGCTAAAAACGTGAGTAATAGGTGCAATCAGTGGTGTCGCTACGGAGGGAGGGGGTGGCGGAGGGTGCCACCCGTCTGAAGTTGATACCCAAAGCTCCACCAAAGTGACCCCAAATTTCCCTTGTCAAACGCAATTACATCACCACCGGGGGGGGGGGAGCGCTTGCAATAGGGGAGGCATCCTCCAAGCAGTGACTTCCTTTTAAAACATAAAACTGATCCCCATTACATTTCCCTGCGTTTGAGATATATTTGAAACAATTGAGGAGCTATCAATTTCATGCACCCCTTTACTGACCTAGCACGTATGCGTCTAGGGCAAGTTATATAAAAAGCTTTCGAAGTTTAAATTTGTCTTTTGTACATTAGCCAACCTAAAATTTCGAATACAAATGAAGGTAATTCTAAAAAGTGGATAATTTTCCTGTTTAATTTTTTTTTTTTTTTTTGCGCTTGCGTTTGCAATGGGAGGGGGCGGGGCGGCTGACACCACTCATTACCGACCCGGGTGTCACCCATGCTAGGATACGCCAATGAGTGCAATATACTACACAATATCAAAGTTTACTTGTATCACATGATCCAAAATTTTTGAGTAGCCAGCTTCTAGTCTATAGCAGTGGACGTGAAACACCAACCTTTTTTACCAAAGGGCCACATATATTACAATAAATCTAACGCGCCAGAACGAAAAACATTATATTTTTTTGAATGTTTGAACAAAAAATGGGAAAATACGCAAAACGGAGAAAAAATTACATCATTATACTTGGTCATCATTACATTGTTTTTGTTTTCTAGAAACAAATTTCTGAATTTTTGACTCTAAATTTGTAACATTTTGACAAATCGCCTATGTTAAAGAAACCAAAATACAGAACAGAAATTCAGCGGTTGGTAAGTGGGGAGTGATTATTTGGCTGCGACTCGTCAGGGGTCGCTACCGGATTGTCTGAAACAGTCTCGAAGTTGTTTTGAGAATTTCCATAACGTGGTTTTCGATTCTTAACATTGAACAAAACAACGGGCCACACGGGTTTGCTTCGTGGGATTCATATGGCTCGCGAGCGATAGTTTGGACTGCTCCACTGGTCAATAACAAAAAAATTTAAACGAACGAACTAATGGCAAAATTTCTGACCAGCACCACAAACCTCGCTTCCGCTCTGTTGAAAACGCCACGATTTTGATGAAGGAAAAAAAAACAGTGGAAGCTGTAAAATAATTTCAAAATGATACATAAATTTACTACATAAACGGTGTATTATAAGAGTTGTAAATGAAAGTTCTAAAATTCATTCCAAACAAAACGGAGAACATTAAATTATTCGGGTTGGGGAAAATTTATTTCCACACATGCTGCAGTTAATGTATCGCTCGTTTGGAAGAAGAGTGCCTAAATACGAAATTTTTAATTTTCTTTTTCTTTGCATAAAGGCCTTCAAAGGACGTTATCTTCTTTGGAAAATAATGACAGATTTTTGTTCGAATTTTAATCACTGGGAGAGCACAGCAAACTTATCTTTCTTCCTCTCAAATTGCCTGAAGAGTTCAACTTCAAACGCTTCTCCTGTAAAATTTCATTCTTTCCTATTGTGGCACTTTTCTTCCAAATGAGCGATGTAATTAATATATATATTCAGGGGCGCCCCAATCAGAGGTCAATGTGACCTCCCAAAAATTTTGAAATTGGCAAATTTTGCCTGGCGATTCGGCAAAAATATCATCATTTGGTAAAGTTTGGAATTCTATGCGGCAAAATTAACATCATTCGGCCAAATTTGGAGTTCCATTCGGCTAACTGAGAATTTCTACCTTGTGAAAAATTTAAGTTCGGGGCTCCCCTGTATGTGTTACCAAAAGCTCTTTTCTCTCCCCCTCTCTCTCTTTCGGAAAAGGCCTTTTTTCTCGGCTCATAATTGCACAACAATGATAAATCTTTTAACATCTTCCTAGTTATTCATTTGACCGCCAATCATAATTCGGAGAAAATCGCTTTTCAAATTGAACATCAGAATGGCTTGACACTCATTATTTCGAAGACTTAAGTAGATTAGCAGCAACTTTGTTTCAAATTTGCGTCAAGCTCGAATGAATGTACATGGTCCGTGAAAAATAAATAAAATAAACAAAAGTAAATGGAAAATATTTTCTGTTGGCGATTGCAGAAACAACTGCCATGAGATTATATAATACTAATACAGGCAGATTTATTAGAAGTCGGCTCTCCGTAGTGATTTATATGAAAAGTTTCAGGAATAGTATCAAAGGCAGGGGAAGTCAGTTTCTTCGTTACCGTTTAATTTTATGATTTAAGAGAACGCTACTTAACGTAAGAATAATCATCTTACTAAGTATTAAAAAAATAAATACATAAATAAAAATAAACAAAATAAAATAACAAATAATAATAACAACACACTGTATTGTTTGCTTCAGTAAAAACAAGAACATGTCCATAAGCCTGTTTCAATCAAAGAGTAACATGTCTATTCGGCCAAAAGGACGCCCCATTTTGGTCACGCGACATGGAGCTGATGTACACTGTCAAATTTTTATTTTGCACTACTTGCTGTTGAGATTATGGTGGAAGTCTGAATGATTTTAGGTCCTTAATTTGTTCAAAAACAAACATGCCATTACGTTTTTGATTAACGAAAAACGTGTCCGTTAGATCCAATCAGATGAAGACATGTTCTAATTCAAAAGTTTAACTGCAGTAATTTTCGGAAGAAACGCCGCATCGGCGTAAACACCGCAAACCGAAAAATGTGTGTCAATTTTTTTTAAATGCTCAGAAACGCTGCATCGCTCTCAGCCGCACTTAAAAACGATGATTAACTCAACTATGGTATATCATGCTAGCAAATACCCATTTAAAGCAGCTTAACAAGGAAGAATAGAAAGAATTTACCGTATGAAATCGGGAACGTTTTGCCGCTTTTTTTTTTTTTTTAATTAACTCTTCACAAAGAAAACATAAAATTTTGTAATCACCTTTACGATCCAGAATGAGCAAGGATCATATTTATGTATGAAACAATTTGGTTTTGGCGATTTTTTAAGTGTTTCGCGTCTGCAATTACGATTTCTGTAATCTAGGGTCATTCCATAGTGACTAACGTAACATTCGCAGCTGATTTTCAAACTCTTTTTACTTACACTGGGAGTAAAAATTAATGTGTTTTGGTTTAATATGCAGATTTAAAATGTACAAGGTGACTATTTTTCATTTCTACCAAGAATTTGAAGCAAAATAAGCGCTGGCAGGTGTTTTTTCACCAAAAAAGGCATTGTGACTAAAGTAACATTTTTGCAGCCCTGAGAAACAATGCTTATGTTACGAGGCAACTTTTTCTGAAACTTACGCAGGCTTTTAAAATTGGCCGATATATTTGTAAGAGGCAAACAATCTATTTTTAAAAATGTATTACAGATTTATTACAGACGAATCTTTTTTGGCCCTAAATGGTACTTTTCCGAAAAACTGTGTGTGACTAACGTAACCATCGAATAACAAGCAATGAATGCATATGAAAAACTTTTTATAATTAATTTCTTGCTCTTATATTACTTTTACACTTTTTAGGAACCTTCTTTGTGTTGTATTATGGTTTTTTTCTTTACTTTTTTTCTATATTAGTGTAAGACATAGAATGGAAGGATTCAGTTCAATTAACTCAATTTGAATGTGCGAAAAAAAAATAAACAAATAAAAAAAACTGCTTTTACAAACTGAATAACATTCTTTTGGGCTAATTAAATCCTAAATATCTCTCTTTAAAAAAAAAAAAAAACTTTATGCAAGTTGATAGTTTCACTGAATTCTAGTATTCTGCATATATACTAGTTATCGTCATAAGAAATTCCTAGTACGTTTCAATGGCATATTATTTTTTAAGGTTTACTGATTCATCGAACGAATAGTGTTCTGCATCCTTTTGAATTAAAATGTAAATATTGAAAAAAAATATTCGAACGTTTTTTGCAGAATGCATTTTAATTCCAGATATCACCGCATATGTTTGAATTTCTAAATGATCATTCTTGCATTTTCTGAAATATATGGCAGCAGCGCTTATTGTCACTGTAGCATGTAACATCTTCAAATGTTTTCCAGCAAGCAACCATTACTTCACTTTAATAATAGGTGGAGATGTATTTTCTAAAAAATAGAGGCGTTTTCTTTTGTTAAACTGTATTTCTATTATCTTAATTTTTAAGCTTGGATTTCTGTGTTGAATGCACATTCAGCAGAGTATTCATTTTGCTTTGCTCACCTTTTTTTCTTTTTTAATAATTCTTTAAATTGGAAGTATCTTTTTAAAGACTTACAAAAAAAGTATTTTTCTAAGTAAACAGAAGGTCTACAATATAATATTACTGGTATTTTTCACCCTTTATATTTTTAATCAATACAGAATGCCTACATATTCAAAATTGTTCATGAAAACTTATTTAAATTAAATAGGTTTTAAATATTAACAGTCATTTTTAAAATGTTACGCTAGTGAAATGCAAACTGTTACGTTAGTCACAGCTCAAATGTTACGTTAGTCACACTAATTATTTTATATCTACTAATACTAAAATAAATATTTTACACTTTTTAAGTAGCTATGACACTGATGTAAGAAAATAAAAAGTGTTGTTTTATTGAATCATCTGGTTTAGTTTTTAAGCAGAAAATAGTACATTTTCGTGACTAACGTAACGTAAATATTTTCAGTGAAATAACCAAACTAATTAAAATACTTATCTCACAATGTATGCAAAAAGAACAGTCAATTTTATTGGGCCAACATCTTATCATTTAGAATAAACATAGTTCTTTTAAAAATTTGCAAAAAAATTTACATTACACAAAAAAACGTTTTTCGCACATGCTAAGCCTTTTCTACAACCTCGCACGTTTAGAGCCAGAAGAAAAACCCGAATGAAATTTTTACAAACTGTTACTGGATTTATGTACTAGATAGTATGCTGGATGAAATGATAGGTCACAATTAGGCTTTGTAGAAAAAAAAATTCTGAGGTTGAGGTTGACATTTCTATGGAATGACCCGCTATTCCTTTTATTCTGAACTAACATCAATAAAATACAGGTGTTTCATTTTTTACTTCCTTACATTCTTTCTACGGTTTTACATTATTCTTTTTTAAAAAAAAACAAGTTCAAATTTACTTGCAATCAACAGTACAAAAAATTCGGCAACATAGATTGTTGCTTTTACTGCACTTTACGAGCAGTTGGCGTTTACGGTTATTAAAGCTTTTAACTAACGGGTAGATAATATATAATTGCATCGGAATGTATCAGTATCTACTTCTTTCTTGTATAGTAGGAAATCGGGACGATTAAAAAAATTGAAAAAAATGGGGGGGTGGGGGGGGTAGTCGTAACGCTGCATCGGCAGAAAGGCCACACTTCTGAAAATTTAACTTTTAAATAAACCGCCTTTTAAGATACTTTTACGAAACGCCGCCGAGGCGTTTCTTTCGTAAATAAACTTCTGTACAGGTTTATTAGTCTTCCTACACTTGAAAGCTTTCTCTTAAGAATATGATGATGAGGAACTTCCCCGCTTCCTTTTATTCATACTTGTCATAAATCATCTTAATTTTAGGAGAGAATTGAACTGACGACATTCACAACACACAAACTAATTTATTTTCTACACACGGACACAGTTTACATGATGGGCAGCCAATTTGCCCTTTCTCCCGAATAGCGGTCAAAAAATATGCATCATTATTACTATCCCGTTATTCGGTCAGGAGTTTTTCCCATCAGCCCCTGACAACGGTCTATAGCCATATGATCTCAAGCGGTATCTCATATCCGCACAGTAGGCAGGCCTGGATTTGCGTAAAAGCTAAGCAAGCTATAGCTTAAGGCCCCCGCTTTGTCAATGGCCCCTAACTCCCGGAAATTAGCGTAGTTCGTTTAAAAAACAAGTACTTGAAAAATTTCATTTTCTAGGGCTTGAAAATTTGGAAAAAAATGGCTACAAGCCACAAATGGGAAGGAGTAGGGAGAACGAATGCCAATATATGTCAAATTCAGCTCCTTGCTACATGCTGCACCAAAAATGTAAAAACCATGGTTCTGACGTTGTTGAAACATGTTACAAATTTTTGTGACTCACATGTTTCATATCTTGCTATTTAAGGTAACGGCATCAGTAACAGACATGCTTCAGACATCGCTCTCAGGTTAGCTCATTTTTCAGAGCCTTTTAATTTATTTAGACTTTTTAAACTATTTTTCTCTTATGCAGCTACATCTCATCTAACTTTTGGCTGCTTCTGGATCTTAAGAATTAGTCATTTCTATTTGCTCAATAGCGAAAAAAGGTTCGACACCCCCCCCCCCCCCAGTACCACATAACGAAAATTCTGAGGATACCCAACAACAGATAGGATGTGGAAAGGATGAGTAATGGACATATTTCCCCTTTTCTCTTCAAAATGTACAAACATTCCTTTTTTTTTTAGAACTAAAACCTTATTAAATTCAAATGAATGTGAAACACCGGCAGACCTTGAGGTAGCTATTCATAACCTTCCACCACTGCCTTGTGAATATCAACTGGCGCATAAAATTCACACTGTTAACAGCAGATGGTTACAAAGTATTCATGGGTCGCAGCAACATCAGTTTCACCCGCCTGAAATTCTTATTTAAATCCAAATTTCGACTGTCTGTTACTGGGTTCCGTTACTCTATTTAACTCTGAATGCAGTATTTTTGAAATTCGTTTGTTATAGAAAATCGCCCGTCCACATATGGCGGGTGAAAATTGCTTTTACATTTGCGCGAAGCAATTACCTGTTTGATGATATTTTGATAGTTGAAATTTTAACCCTAAACTCCAGTAGATACCGTTCATTGTTGACCACTTTTTTGTTTCTTCCTAAAATGAGTTTTACCAGTAAAACAGTTAAGATAACGGATCCAGTTCAGCCTCATCAAAATAAAGCATCTCCCAGCATGTCAAACATTAACAAAAAAATATTATCAAATTATCACGCCGTGGAGCGAGTTTTATTGTTGAAGACGTCAGGAGCGTTACTCGATCCTTCGCTATTATATATATAAGGATTGCTTGCTTTTAGCTTACTTCTGCATATTGTCCATCTGTTTAGAACGAAAAAAAATACGCAACTTTTATTCCTTTTCGTTTTCTGCCCCACTTGCAACTGAAGCAAAGATATTGTCATGAGAAATCTATAGTTTCTTTTTTTTCTTTTAAATTTCAAATAGGTATTTCTTAAAAAGTTAGGACAGGACTGTAAAAATTTATAATCATGCATTAAAATATCAGACATGAAAGTACAAATGAAGTGCGTTAAATATTTTTAATTGTTCTGGAGTCCTTGAAAATAAATAGATAAGTCTTTGAAAATCATAAGCAAAGTGAGCTTCAATTTTATTTCTTATAAAGTGCATAAATTATGAATTGTTCAAATGGGCTATAAGTTACTCTCGTGTTACCTATTTTCTCAACTGTAATCCATTTCTTTTAAAGCAGTTTTTACAATTGATCATTTTATATTTTATTCATTGTTGAATTTGTCGGTGGGTTGGAGGGGTGATTAAAAATTAATTGCACCGAAAGTCAATGTGAGCAAGTAACAATGCATTGTCTTTTCTCCTCCCGTCAACTGCTGTAATTTTTTTTTTTTTTGAATCAAAAACAATTTTTACTGTGTATTATCTTAATTTTCAAAAGAGTATATAACTTTAAAAAAACTTTATTTGCCTATTTCTATCCTGATATTTTTGCACTTAAAACTACATCTTATAAGGCTTCAAAATGCAGAACTTTGTATCTAATTTTCAAAATTTTCACAAGGGTAAAACCCCCGGGCTCCCTACAATTGGTATATTTTATACTCCACTTAAAGGGGAGTCCTGTATCACTCTCTTGATACCATTCCTCCTCTTAAGGTCAATTCAAACAAGACATCAGGGAAAACACATCAAAAAACGATCAACAAAGTAAAAGTATTGCTGTACACATAGTAAAGAGGAAAAAATAACTCTCTTACACCACCGAGAGAAAAGTTGTTCAAACTACAAAAGGGGCCCCATATCCAGGGCCAGATTTAAGGGAGGACAGGCAGGGCTACTGCCCTGGGGCCTCCACAACAAAGGGGCCCCCACAGTAAAATTTTTACAAAACATCCTAACTTTCACGGGTCAGCAAACTTTACGTTTTTTCTCCCAGACATTTTTTTTTTTTTTTGGTATTTCTACAAAGAATGCTTGCACAAAACGAATATTATTATCGATATATCAGAAAGCCCTGATTGCAAGTATCCATTTACTATCAATTTTTTATTTGATCTAGCAATTCAGTGGCAATATATATATATATATGTATATAATAAAAGTGAAATATATTGAAAAGAATAAAAAGAATTTGCAATACCATTTCTGCATTTAAGCAAGAAATTTCAGTACTCAAAAACTTACTTTTTAATAATAACTTCCCTAAAAATCTAGTTGAAAACATTTGCTTAAGTATAGCCTTCAATGAGCATTTCGCTTCTTTTGAAACTGTTTAACTGTGTAAATGTATGATTCAACCGTGACAAACCATTTTTTATGAATCACCGGGGTGGATGAATTTTTACACGTGGGAACACAGGCGACTTGGTATGTCTATGGATTGTTTTTCTGGATATGTTTTTATCTTTATTTTATTGTTTTGTTGATAACTGGAATGAACTTTATCAGGTTGAATAATGGATTTGGCTGTGTTTACGTGGATTTCAAGGTAAGACAATTTTGTTATAGGCAGGTACTGTGCCGTGGATGGCTAATTATTGGAACTTGTTTTCCTAATTAGTCGAGGCGAAACCCCCTGCTTTTAGCTTTAGGTTTGAGCTCTAGTTTATCGTTTTTAGTTTAGCAAGTGGTGCTATTGCCCATTGTTACTCTATATCGCATGTACTGGAGCTTAAACATTCTCTTTTAGTTCATAGTTAAAATTTTGGTCTTTTGACCATATTTAATGAATCCTCCACGGCTGATGAGCTCTGGATTCACACTTTAACACTTTATCTTTTCCTATCTTATCTTTTCCTACTTAATAGCTGTTTGCATTTTTCCTTTTTATCATCATTAATTATTTATAATTTGTTTAATATTTGAAATTCTGTTTGCTTAATTTATATATATATATATATATATATATATATATATATATATATATATATATATATATATAATTCATTTAATTTGTAATTTGTACCTATGAGTTAAAGAGAAATAAAGTAAGTAAAAAAAAAATCCGAAAAATGGTTAACTTTGCCGGTCATCCTTACAACTTCTCGCTTCTTGAGCTCAAAAATTTAAAAATTATTTGACGAAATGACTTGAATGGAAATTTTTTAACGAAGATATCTATTGAACACGTCGATTTTCTCCCGCTTCCCCCCCCCCTTTTGACATTTTTTAATAATAACAAAGAATTCTGAATTAATCATTAAAAATCTGTTATAATTTTCTATTAGCAACAGATTGCATGGGGGTGCTCTTTTTTTAAAAAAAAAAAAACAAAAGAAAGGATTTAGCCCTTTAAGTTGGTGAAACTCCTATAATATATCAAAGTATCGGATATTTTCGAAAATATGGTGATCTTTTTGAACCCTGATTAAACGCCTCCACTCCTTCGTTGCCCTGGGGCCTTCACACTTCCGAATCCGGTCCTGCCCATATCTGAAATAGCTTAAGGTCCCGTGAAGTCTAAATCCGGCCCTAGCAGTAGGCAATCTCGGAAAGCCCCATCACTCAATTATGGATATCCCAGTTATAAATCATGGGATCCCTTTCAAGTGTTACGCAATATAACCCGTGGAGCATATAATTTCAGACCGAATATTAATGAGAATAAATCAACCTAGATAAATATATTAATACGTTTTCCCATGAATCTATTAAATTTTGGACCCTACTGCAACAAAATCTATAGGGTCACTCCCCAAAGGCCAGCAGTGTATATTTGCATCGCTAATTAGTCTTAGTGCTAGTTTTTTTTATTTTTTCATTTATTAATTTTTTTTTAAATTTCTTGGTCCATTGAGTCCCTTGAGGATGTGCACTGCACTGCAGGATCTGCGGGTATGCAGATCCAGGACTGGTTTTCGATAAAAAGTTATTCTCAGAAATATGTTTTTCGTGATTTCCCAAAAACATTTAGAATGGTACCTCTTCATTTGTTACTGAAGTACATTTAAAAGAACAAATTTTCCTTAATTAAATTTCAGCTTCTATTCCAAATTTTGCTTTTTCTCAAACTAAAATGTCCGAAGTTTGTTAAAAGCAATTTAAAAGCAATGCATCAAATCTTACAAGCAATGATTTAAAAATTATTTTAAAAAAAAAAACAAATTGTCCACCAAAATTCCAGAGAAAAAAATCTACAAAATGGAGGGGGTGGGAGGGAGGGATCTGAACAGGCTCGAAAAGTCCAAAACTGCTAGGATTAATCGCTTAGTAAAAGATTAGAGCCAAAATCTAATCTGCCCCTCTTCCTATTAAAGTCCACTTATCTTCCAATTTTTATTTGAATCCCTGCATTATTTCTTAAGATAATGCAGTTGCACTAAATGAGAAACGCAGTTGATTGCCCCACCCCCTTAGAGTAGCTCTTATAGATACACATACCCACTTTTTTTTATGTTAATTACTGGTTTTACCAAAGAAGAATTAGAGTTATGAATCGCAATAATACCCTTAATTTTCAAACCAGAGTTAAGTTAGTCAAATTTATTCTTTCACACTGACACCATTATTAATACAAACAGAAGTGATGATGGTACAATGCTTTACACCAGCGGTCTCCAACCTACGGCCCGCGGGCCAAAACCGGTCCTCTATGGGATTTGGCCAGGCCCGCAAAAAGCTTACAAACTTTTCTCCTCATTACCTGATCTCTTATAGCGTTATACCTTACACTTGAAAAAAAACAAGCTTACAAACCGAAAAAAAATCATTTTTTAAAAAAAATGATATTTTTCCATTTAAGAATTTTTAAACAAAACCAAGCCCAGAAAATCTCAACCACCACCAGTGAGCGGTTAATTAAAAAAAAAATGTGGATGTAGGAAACAGCGCTTATACCATCTGAACGGAAATATCGTTGGAATGGTCCACTGCGCCACGACAAATTTACACGGTGGCCCTTGAATTAAAACTGCTGGAGACTGCTGTTTTACACCATGTGAAACATTATACTCGTTTAAAAACCAACCTAATTAAAATTTATTATTGAAATCAAAAATTAAAAATCATTTGCAGTTAAAAAAAAAAATACCTGACAATGTTTAAATTTCATTCCTCAATTTAAGTTATGATAAAATTATTTATGAGTTAGTGAAGGGACTAAGATAGCAGAAAATCACTTGAATAAATTGCAAGTTGTAATAATATTTCAAGCAACTAGGGATTGTATTTGTATATAAGGTAAATGCAAGATTCTTTATTTATAGCATAACAAGTTACTATGATTATACAGTGAAGCATGTTTATACGTTTTTGAAGGGACTGTATGAAAAAGGGGTACAAATGAAAAAAACGTATAATAGGTATACGTTAATGTGTATTAGACTCTGCAGGGACCAATTTAAAAAACGTATAATTGATTAAAACGTAAAAAAGAGAAATGTATAAAAGATCCTTCACTGTATATCAGTTATCATATTATATGTCAGAAAAAAAAGGTAATTTATGCAGAAGTTATTCCTGATAAAAATAAACCAAATTAGTCATTTTCTTTCTTAATTTATTTTTTGCTTTGGGATTGATTTATTTCATCTTTCTTATTTATTTTAAATAAATAAACATAAATATATATATATTTTTTTGAAAGCGCCATAACTTACTAAACATCCGTAAATAAGGTGCCATTCAAAAAATAATAATAACAGATAACTCATATTGCGGTGGTTTTTCTAAAGAAATGATTTCTTCTGTTTGACATTCAGCATTGGTTTAATGTACAGCACCCACAAGTGAGAACTTATTTTCTCAGTTGGTTAGAGCATCGTCCAAATAATGCAAAAATCATATGTTCGATCCCATTCATATGCAAGGAAAAGAAGTTTTTTAAAGACTTTTTCCCTTGGGTGAATTTTGATCTAAACTTTCAAGAATGTATATAAACTAAACACATTGCAGAATTCTGAACCACAGTAGTATTGTTGTATTAAAATCATGCAGAAGCATTTCCATTTATTTTTACATAGTAAATCGCAGTACTGTCAGCCCTGCTTAATCGGGTAGAGAACAAACGAATACCTCGCTTATACAAATAAAACCTCCTGAGACCCACATATTTTCCTATAGACGCAACGTTAAAGATCCCCGTTTAATCAAATAGTTACCCCAGATAATCAAATAATACTGATGAGCTTTCGCGAATACTTTTGCTGCGAAAATGTTTGAATAAATTAAGTATAAACAATTACTGACATAAAAATATAAAGCAATGTTTTTCTCCGACAACAGGCAAGAAAAACAAGTCATATTGCATCAAAACATTTCCTATGTTCTCATTTTAAACGATAAGAAATTGATAAATATTAAATGTAAAACACGGTAGACTAGGAGGGGGAAAAGTGAGTCAGAAAAGTGTTCCAAGAAGACCTAGAGCAAGCAATTTACTATTATGGACTTTTTCAAAAAAGAATCTACTGAAAAAAGGTAAGAAAACAGATTTCATAACTCAAATCGTAAGTTACTTTTTATAATTTTCATACGTACTTGTAATATACATACTAATTGTTAAACTATTTTGTTCTTTAACTTACTTCAAAAACCTTTTGCCAATATAACTTCAATTATTTCCTTAAAATAACTATTGATTCACTAATATTACGTTTTAAGACAAATACTGTCAATTTAGAAAGGTTCCTTGCTTAATCGAATACCCCGCTTAATTGAATAAAATTTCTTGGAACCGACGATATTCGATTAAGCGAGGCAGACAGTATTACAAATAATATTTCGTTCTCTAAAAGGCATTTTTTTTTTCTTTTTGTGGTTGTTTCCTTAATAATTTACAAAATTACAAAAGTAAGACAGTATTTTAATTCTTTTTCATCGTTATTGGCAAAATATAAGCTACATTTCACATTTTGACTTTTTTGAAAATTATAATTTTAAAAAAATGGGCTTTAGAAATGTCACTGTTGAGCTCAAATGCTTTGCATGAATTAAGCTAATTCTACTTAATTTAGTATGGTAAATTTACAATGTTAAACAGAATTGCATTTACTTTTCACAACATAAACATTTTTGTTTTAAATTGTCATAGTATTCAAAGATCACCCAATATTTGGTATTCGGCTGAATATTTGGTTTGAACTTTAAATGTATATTCGGTATTAAGCAAACTATGGTATTTGGTTCATCCCCTAATGACATGATGATAATAATAATGACATTGGTGCTAAGAATACTGATAGCAATTATGACAATTAAGATGACAATGATAAAAGTTGCAATAATAATAATAACAAAGAGGATGATGAAAATAATAAGGATGGGGGTAATAAAAAAGATGGTGATAAAAATAATAATAAAAATCATGATGGATATGATAATGATAATAATGATAACAATGACAATAATACAGCTGGTGATAATAAATATTACAGCAATAATAATAATAAATAATAATAAAAATTATAATAATTATTAAAAGGATAAATATAGTAATCAGGGTTGTTTGGTTTAAACTGCGGTTTAAACCAAGTGGTTTTTTTTTTTACACCATGTGGTTATTTTTCAAAATGGTTTTTTTTTTTGAAAAACTTCATCGTTTTCCCCCAAATGTTTTCATGAATTTTATATATTACTAGCAAAAATACCCGGCGTTGCCTGGGTCAGTAATAATTATGAGAAACAATCCTTACTTGCCCTTGTTTTCTGTTTTAAGCGAAAGAATTTAAAACAAACCTTTTTGACGCGATTAAAAATCGAGCTTCTTCCTTACTCATTAAACTAAAATAGCAATACGTATAAAGAACAAAATAGTATTCAATTAGAAACGAAAGCACAACATTTAAGCATATACAAATTTGTAGAATTTCCGAAATATGAAATTAAACTTTACATGTTTAAACAGATTTATCCGTTAGTACTTTTTTTTTTAATCTAAAACCTTCTCTGTATGGCTATTGATGTACAAACTGTTTTAAAAAATGTAGCCGCCCGTGTTCCCCTTACATTTGCTTTATTTATTTGGGAAACTTCAATTTGTGTGGGCACTTGATGCGGTTTAAAATCTTACCAAATTTGCAAGAATCATTTTGGGACACTTTCGATAATACTCCCCCTCCTTACTAATTTTAATTATAGAAATATTGTTGCCAGATGCTGAGATACTTTTGGTCAAAATAAAATGGCGCTAAACGGTTTCATCCGAAATGTTTCCAAAATAAGTAGTAAAATTTGGCGATTGTTTGAAATCGTGCAAAAAGAAAAATTAATGGAAGTTTTTGTGCGGTTTATGGATTTGCCTAATTTAGTTGTTGAATTATTTTACACAGTATTTTTTTTTAAGTATCTTTGATTGGCGATATTTTGTTTATATGGTGAAAGCTGAGAAACATTATTGCGTAGTTTTTGGGCTCAAAAACAGCGACAATGGGAAAAAAACTGCCAAATGCATCACAAGGACGGATACAAGGGAGGGGTGATGGGGGCGATCGCCCCTCCCTTGAGGGACCCTGCACCGGTAATTTTTCCGAGTTGAAGTCTTAAAATGCAAATGTGCCCTTTTTAATGGCGTTAAGAAAGAAAATAGGGTTTGAATCAATCTTAAGCAAAGTTTTGGGAATTAAAGTTTTAAAAAGACAATTTTAAACGATATTTGGCGATGTTTGAAAAAGAAGTTTGGAAGCCTTCCAAGGGTATTTTGCAAAATGTAACTCTTAAAGCGCATTTTAGACGATTTTTGACAATGTTAGGGGGGGTGGGGAGGTTCGAAACTTTTCCCAGAAATTATTACGAAATTGAAGTTTTAAAACACAGTTTTGGAGTACCTCTTTCAATAGTAAAGGAAAGGAATAATTTCGAGACTTATTTGGCTAAATCTTTATATTTAAGTTGTTTAGCTAACTGTGCCCTCCCCTCCTATCTCGAAAAAATGTATAAATCAGATACGTAGTAAGAGGTCAGTTAAAAAAAATCAACCGCCCCCTCCTTGAAAACTTTCTGGATCCGCCCTTGATGCATCAGCTACTGAAATCTTTCTGAAAAAATTCTGGCGATATTTCTGCTGGTTGGTTGGATATAGTGAGCAAGTGTCCAATCAGCATAAATAATAATAACAAACCATTAATTACATAAGTTCCGTTTAAAAGTAAAATGATCAGCCAAATTCATTTTTTTTTTTTTTGAGCCAATCTTGTGGAAGAACATTACTTTAAGATTTGACTTGGGAAAAGCCTCAAAAAGTCAGACGAAACGCAAAAATATTCAACAATACAACAATTCTTGGGAGTTGAGATGACACACTAAATAATGACTTGGGTTGATGAAAGCCTTCGAACAGGGAACAAAAAAGCTCATAACTCGTTTTTTATACAACTTAGAAACTTCGAACACATGCTATCTTCAGCAGAAAAATTGGCGCTTTCGTTGGACATATAATGTTAATTTGTGCACGTTTTTTTCCACCCCACATTGGGGCATTTATGCGAAAATTGGGACTAAAATTGGAATAAAAAGGGAACTATCAATCGGATTTTTTTCGAACTGATCTATAAACCTTCCCAGTACCAAACTGAACAAACGGTGAAAGTTTCAGCCAAATCTGCCGGGTAGTTTCTGAGATCTTAGGGAACAAATTTACCAAACTCCATTTTTATATAGGGTCTGGTGGGGGAAAGTGGTCAATGGGGTAAAGTGGTCATAATTCAAATAAATGGCTATACCTTAAAAATAAATGTTCGAATGAATGTGAAAATTTTATTTTAGAGTAGTGCAGTTAGAAACTACATTTTGAATACAAAATTTTACAACTGGCAAAATTTTATTTGGTAAAAAAAAATATTTTGAGTGATTATGAATTTTTTAAAAATATAAACACCTTTTTTAACTTCCTTGGGAAATTTTGTTTGTTAGAATTATAAACAGATTGACTGCACAGGAAGCTTCCTACATGTCTCAAGAACTCATACTCATTAGCAGTTAGCTGAATCTCTTTTGAATAATTTTTTAGAACAATTTTAGTAAGATGGGGTAAAGTGGTCATAATATTAGGCTTAACAAATATTGTTCTTTTAAAATCACTTAATCTTTAAGTACAAGGCAGGTATCAATTAAATATTAATTTCACTTAATATGTATTGTTTTTACAGTAAACAAGGTTAAATATATGAGTATATGCGCATGCATACGCATATACTCGTGTAGGCACTTATATATACGTATTCACATAAATGCACCAATAAACACGTATTTGGGTATCTCGTAGTATTTTTTATCTATACAGATATACATTCGACTATACACGTATATACCCGCTTATACTCGTACATATACGAACACTTATACACTCAGGTAGACACGACGTATATACACGTACATACTCGAGCTGACACTTACATACTAGCATATGATATACATGCATGCAGGGTGAGTTTAAACTCTTGGGCAAATTTTTAAAAGGTGTTAGAGAGGAGGATAAGAAGTAAGAATCATAAGAAACATATGGCCACAAACTCAACGCTGACGCGCTACATGCACGCAAAGCCAGAAACTAATGAATGCAAAACAGGTCACAAATTTATTACAAAAAAGACAATTTTACACAACGACTTAAGAAAGTTTTAAAGTCATTGATGAAACTTGAGGCCGGCATATGTAATACATGCGTCGTAATCACTCTGTTGCAATTACGAGACTCTTGAAAAACTTTCATCAGTCGCTGCGCCTTTGTTGCGATGCGTGTATTAGAGCAACTACAGGCCTTACTTTTTAACAACTGTCTAAATATTTCTTAAGAACTAAAATGTCGGGTAAAATCATCTTTGTGTAACAAATTTGTGACATGTTTTCATTCCATCGATTTCTGGCTTTGTGTGCATGTAGCGCGTCAACGACCATAAGTTCCTAACGATTCTTTGCTTCTTATCCTCCCCTTTCACACCACTTAGATTTTGCCCAAGATCTTGGATTCACTATGTAAGCATACATGTATATTAGCGGATATACTCGTAGATATACGTGGATACATGTACTGATGTTTACACGTAAATGTACGTATATACGTCTAACAAGTATATAATCGTGTTTACACATAATCATACGTATATACTCTTGTTTCCATATATATATATATATATATACGTGAGTAGGCACGTACCAAACACGCACTGGATATATCCACGAATTAACTCTTGTATACCCGTATATGTATGTAAGTACACTACTGGCCGTTAAAATTGCTACACCAAGAAGGAATAAACTGAATGAAACAAAATTTTGCACACGTGATGGCAACATTGACACTAGAAAACGATTACAAAATGAAAGCAAAATGACCATTTATTACTGGAAAAATCTCACATGAATGGAGGTTTAAGTACCCTGTTGCGCCACCTCTAGTTGGAATTTAAGAACCGATACGGTCGAGCATTGAGGTACAGCAGTTTCGTACGATGTCTTACGTCTTCTCGTACCACAGTTGCTGTAAACGCGCCACTAATTTGATCAAATTTACAGGATGTCCAATTTACCGTCTCAAGTGATCCCAGATATGCTCAATTTGTGACAAGTCACAAATCGCAGACCAGAGCATCACGCAGACCAGAGAAAGTGATAATGCGGAAGAGGAAATCCCTTTACACCCTTGCTGTGTTTGACCGAGCATTGTCATGTTAAAAAATGGTTCCTGGGAGCCCCGTCGTGAGTGCTAACACGTATGAGTTTGATCGAATGAGTGGCACGTTTACAGCAACTGTGGTACGAGATGACGCAGGATATCGTAGGAGACTGTTATGTCTCAATGCCCGATTGTTTCGTTTCAAGTACATCGTACATTCACGCTAGAGGTGGCTTAACAGGGTACTTAAACCTCCATTTATTCGAGATTTTTCCAACCATAAATGATCAATTTGCTTTAACTTTGTAATCACTTTCTAATGTCAATTTTATTATCACGTATGTAAAATTTAGCTTCATTCTGGCAATTTCTTCTTGGTGTAGCAATTTTAATGGCCAGTAGTGTATCTATGTACACTTATATATGCGTATATACGTCGACTATACACGTATATACTCAGAAACTCAGGTATGCACATATATACTCGAGATACATGTGCAAACACGCAAATGATGTTCGTTTTGCGCGTATATACTCGCATATACACGTGACTCGTATATACTCGTGTAGACACGTATACACTCCAGTAGGCACATGCATGCATGTATCTGATGTATACATGCATTTATTCATATATGAACATGTTTACTCTTAAGTAAGACAAAATAACGTTAGAAGAAGCACAATTGTTTTGTCTTACTTTACTGTTCCAGTGTTCGCGATCAACTATCAGTAACCTGAGTCCCAGGGACCCATTAATGAAACAGATTTGGGTCCTTTGGTGGAAAAAATGAGTCCCTTAAATTTTAAACAGAAAATCTTACCATATAAATGAATAATATAAAGGTTAATACTTGGAAAAAAAACTTTTTTACATAGTGATTTAAGAAAGTTATGAAATAAATTAAATTGGTTTTATTTTTTATGATTATCATTGTAAAATTATTTTCAAATAATACACTTGCAAGACTTAGTTATGTGAGAAACTATTTGGTCAGTTACAATGAGACAACCACACTCAAAATTTACTTTAAAAAAAAATTAGAGTTGGATTTTACCATAAAATACTAATCAAGTGCCTCTGATTGATCAAGCAGAAAGCACTTCCTTTACCTTTATTTTCCTGGAACTTTTTCTAGATGAAAATACCAAAAAGCAGCCTCCCCCTATCCAGCATGAACTATCATCAAGTATCATTGGGAATTACACAGAAATAGAAGAAAAAATCGCAAGCGAATGAACCCAACGCAAAAATCGCGATCGCAAAAACATATATAGCTTTACTTTAAACTTCAGAAAAAATTACCCCCCCCCCCCCCCCCAAGATTTTTTCTAGCTACGCCACTGCTCTCACATGAGTGTTAAAGCTGCTCATTTGCAATCTTAAATCAGTACATTTGACTTAATTTTGATTCTTTCAAAATATTTGTTTTGGCTTCCGTGCTATTTTTAAAATCGCGCCATTTTCAAAATGGCGCGGTCGATTAATACCTGACTTTTGCAAGTCCAAATAAAAAAAAAAACCATCAGAAAGAGATGAATTACTAGAAAGAAGACAAGCTTAAAGTGCTTTTGTATAAAGTTCAAGTATTCATAAGCAATTTAAGAAGAAAAATGTGTGAAGTTCAGAACTTTGTGTTCAGCGCGATCGGAAAATGTTCGCCATTTTTTTTTTCTCCTATCCTGTTATTGGGGATGCATGATTTTCAAAAATAATTCTGGTTACATGAGTGCAAAATAGATATGCTTTTACTGTACAGTTGTCTTGTATTAATCCTGAAGATTACATTGAAACCACATTCTTACTTTTAGTCTTGATTGCTGTTTTCAGGAAAGATAAAAGTTGAGGGAGAGCTTGTTCTTAGAATACAGTTTACAGTACAATGGACTATTTATGTACCTGCAATATTTTGCTCCCTGAGCTCAGCCCAGGAGGTCACTGTAAGTTCCAGTCTTATCACTAATAAAACTCCATTCATTGGTCAACAATAGGGGTGTGTTTGAATAGCTGATAAAGAGATAGGGTCATTTTAATTCCTTTCTGCTGATTCTCCTGGTTATTGAAGCTTAAAAGCAATTACTAAATGGATCTTCAGCATTTTCCACAATTTTTTTTTTTGTTTCTTATCTTTTGGGTTTTCTGGGTCCCCAGGACCCGAATTTTCGCGGAAGTTGCGTCCCCTTTCCGCGAATTTGCGTAAAAAACCCGCTATAGCGCGTAAACGCGAACCCTGCTGTTCAGCATAAAGGTAATTATTTATATTATGTTTACTCTTGTTTAAACGACACGTATATACTCGTGCATACCCGCATATACTCGTACATATACTTGTAACTATAAAAATAACCAAAATATACAAATAATAGGGTTATTTGTAACAGTTTTGTAGCTGTTTTTAACTATGACCACTTTACCCCATGCTATGACCACTTTCCCCCACCCCATGGGGTAAAGTGGTCATAAATACAAAGGGAAATGAAAATGTTATAAAACTACTTAAATCAATATTTTTTTTCCTGAAATTCAATGTACGTGTTCTTTAATAATGCAATGTAAAATAATAACAAAAAAAGTTGAAGTATTTAAAGAATTTATTGTATTTATTATCCACCTAAGTTGAAAACCTACGATTTTATGACCACTTTACCCCACCAGACCCTATATAGATTGCAAAGAGTAAAGGTAAATTCCATGAAAATGCAACATAGTCATATTTTTTTAATGTGAACTAAATCAACTGTTTTTTTCTTCTAGTTGATAGAAAATAAGTCAAATTTTAAGAATATAACAAAATATGACAGGCAGGGTTCATACTCAATTTGGATAAAAAATTTCCATGACTTTTTCATGACTTCATAAAAATTTTCATGATCTTGTTACATGAAGAGAATAGTACTATTAAATGCCAAACTTGCCAATTTTTGGAAATGGGCTTTCAAAAAACTTTTATGTGAGTGCTACTACCTCATTGGAGGTTACTCATTGAAGGGCACTTACTTGTGACTGAAAAAATATCAGTGCACTGCAGAAACTAATAAATTATTCTTATTTGTCTTCATCATATCAATTCAAGTAAAGTAAAAATGCAATACACTGATGTTTAAATGTCTTAAAAATATTTAATAAATAGGGCAGAATAATAATGAATGAGACAAAAATTGAATGGGTCATTACTAAGTTACCAATAATAAATTTACTTCATAAAAACATTGCCCTTTGGTGTCGATAGTGCATCTACTCACCCCAATGTAACTGAACAATCTACTATATTCGTTCATTAAAGTAAAGTCACCTCTTTCGGTTTTTTCATTTTTCTAAATTAGATTTTCAGTTGGTCACAAGGGGAAAAGTTTTACGAGCTGTATGTTGGGCACCACTGTTTTAGAGTTTTAGAATTCCCCTATTTCTATGTTCTATTGCCTGACTAAAATCTTCACTTTCTAAAACCTTCAACATATTAAGATAAACTCTGGTAAATTTAATAATGAATTTTTTACGAGTAGTTGAAACGAACTCGGGTGCAACTGAATTACACTTTTTGAAGGGGCGTTGCAAAATCAAGAAAGTGCAAGTCCAATACTACAGAATATAGAATATAAAAAGTGCAGAAAATAATGGTGAATTCAAAATTAGTGCTGTCCTAGTAGTAAAATCACATCAAAAAAAAAAAAAGGCGAGCGGCTGTTACAGAAGCGGATGAAATTGGATTCCAAAACTCGGACTTGTTTCTGAGATTGTTCAAGTTATATGCAATATTACTAAACCACTCAATATTTCTAGTGCTCTTTTAGATATTGTTACTTTCTTGCTACTCAAAACATTTTTTCATGACTTTAAAATAAATTTCCATGACTTTTAATGAAAATATTAATTTTCCATGATTTTTCCAGGTCTGAAATTTGTTTATTTTTTTCCATGACTTTACAGGATTTCCAAGACCCGTGCGAACACTGGATAGGAAAAATAATTGTATAAATAATTATTTAGAACTAGTTACCTCGAGACTAGCGAAGAAACTGGAAATTTGTTAGTTCCAGGTTCCTTGATGCATAAAACACCACATTGTTTTTCATAACAAGCATATTTATTTGAAAGATTGGTTAATTTTCTTCTCAAAAATACCTAAAATTTAACAGGAAACCATTTAACTATTTCGCTCCCCCCCCCCTCAAACTTTGTATCAGTCTTCATGTCATATCTGTAACAGAAAGGGTAGAATTTTTTTGTTTTAAACTAAACATACTTGATAAAAATCATTAACACTTTACTTTCTAGATGCCAAAAGGCACAATTCATAAAAAGATTGAAAAATAAATTTAAGATTTGAGTGAAATATAGAACATTAAAGTTTGTCATGTCTGTTACAATAAGTTTTTCAAGCAACTTTGCCTTAATGGCTTTTCTTTTAAAGTTATTGTTATTATTTAGCTTTGTATTGGTAGTACAGCAGTATTTTTTATTACTAAACTGAATAAAATAGTTTTTGAGAATACATGTGATAGACAGCAGATCCTACGTGTGACTACAGCCAGGTTACCATAATTGGGACTGCATCCTAACTGGGAGATTTTGACAAATTTTGTTTTAACTGCTTGTTCACCTGCTTTACTAATAAGAAGGTAAATATTGCACCATAAATGAATAGTTATATTTTGAAGCTATGCGAGTTAAGCTTTGCTGCTTTAGCAGTTACATGGGCAATTGAATCATTTTTCAAACTTCGACAAAATATGATTTTATGTATGGAAATAATTTTGATTACCAACGTTAACTGAGCAGTATTTTGAATTGAATTTTTGTTACACTTCTTGGCCAACGTACTGTCCAACCACGGATTGTATGGAAGTTTCAAACGTCCAAATAAGACAAATCTATCTGAATGAGGGGGAAAGGTAAAAATTTGATGCGCGTATTCCGCTCATTTGAATGAGACTCTGCTTCTGCAAAAGCTGACATCGGTAAAAAATAATAGATTCGTCCCTTTCCGGCTGTAAAATGGATGTTTGTTTTTCCGTACAATCCATGGTCAGATAGTACTAGTCCATTATTTATGCACATTCGTTTACATATTTAAAAAAATCGCAAATACACTCCAAACTTGGGATACAATTCTAATTTTGAATATGGTTATATATACTTCAGAATCTAAATAGTGTACTCTATTCAATTTCAATACTTGTTGGTGGTGACAAAAACTACCTCTTGGAAAAAGCAAACCTTCCAATATGCAATGTGGCAAATATACAATATGATACTATTTTTCGAGGAATAATAATCATAATTTGGGCAGAACTGGTACAAATAAAATGCTTAGTACCAATCAAAATAAACGACATGTTTAAATGAAAACCTGAAGATCCTGTTGTCTGGTATGAGATGCAACAAATACAGTGAAGCATCGTTTATACGTTTTTGAAGGGACTGTATGAAAAAAGCATACAAATGAAAAAACGTATAATAGGTATAAGTTAATGCATATCAGACTCTGCAGGGACTAATTTAATAAACGTATAATTGATAAAAACATATAAAAGAGAAACGTATAAACGGTGCTTTACTGTATTAGTTAGCAATTGTTAGGTACTGCTCCCATGCTAGTGAGAGAACTCCAGGTTTCCCCCCCCCCCCCCAAGTTTTTAACTTTTTTTTCCATTTATTTTGCCTCTCAAATTACACAATACATCAGTACTATTTGATCATATATAATCTCTAAGTTGTAGTGAAAAAAAGAGAGTGATATTGAAAGAATAAATAGTTAAGTTTACATACAAATTTGGACTTGACATGCATACCAATTAAAAGCAAATGGTAATAACATTTGGTCACTCAAAGTCTATGTCGCAATTTTGACATGTCTGTCAAACCAGGTATTAACCCAATTAAGTTGAAATATTTGTTCTAGAGTCAAAGTTTTAGTGTTTATTATAACTGAGCTTAATATTCACATCATCCCATGGCATGTTTTTCCCAATCAATTAATATTTACTAGTTGAAAATAAACAAAAAAGTTGTCTCATGTCATGTCTGTCACAAATGGAATTCACCTAAAATCTAATTGATGCAAAGTAACTAGCAAAGATTTATAGATAAATTACAGATTTAATAAATCTAGAAACTTATATTTTTTAAGATAACACAAGCTTTCTTAACAATTTTTCTTTTGTTTTTTTATTTTTTTAAATCAATGCATCTTTCCTATTAGGTACATAAGTATACAAGGAAGATCAACTAAGTTTTTCTAAAATTACATGGAGAAAAAAATCCAAGTAGCTCTTTTTTTATTTATTGAAGTATTATTATTTTTCAGTCTTTTGCATTTCAAAATAGTCTGAAAAGCATATTTCAACCAAAACTTCATTTACTACCTAATTTGCTTGATCACTAAAGATTTACTGAGATAGATTTTGTACCACTGAAGTGATACATAGTGTATATAAATTTTAATGCTAGAATATTTAAATTACAAGAGAAAAAAATAACTAAAGTCCAAAAACACTTAGAGTAGGCATAAAATTATGCTTATACCTGCACACTTTTTACATCTCTGATAGACAATGCACAGTCGGAGCAAGAAAAGAAAATATATAAAATTATGAAAACAGAAAATATTCATGTAACTCAGTGCTCTTTTTGAAAAAAAAAAAATTAATGCCAAATTTTTACCTTTCAAAGAACTTTCTGTATCCCAATATAATAAAAGAAGTCTCATCTATGAACGGTGGAAGAATCAATAAATATTAATTTTTATGACAGTCTTCATCATTAAAATATGTTAAAAGAATATTTTCGTACTGAGGGATTCAATTATTTTTTTCGTTGATAAAAAAAATTGTATTCCTAAATGCATTAAACCAGGAGAAATAATGTCTATAACAGAAAACATAATGATTTTCTTAAAACCTACTTGTCCTGTTGCTATAATTGTTGTCATTGACACATTAGGTAAATAAATTACGTGATTTTTTTTTTTTTTTAAATCATTAAACAAAATATGCGCTAATGTTTTGATTTTTTAAAGTTCTGTAATGTACAGACTTGTGATTAAGTTGTAGATACTGCAAAATACTTTCCATGTTTAAGAATGATTGATTTTAACTTTATTTTTATTTTTATATTTATCGTAGATAGCTATGACTATGAGGAAATTACATTACAAGAATTTATTCTTAGTTATTTGTAGCAGTTAATTATGTCTGAACTACAGTGACACCTTTGCATAATGATACTGTCTATAACAATAAAGTTGTATATAGCAATATTTTCCTGAATCCCAGAAAAATTTCAGCATAAAAAATCAAACTGTCTATAACGATAACCTGTCTATAACAGTATTTTTTTAGGTGCCAACAGTATCGTTGTAAACAGTTTTTATTGTATCACAGTAAATTAATTCTTTGATTATTTATACCAAGGCACCATTTAAGTATTGTATTTTTTATAATAGTTAAAGATTTTCAAACAATGTTCTCCTATAGAAATCTCTAAGTATGAGAAAATGAAATTACAAGATTTTACTCTTAATTATTTAATTAATTACATAGAAATTAGATACAAATATAAAAATTGAACATTCTTTAACAGTTAATTGATAAAATCTACATGATTTTCTTAAAATAAAATTGTTTTTCTTACAAATAGTGGAAAAAAAAAAAGTTAAAAAAAAAAAAACGATTTTTGTTTATTTTATTTATTTATTTATTTTATTTATTTATTTTTCCAAAAAAAAAAACGTTTTTTTTTTACCAACCCTGATAATAATAATGAGGATGACAATGATGGTAATGATGATAATAAAGAGGATGATAATGACAATAATAAGAATATTGATACTTATGATAATGATAACAATAACGATAATAATAATAAAAAAGATGATGATAATAATATTGAGGATGATATCGATAATAATGTTAGTATGAGACAAAATAGTGACAAAAAATGAAGATAAAAGTAGTAAATATAGTCCAACCTGTGTATCTCAGAAAACTGCATATCTCGAATTTTTTTAATTTTCCAGCAATTTCAATTGATTTCTCATGTTTTTTTCCCTGCATTCCTTGAGTACTTCATACTTAAAACCTCTATTTCCCAAAGTTCAAAATTTGCTGCTACGGAATTTTGCAGTACAACTTTGTCCTTGTTTTCTGTTCACTGTTTGAAGAATAAAATTAGACAGAAGATTAGCCCTAAAATAAGAAATAATGGAGGACAATACCCAGTCTTGGTCCATAAGAGGGGAAGGGGGGGAGGTACAGAGCAAATGCAAGGTGCAAACACAGACTGACCCACAATACTAGGAGGGGAGGGAGAGATGAAACGTGTCACGTTAAGTTAACAAACTGGACACGTGGTGCTAATATTTCTCCTGCAAAGCAAAATAGGGTACTAAGTGAAAGAGATGGGTAACAGAAGGAAGAATCAAAAGCAAAATTTAAAGTGATTGCAAAATTAAAAAGAATTGTAGATAAAATAAAAACTGCCAATCATCAAATCATTTGTGAACAGATTTTTTTCATTGAGGTATGTATTATGGTATTGCATTAAATCATTATAAATTGTTTATTTAATTTATTTTTGAAAAATAATATTTTTATTCAGTTCATGGATAGTGTATGTATTACTGGAACAACTTATAGTCGCTAGATTTAAATGCAAAAATCAAAAACTCCATATCTCTAAACTTATCTTTCTCGAATTTTTTTTTCTTCTGAACCCTCGACATTTGAGATATACAGGTTCAACTGTAATACTAATGACAGTAATGATGATATCGATGATGATGATGATGATAACAAAATGATGATGGTGATGAGAAAAAAAACAATGCTAATGAAAACAATGACAATGATAGTGATAAGAACAAGGATGGTGATGTGAATGATAATGATAGCAATATTGTTGATAAAAATAGTAAATAACACTAAGGATAACAATGATGATGATATTGATGACAATAATAATGGTGACCATGCTGATGAGAGTAATGATGATGATGACAATGAAAGTGATGACAATTAAAATAATGATGATGAAAATGAAAGTAATGACAGTTAAAAGAATGATGATGACAATGATAGGAATAATGATGATGACAATGCTAATGATGATAAAAAGAAAGATAATAATCAAGTGATAATAAAGATGATGATTATAATAATAATAATTAAACTTATACTGACAAAACTAATAATGATAATACTAATGAAAATAAGGATGATGATATTGATGATGATGATAACAATAATGATGATGGTGATCAGAAGAATAATCACATTGATGCTAATGATAATGATACACCAATACAAAAAAAATGATGATGTTGATGGTGATAATGATATGGATGAGTAAAAAATGATGTTGATGCTAATGATACTGTATTGTCTCACATTAGCCAACATGCCACAAAATTAGAGGTTTATCAGCTTTCCAATTGCCCTTGTGTTGTCCTTCCCATCATGCTGGTCAAGCTCATTTATTTCTGGCATGTGAGATAATACCATAACAATGAAAGATGATTATAATGATGATGATGTGAAAGTTATAGTGATAATGATATTGACAATAATAATAAATAACACAAATGATGATGAAGATGATGCATTATTAGAAGGACGCTCTTATCAACTGAGCTAATGGGTATCCATCCAGGAGTGTACCACTACAGTAATGCAAAATAAAGCAACAAAATTAAATGGTGTTTCTGCCATAGGTGCCCATATAGGGTGCAATTGGGGGCTCAAGCCCCCCCCCCCCCCCACCTTAGAAATTAGAACATCCTTGCTTTTAGTACTTTTTTCTTTGCAAAAATGTAAAAATATTTCTTCTCCAGCCATTAATGAATAAGTTATTAAAAATGCCAAACTTTAATAACTCTAATCTGCACTGAAATCGGTGTCCATGAGGAAAATATCTGAGCTCCCTTTAAAAATTTGCATATGGGCAACCACATGCTTCGTTAAAATATTTTTTTAAAGTGAAATTGTGATTTACCAGGGTTAAATCAATGTCTTGCTTTCTGTTTTTAACAACAGAAATGTAGCTCAAAATCCTACAATGCGTTTAGTTACATAGTACAGTCGAATACCTTTATAACACTGACCTATATATAACGTAATTCTCTACAAAATGCACAACTTTTCTGGTGTAAACAATAAGTTTTACAGTTTAAAAAAAACCTTCGTTTCACCTTTCAAACATAAAAACTCTTCGGCAAATTAAATTTTGAATCAGTTTTTCATCTTTCAACTTCAAAGCTTTTTAATTAAAAATTAGTATTCACAGAAAAAAAAAAGCCAGATTGCTCTGGAAAATGCAGCTGTTGTGCAAACTGTGAAGCTAGCAAAAGTGCATGCTAAATCATTCTTTAAACTTTAAAACATATTTATTTGTGAATGACAATATATACATATTTTATTGCATAACTAGTGCTTTTAATACTCAATGCAGTTAAAATCTATTCTGAGGTTCAAATATATATTTTCTGAATATTAGTTTCAAAATTCGTGAAATGATCTATATTACCTAAAAACAAGTATAACGCAAAAGCTCTGGTCCCTAGATGCATTATAACGGTCTTTTACTGTAATGAAAATTTGGATTAGAATTCTGCTGAAAACGATATTTTTCGGCCTCTAAGGATTCAAAGTCATACGCTTTGTATATTAGCATCACACTCTAACCTAATGAGCCAGTGTGTATCCACTTTGGGATAACCTGCATTAAAGCAATTCATAATTAAAAAATCAAATAAATCAGTGTTTGTGGAAAAACAACCCAAATGAGCAATTTTTTGCCAAAAGCGGTGAGAAACAGCTTTAAAATGACGCCTCACTTATGTAGTTTGATCAAGAATTGAGGGAGTTACTGTGTAGTCACAGAAAAACACCTTTGAGAAATAATACATATGATCAGAAGGTTATGATATGCATTTTAAAAAACTCTAAAATGCACAATAAAATGAAATGCGAAAACTCTGTACTTCAGAGCCAGAAGAAGGTAAGTCCAAAAATTGCGATTTTCGGTTTATTAGTGCATTGTATGTAGAAACTTATCCCGCATCTAGGGTTACCATCCAAATTTTGCTTTAAAATAGTTGCTTTAGTAGCCTAAATTGTAAAAAAAAGTCGCCTAAATAGTCTCCTCAGCACAATGATTAAGTTGCTTTTTTCACCCATTTAGTTGCTTTTTCCAATATCTTTTAACTATTTACTAACTCAAAAAATACTTAGTGTAACAAAATCACACAACAGAAAATCTTAAAACATAGCTATTTATACTAAATGCAAAAAAAGAAAAAAAATCAAAACTTAATTTCTCCGATCTAACATGTGTTTTAACATCATTCAACATTTTTTACTGGAACTACTACTTCAAAAAAGCAACTCTCAGAATAGTAATGAAGTTGATATTTCCAATATTTTTTAAATACTTACAAATTCAAAAAATACATTGTGTCACAATCAAAAGATAACTACCTATAGTAACTACAAGAAAAGAAAAACTTATTTTCCCAAACATAATATTTTGTTTTTTCAAGATTGACTTGGTTCATTCAGCATTTTTTAATGGTACTAATAATAATAGAATTTAATGAAGATTAAACTTCAAATAAAGTAACACATCTTCTAGGGCCTGTGAGGCTTACTTTATTTTTAAAAGTCCTACTTGAGGCAATATAAAAACTTAAGTGACGCATTAAAGTTTATAGTGTAAAAAATTAAGAATTCTTATGAAAAAAATATTTCTTCAAAATTCTTAATTTTTGATAAAAAAAAGTATTATTTAAAATTCTTAGTAAAAGCATATAATAAATGATGTATTTTGTTCTCTTTTTCATTATTAATAAGTAAAAAATGTAAAACATATTCATTAGTCTTCAAAGTATTTAAGTTGGGGAGACATTTTCCCATGCATTTTAAATTTAAAATTTTCAATACATTTAAATGTTGATTTTTTTCCAATGCTGATCGTTGATTTGTGTACTTCAAGGTCTAGTCTTTTTTAAAAATTAAGAACTGAACTAAAATGAGACAGTTTTTTTCATACTACTATTTAAATGTAATAATTAAGCAATAGCTATATAGGGAAAGTAATTAATGTAATAGGTAAAATAGCTTTTGGAATAAGCAAAGTAAACAACAAACTAGTATAGGGGAGGGGGGGGGGGCACATGTGAACATGGCACCATGACAACGTCAAGCAAAACATCTTAAAAAATTCTTAAATAATGTCAGGGCCAGTTCTACTTCTTAGCCTAACTTTTAGGGCTAGGACCCAGTTTATGTTCCTGTAGTGACAGGTTTTTGTTTTAGCAGATGCTGATGTAATGTTATGAGACTTCTACATGTGAAAACATATTTTAAATTACCTAATGAGCTAAACTTAATTATTGCAAACCAATACATCAACATTCAAGTAAATTTATGACTGTTGTTAATTGTTAAATCAATATTCATTTCATTTTTTTACATTTTATATTTTAGTGCTATTAGTGATCACTTGAAGCAGTTTCCAGCTAAAAGGAGTCAAATTTTCATTTTCATATGAATTTCTAATAGAGTTCAATTTTTAGTTACGTTCATTTCTATGTGAACTTTAAAAAACAAGAAAATTAAATTAGAGTAGCTTTGAAAATATTTATTTTGGGAATAAATTTGAAGATAAACAAGTTTGCTAGTTTGAAATTTCGTTTTAGTACGAAAATACGTAACTAATAACAACTTAAGAACAAAGTTTTAAAAAAATAAGGAATTATTGAAATAAAAATCAAAATAAATTGCTTTAAGATAACATAAGTTAAAATATCTAAGACCATTTAAAAATATTAAAACACTAACCGGATGCTAAAAGATTTAAATTTCGAACCACGGCATGCAATTTTCGGCGAAGCACGTGTTCGAAGCTAGAATGTTAACAAAGAAGAACGGCTTTAGTTTTTTGCCGTACAAATTAGGATAACTTAAGTCAAAGCACTGGAGATCATTATTAATAATGCAATTTTATTACAGAAAACGAAAATTGAGCTTTAGGGGAAAAAAATCACAATTTGCAGCATGTTTTTAGTTTTGGTTTCTCAGAACTTACGATTCTTTTTTTTTTCGGGTAGGATGATGGGAAGCATATTAAAGTAATTTTATCCTTAAAAAAGAAAAAAAGATGATATTTTAAGCTAAAAATTTTATTGATTTGAAAATTTTAAAATTTCCGAGAAAAATCGGGAAAGTCTTTAAAAACCAAGACAAAAAGCGGCGATCTTTTCCTGTTATGATGTAAAGTAAATAATATTTTTTAACACTTACTTGAATGTATTTATTTCACATCGGTTGTTATCCAAATCCTGGAACTACAATCCTTGATCAGATCATCTGTTCAGACCCCCCCTTTTTTTGCATTTGAATTCGACCTCAGCAGATCGACGCGTTCGCCGCGGCGAAACGCTATTAGCTGAAAACTGTATGATGCAATCTCCATAGTGTGTTGAAATGCAAGTGATTGGCTCAAAATCGTTCTTCCTATTTCTTTTTCAATAAATTTCATAAAATATGAAAAAATAGTCGCTTTTTATTGCAAAAAGTCGACGTTTCTTCTTAAATAGTCGTTTTTGGCCTGTTTTTTGCCAAAAAAGTCGCCATAGTCGCCTACGGTAAAAAATAGTCGCAAAAGTCGCCCTTTTAGTCGCCAATGGCAACCCTACGCATCCAGCTATGTGAACGTAATTCTTTTAATAAAATCCTTTTCAATTTTTTACCAGGGTTATAAGAGCGCGTTTCCCATCCTTTGCATACGCCAGAAAAAAGGTTTTCGTCTCTACTGTAAAATTATCATTATGTGACTGATGTACAAAACTATCAATAATTTAATATCTATTTTTAAAAAATTAAAAAAATATTTGTATAAATATTAAAATGAGAACATTAAACATAGCATATGCTAAAATAGTTTTCAACTTCCAGAAGAAATGAAATATTTATAAAATGTAAAAGAATTGAATAGGGAAGTATTCGATTTTCTAATTTTATTTTTATTTGATAGAGTAACATACATGAACATCATCTGCGAAAAAATTTTTACGATACGACTAATACTTTTTTTTAAAATAATTTTTTTAAGTTCACGCGCGAGTGACGTCATTTGCTTGTAAGTCCTTTGACTGACGTCACTGCCGCGCTGCGAGGCGGCGGGGTTGGCTAGGACAAAGAAGTGCTTGGCGATCTTTGGGGGAAGGCGCGGGAAAACAAGAGCCTTCTAACAGCAGCGCGCATAAAAGGCTAGTGAAAATCCTTTGCTGTCTGTAGGGTTTAATGCATTCTGCGATTGTTTTTAATTTGATTTTCTTTGTCATGGCTAGTAGAATAAATTAAAAGTATTGCTTCGTTCCTGGATGCGTATCTACATCTAAAAAAACTCCTCACAAGCGATTTGTTATTGTTCCGTCCCAGCAGGATCTTCGAAAGAAGTGTTTTCAAGTGTGTTTATTAATTAAAATTTGAAAATGAAAATTTGCACTTCATTTTAATTAAAAACTATGTCAAGTAAGAAATAGTTTGAAATATATGTTCACAACTGTTCATAAATAAATGTTTAATAAGCATATGAGATATTTTTAAAAAAATGCAAGTAAACAAAGGAATTTAAACCCTGCACAATAAACTTAAATAGAAAGTAATAGATGCATTAATATTTCCATTTTAATAACAATGCAAAAACTATTAATACTTTCTTTTTAACATTCAAACTATCTTCAAATTTTAACTATTACAAATTGATAATTTAAAAATACATTTTCAGTTTATCACCAGAAGCGTTTCTATATATACAAGACCTTTCTCACCTGCAAAAAGGTACTTATTTTATGAAATGAACACCATTTTCAAATTTATTATTTTTATCAAAAGAGCAAAAAAATATATTTTTCCTTTTTTTGCTAAGTTGCACAAAAACTCAAGGATAATTAACATGTATTAGTGGATTTAAAACAATTTTCCACAAAAAAAAAGCAGATCAACTTTTATTGCCAACAAAGCGAAAAATTTTCATGCAAAAACTGCTTTAAAACTTAGTACTGGAATCACTTGCAGTAGGGTTGTTACAAAATGCGCGCCTCATTAAAAGCCGCCAAGTAAGAACTGGAATAGCGCTCTTACATTGTAATTTATATATTCAGATAAAAAAACCATCGACACACAAATGGAAATGATCAATCTTGATAAGGGAAACTAATGCGAATAATATGAACTGCAAACATAGACGGATATGTACGTACAATTTTAAAGAATAACAATGGTGAAACTTTGTTGTCTCACTCCCCGTACTTCTAGGACATTAAATCTCTCGTCCTTTCGAAAAAAGTCAAACACCATGAATGACTTTACTTGAGGAAGGTTATTGGATTGACCTTTCGTGAATCCTAGCCCCATGATGGAAAAAATGCTGTTTAAATGCTTTAAAAAGGCTGAAAAAGACAGTGCTATTCACCTAATGGTAGGCGCAACACGGCATGGAAATGGAGCTCTGATCGGAACAGGGAAATGACGTCAGCTGCTGACGTTTTAGGCCACACCTCTTTTTTGCGCATCGCTCTTTAAAAAAATCATAAAAAATCAATCGTTGGTTTTAAAAATCCGGCCATGGTGAATTTTTGTGTTTTGTAAGCCTGTCAACATTGTGCAATAGTTAAAATTGGAATATTTGATAGGTTGATACTTCCCTATTCTCAAACATGCTGTACCACTTTCGGTGATGCACCTGTTCATTGTCAGCATGTTTCCAAAACAAATTGATTTACCACTTATAGACCAGTGCCAATAGCTTTGAAAATGGTAAAAAGTCGAAAAAATTTAGAACAGGATAAAACCAGTTAGAAAGGTAAGAAAATCTAATAACATTAATAGGAAAAATAAATTACGGGCGAGCTGAGTTCGGGAAGGGGGGTGTAGGGGGGTTTAAGGGGGGGAAAACGGTTTATCACGATTTCCGGAAAAACTAAGAGTCCTATCGAAAAAAACAAAATTGCAAAGTTGTTGGTAATAAAAAGATCTACAACTTTTGTATTTGCACTTTTTTTCTATAACCTCAAAATATATGCGAAAAATTCAAAAAACCGACTTTTTGGTTTTTTATTTTTATCTCTCACAAAAAAAAATTTTTTTTCACTAAATTTAATGAAAAGTTACCTTATTATGTCCCAAATACATTGTAATTTTTTGGGTTTAAAATATTTATTTTTTCTCCTTATTTTGGTTCAGTAGTAAAAAAGCATCAGAATTTTCAATCAAAAATTCTCACGTCAAAATATCTGATTTTTTTTAAAAATCAGAGCAAGTTTTTTTCGTTGGAATCTCTACTTTTTGATGGTATAAAAAACAATATACGTCTATACGTCCTATAGAAATTTTTCGCAAAAAATGAAGAAAATCAAAAAACTCGAATTTGAAAAAAAAAAAAAAAGTCATAACTATGTAAAAATTTTAAGCTCCTTATTAAAATGTACACTTTAATTACTCGAAAAATGAAATTTTCCATGTGACATTGTGACAAACTGAAAATAAAAATATATTAAAATAATTAAAAATCAAGCTACAGCATGCATTTGTTTTATACCCTTCTCATCCATCATTAGACGGTGACTGCAGTGCCCCCTATAGTTTTTTGGAGTTACGAATAGCAAGCTACACTGTAGGATGGGATAAATGAGTAATTTCCGCAATTTCGAACTGTGTAACCTTGAATATTATGAAAAATAATCAGTTTTCCAATTGTGTTTGCTGTTAATTATTATATTTGCTGTTAATTTAATAAATAGCTTAAAATTTTACATAGTGATGATTTTTTTTTTCAAATTCGAGTTTTTTTGATTTTCTTCATTTTTTGCAAAAAGTTTCCATAGTATTGTATATGGTTTTTTATACCATCAAAAAGTAGAGATTCCAACGAAAAAAACTTGCTCCGATTTTTAAAAAAAATCAGATATTTTGACGTGAGAATTTTTGATTGAAAATTCTGATGCTTTTTTACTACTGAACCAAAATAAGGAGAAAAAATAAATATTTTAAATCCAAAAAATTACAGTGTATTTGGGACATAATAAGGTAACTTTTCATTAAATTTAGTGAAAAAAAATTTTTTTTGTGGGAGATAAAAATAAAAAACCAAAAAGTCGGTTTTTTGAATTTTTCGCATATGTTTTGAGGTTATAGAAAAAAAGTGCAAATACAAAAGTTGTAGATCTTTTTATTACCAACAACTTTGCAATTTAGTTTTTTTCGATAGGACTCTTAGTTTTTCCGGAAATCGTGATAAACCGTTTTCCCCCCCTTAAACCCCCCTACACCCCCCTTCCCGAACTCAGCTCGCCCGTAATTTATTTTTCCTATTAATGTTATTAGATTTTCTTGCCTTTCGAACTGGTTTTATCCTGTTCTAAATTTTTTTGGTCTCAAACATTATTGGCACTGGCCTATTATATGTGTTTCATAATAAAAATTCATTTAAACATCTACAACTATAGTTGGGGCAAACCTAACCTGGCAGCAAGTCACAGACCGGGGTAGCCAATTCAGATCAGAGTTGCTACATAATTTAGCATCTATCTGTGGTGCTAAGATTTCACATACTACCCCCTATCACCCACAATGTCAAGGCAAAATTGAACGTTTCCATCGCACCATGAAATCTGCACTCAAAGCTCATAATAATGTACGGTGGACTGAAGTTTTACCCACAGTTCTTCTAGGCCTCAGAGCTGCTATCCGAGACGATGCAAACTACTCTTTGGCTCAAATGTTATATGGAACAGACATCAGACTGCCAGGTGAGTTCTTTGATGAACCAACTTGTCATCCAGAACCTGACAGCTTTGTGAATAAGCTACAACAACATATGGCTTCTTTAAAACCTAGGAAATCAAAAAGTGCCAACCAATCTACTATTTTTGTGCACAAGGATCTACAGTCCTGTTCTCATGTTTTCGTGCGTGTAGACAGAGTGAAGAAGCCTCTAGAGCCTGCTTATAGTGGCCCATTTCCAGTCTTAGAAAGACATGACAAGTATTTCTCCTTACAGATCAAAGGAAAGGCTGCCAACATCTCTATTGATAGGTGTAAACCAGCATACCTACTGAAGGAAGAAAGCATCCCAAACTTAATCAATAGCAAACCTACATATGATGAACCTGGTTGTCCTGAACAAAGTGATAACCCTTCTGAAACAACCAACTTAAAGCTCCCAACAAACACTCGTTGTGGTAGGAAAGTGAGACTTCCTGTGAGGTTTCAGACATAAATTTGCGCATATGCATATTTTTTTTTTTTAATTATTGTTTATACTAATTATCACTGTATCACATATTGCAATTATTATTATACGTTTATATATATTTAAAATGTTAGTTCCTCGTCATTTATCTATGTATATTATCTTATCAGTACACCTCTTATTAACGACATTATGAATATTTACAGTTAAGTTTTCTCAAAAACAACCATCTGTTATTGCATTTAGGGTTGTCATGCTTTTAATTTTTTTTTTTTTAAATGTTACTTTCATATACAAGTGCTTTTTGAAACATGAAGGATTTAAACTATTCTTGTCATGAATTTCATTAATTCAATGTCTTTTACCATTGAGCATAAACTTCAACATTTATCACAGTAGCTTGCAATCACTTTATGTTTAATTGTTGACCTTATTTTTCATACCTTACTGAATTTCATCTTAATCATTAACATTTTGTCTGCAGTGTGTTCAGATAATTTTTGTAATATTAATTCAATTTGTTTTGTAAATATGTACAGGAATATATTCAGTTATTTTAACCTAGGCAAAGTATCATAAATGTACAAACAAATGATTTCTTGTTCAGTACTACCAATCTTATTGTGCTCAAGTTTATTTTGTAGTGAGTCTCATATTAAAATTAAGCCACATGCAAGATAGAATTTATTAATGTTATTAAGTTGATATAATACTTTAATGTCAAGATGTAAAGGCAAAGTGCTTCACTTCCAATGTGCAACCTGTTTTCCTTTTTTTTTTTTTGACATTTTGTGATTTAAAATTTAGTTAGTAATGCTCATTTAATACTGTATATAGTGTAAAATTTAATTTTATGTTCAGAAATACATTTTTAGTGAAACTAATGAAAGAATGAAATATTTTGTGCAACTCGATTAGATCATCTTGTTAAAATTTCTTGTCAGTTTAACTTAGGTATCGTAACTTAGTTACTGGCAAGGGAGTAATGTTGGGACAAATCAATAATATAAATCCAACAAGAAAAGTTATTATAAGTCCCGCTAGATGGCTGCACCAGTCAAAAGGAATTGCATGAGATGAAATGAGACTTGCAATCGATTTTAAAATCTTATCTGTTCATAAATTTAATTATAAAATAGTAAACATCAATAATAAATATTTTAAAATATGGAATGTGTTATGTGATGTAAAAATTGAATTATTTTAAGTATTTGTATAATTATTAGAATTCATTTTATATATTTTATTTTTTATAACCAAATTGTTCTCATCGATGATTTGTATCTTGACTGCCAGTGTAACGGGGTCGTTGTTATGAGAATAAAAATGCACGAGGAACATTGGTACCTTGTGAGCCACGAGGATGACTGAATAAATGGATTACCCAAGGAAATATAGTTTTTTTTATTTTATGCACGCAACCGTAATTCAATCTTCTCGCTACCGAAGTGGTAGTTAACATACACATACATGGTGTTACAGTTTTTAAGAAGGAGATCTCATTGCAATTATTTCCATGATTAGATTAGCATTCAGCTGCATGAAATTGGATTCATTGTGGAGATTTTAATTACAACAGAAATTTCGGAATTTGGCAAAAGGTAAACATGTCAATTGAATCAGTGATGGCTTTAAATCAATGTTTTATGTTGCAATAGTAAAATTCCTAGTACTTTTCTCCGCACACACCCCACCACTTAGCTGTGAGCCTTAGGTTCCACCGTCCGGGGGGTCCGCATAACGGGCCCCCCGCACGGCTGAGTGCGACGGTCGATAGTCATCTAAGCCACGGACGGTCTTGGTACTTATTGCGCCGGGGAAGGTTCCCGTGCTGGGCGTCAGCCCAGCTGGGAGTTTACCCCTTAATGTGTGAGCCTTGCTCGCCATGAGATACGGGATATCTCCCCGTTGTCTATATATACAGTTGGGGCAAACCTAACCTGGTAGTGTCATAATGTTGTGATTAGGATCTGCATAGCCTTCAAAATGCTGTCAGGTTAGGCTTGCCCCAACTATATTTAGCTAAACCCCATCCATGAAAAAATTTCTGCTCAATTATCTCTTTGATCTTTTTCACTGCCAGTCGACTAAATTCAATATTTTCATGAAGCTAAGTACATTTGAACTAACCCCCACCCCTCCCCTTAATACTAAATGTCTATTGCAATTAACTGAAAAAGTGTACTTCGGCCAAAAGTCTCAACGCCCGCGCTGACTTCTGCTACAACTGCCAACACTACCTGGCGGCGATCGGATAAAAGACGTTGCTATGTTGCTAGGTCCAAACAATTCAAATCAAATCGTTAATTGGTTAATTTCAAAATTTAAATTTAGAAATTAACCAATTGTGGTCTCTGCTATTAATTTTTAATGCCTTTGATAGATGACAGTAGCAATTGTACCAAAATTTACTTAACCTCGTTCCCGTGATTTGGGATTAATTTTCATTTTCTCTATGTTAAAAGCAAAAAAGGGACAGGTATTTAGTATTAAGGGGGCGTTAATTTGAACACTGACATTCAATTTAGAAATGTGGGCACATACTATTTAATAAAAAAACAAAATCTACTGAGTAGTTACTTTGAAAGAACTGCATATTGGTACTTCCTTACAGTCACGGCAAAAAAGTTGCCACTTTATGTTGCAAAGATTATGAAGCTGTAATCCAAGTACATGGTAATTAAGAGCAAATATATTTTCATTTAACTTTTTAATTTTTCTCCGTTTAAGTCATGAGTTTTAAAAAAGTATTAAGTAAACATGTTTGTAAGTCATACATGACATGCTTCATCATAAATTTTACATTACATTGGAAATTTGATGATTTTTGATGTTATAAAATTTATCAATAAAAGACTTGATAAACCGATTTTTTTTTTTAAAAAAATCTAATTAGGAGCACTGCTTAGTAATAGAGATAACAAAAATTTACTCACAATGCTTGCATAGTATTGGGCTCAAGAAGAACACTTTTGCAAGACTATGTTGGTAATACTCTCTTCTGATGAGATGAGCAGCAGCAGCTGAAAAGAAAAATATTTGTAAAAACACCTACATATTTTTTCAAATAACATTAGAGTCCATAGATATATTTCTTTCCTGAATCTCATAAAATATATGCTAGCAAAATATATAGAAATTTTACAAGGAGAGAAATATTTAAATCAATTCAAAATTTAACAATATGCCTGTTGCAAGCTGTGTGGTACAAAATTATATCCTCCCCTCAGAGCATCAGTAATTTATTTTCAGGTCTAACTATCTCACTGTTGCTTTGAGGCAACAAGGTTATTTCTCTGAAGGAAAATTAATTTGAGTGCTACTGTTCAAAATTTGAGGAAAAATCAGAGATAGTATTTGAGAAGAATACATTTTTAGGGGCACCAAGAGTTATTTTCCAGTATGTATTGCCTCATTTAAAAAATCTATGTTTTTTTTTTTTTTTTTGTAATTTTAAATCTTTTTTTGCATTGAAAATCAACTGGCTGACTACAAGAAAAGTGCAGGAATTGCACTATTTGAGAATTTTTCTGATAGCCCCAAATTAATGCTTGTTTCTTTTTTAAGTAATGTAATATGGCTAAAGTGCAGAATTTTATTAATATTAATTCAAAATAAAAGCAACAATTAGCAAAAATCGTGACCTCAAAATCGAACCCTTTACAAAAATCCCGGTCACAGAAGTACCCTTTAAGAGTATAAGACTTGAACGTTTTTCAACATAAGAATGTTCATTACATTTAAATTTCTCCTTTGTATAACGTTTATAATCAAAAATAGTGGCAGAACAATCCCGATGTGTTCAGAAAGTAAAGGCTCAAATAACACACGGGTTTTCGATTTTTTTCCCGATTTTCCTCCTAAAAGAATGGGGGGAGGGGGCGAGTCAGCTTATATGCGAGTATATATGGTAAAAAAAACTGTAATGATATATATGGTAATTCAGCACTACAAAAAGGTACCAAAACAGATAATGACAGTCATAGCTAAAAATAAAGTAACATTTGGTATAAATGAGGACAACTAATTCAAGAGCGTGAGAATAAAGTTCATTTAATCTACAATGGCGCAAGAAAATGACACAGAAAATCTATTATAATTTATTTTTTATTAAAAAAAAACATATACAAAAATAAGTTCTGAATATAAAAACAAAACTGTTATTAACCACTACACACTGAAAACATATTCAGGCACTCATCAATATACTGAAAGGTTGATATACTTCAGAGTATTTTTTCTAGTTTATGTTATGCAAATAGTACTAACATTTTACTCAACAATACAAAGTTACCTAAGAGAATAGAAGAAATATTACCATTTCTATTTATAGTATATGCTTATAATAATAAAAAAGAATACTTTAAATCAATGTAAGAAAACAACACCATAAAGCATTTGATGAATAATACTTTATAAGGTTGAACCACTATTTACGTACCTCCCTTTTATGTCAAAAACAGCACAAAAGCAATTTTTAGGATGAGGTAGGAGGATACATAAAGACAAAGCAAAAGTTTTTATGATTCTAATTTTGCTCAAATATTAACAGAAACTCTTTGCGTATGCACTAAGATTTGACTAGTTGATTGTTAGTTTAGCAATGTAAAAAAAAAACTTTTAAAAGCTAACACACTATTCAATACCCGTAATTTACATTTCTTTAACAGAATTAAGACTGACAACCAATATGTAAAAAAACAACCATAATTCACGTTCCAATTTGTATGGTTTAAACATGATTTAAATTTAATTTCAAATTATTAAAAAATTTCAAAATTAGAAAATGCCTGGAATTTTTTTCAACATCAATCTGTATTTTTTTATATAATTGAATATTTTAAATAAATGTATGAAAACAACATCATAAAGCATTTAATGAATAATACTTTATAAGGTTGAACCACTATTTATGTACCTCCATTTTATGTCAAAAACAGCACAAAAGCCATTTTTGGGGTAAGGTAGGAGGTTACATAAAGACAAAGCAAAAGTTTTTTATGATTCTTGTTTTGCTCAAATATTAACTTAACCCTCTGTGTATGCACTAAGATTTGACTAGTTGATTGTTAATTTAAAATGTAAAAAAAAACTTTTAAAAGCTGACACACTATTTAATACCTGTAATTTATATTAATGAAACAGAATTGAGACTGACAATCAAGATGTAAGAAAACCATTATTCACATTCCAAGTTGTATGGTTTAAATATGATTTGAATTAATTTCAAATTAAAAATTTGCAAAATTAGAACATGCATAAAAATTTTTTCAACACCTATCTGTAGTTTTAAATTTTATATTTTAAGCTATAGCCTATACAGTCCTCACATTATAAGAACTGAATGTGTTTTTTTAATATATTATTCCTTTTCTCCAACTTGATTGATACCCACAAAAATTGCTGGTTGAGAATGTCTAAAACAGTCTTTAATCCAAGGGTCAACCACTTTAGTTCCAAGGGGCAATAAACATTTGTGAAAACCCTTTGCAAACAAGTGAGGATTTTTTTTTTTTTTCAATGAGTTTTAGATATTAAAGAACTGTTGCATAATTTAATGAAAAGATTCTTATTGAGATTAGGGCTGTTCCAAAGAAGAGGACGAGCAGAGCGATCACCCTGGATATAAGCGGGTGTCATAGGCTATAAACTAAGCCGTGGCAGCATTATAATTTATTTTATTTTTATATATATATTATTCATTCATAAAAACAGCTTTTAAAACGATAACACATTGCATTTAATTCCTGTCTTTTAGGATACTCATAGATTTCAGATTTGATAGTCAATAATTACGTAATAATTTGGGTACTTTTCTATTATACAACTATGATTCTGTGGGGGGGGAGGGGAGGATGATATTCGCCCCAGTGCCACTATCTCTTTGATTGAGATCATTTAACAATAACTTTTTTAAGTAAAGATTAATATTTATTATAATTAGTGATGGCAAGAAGCAGATTCTGCACAAAGCAGTGTATACCAAAGCTTCGGCTGTTGTACTTAATTGGATTTTAACATTGAAGGCACAAGAAAAAATGTATAATATCGTATTATACTCCCATATGTTTTAATATTCTTAGTTAAAGGGAGGGGAATTACTTTGAGAGACTGTTCGGGGGGATCCCCTTGTTTCCTGCCACCCTCCCTAAATAGGTACTGTATATACTGCGAACAACTCTTTCGACAGGAACACTCCTTTTAGATATAAAAATTTTGCCGAACATGTCTTAACAAATTCATAATATGGAATCTATAATGTGATTTGTATTTTCTTTTTCTATTGTAAATTCAAAAATGAAGAAGACAAGCGGCTGATGCACTTATTCTGCATCATACTAAAAAGACAGTGCCAACAAAAAATATTGAGATAAAGATTGGAAGTCAGAAAAGAAGAAAAGATTTATAGTTTTATTTATTTTAGACTAGCATAGTACGTGTATGAACACAACAACATAAAGCATTAATATAAATACTTTGTTTAGTTGAAGAACTTGTTCATGTCCCTCCATTTCATGTCAAATAATCAAAATCAATAACAGTTTTTGAGATAAGGGAGAAGGTTACAAAAGGATATGTTATAAAGGGCAGTATTAAAAGACTATATCGACAAATAATTCTGAGACAAAGATTGGATTAAAAAAAACAAAAAATTTTAGTTTTATATGTTAGACTAGCATAACATGCATTGCGTATAAACACAACAATATAAAGCCTCAATATATAGTACTTTGTTTAGTTTATAGGCTTGTTCATGTTCCTCCATTTCATGTCAAATAAACAGTATCAATAACGGTTTTTGAGGTAAGGTAGGAGGTTAAAAAATGACATGAAAAACATTCTCAGGTACAGGGGGATAAAAAAATAAAGCTGTAATAAAGTGAACATGCTGCTGATACATTTTTTTCTTCATAATGTTAAAAGACAGCATCAACAAATAATTATGAAACAAGGATAGAAAGTTACAAAAGAAGAAAAGACTTATCGTTTTCTATTTTGGACTAGCATAATTTGTATGAACACACAGTGCCGTGCCTAGTAGTTTTACCACCCCAGGTAATGTTGATAAATGCCCCTCGTCTTAATAATATCTATATTTTTTCTAAATCATCGAGCACACTCTCATATGTATTGCTGCAATAAAAAAAACTAAGAACAAGTTTGAGTTTTTCATTTTTTGCCTCCTTACATTTTGAGAACATAAGATTTGACCCCCCTAAAGTCTGCCGCCCTAGGCGATGACACAGGTCGCCTACCCCAGGAGCCGGGCCTGTGAACACAACAATATAAAGCATCATTACATAATACTTTGTTTAGTTGATGAACTTGTTCATGTCCCTCCATTTTTATGTCAAATAAACAGGATCAATAACTGTTTTTCAGGTGAGGTAGGAGGTGAAACGAGGACATGAAGAAGCTTTCCATGGACATAGGGATAAAGTTTAAAGTTGTAATAAAGGGGAAATGCTGCTGATGCATTTACTGATTTTGCTTAATATTAAAAGACAGCATCAACAAATAATTCTTAAACAATGCTTGGAAGTTACAAAGGAAGAAAAGATTTGTAGTTCTATATTTTAGACTAGTGTATGAACACAACAATATAAAGCATCAATGCATAACACTTTGCTTAGTTGATTAACTTGTTCATGTCGCTCTATTTTAGGTCAAATAAACATCATCAAGAACTGTTTTTGAGGTTAGGTAGGAGGTAAAACAGGGGAAATGAAAAAATATTCCATTAACAGAGGAATCAAGTTTAAAGTTGTAAGAAAGGGGAAATGCTGCTGATGCATTTACTGATTTTGCTTAATATTAAAAGACAGCATCAACAAATAATTCTTAAACAAGCTTGGAAGTTACAAAGGAAAAGAAGATTGATAGTTCTATATTTTAGACTAGCACAACAGGTGTAAGGACACAACAATATGAATTATCAATATATAATAATTTGTTTAGTTAGTGAGTTCGTTCATGTCCCTCCAATCATTTTATGTCAAATAAACAGAATCAAAAACTTTTTGAAGTAAGATAGGAGGTTAAACACAGGTAGGCCCCAAATCTACCTCATATGACTCCAAAGAAAGCCGAATGTCAAAGGCGGCTAGTTCATACATAAATGCTGTTTAAAGTGCATAAATTTTGGCATAAAATGTATATTTATAAATATAAATAATGATAGAAGTATTAATTGTAAAGTTGATGTAGTATAACAGGGCAATTCCACGGGTAATTGACAGACATTCTTAGAGTAAAACAGTAAGTAGTTTGTAATGTGCAATACAAAATGTAAGTTGCACAAACGATCTTTTCTCCTGGATTATTGTATTTTTTAAGCGCAATTTTATGGTTTAATTGATTTCTCAAAACACATTTTGGATGATTTTTAAAAATTTGTTAAAAACACGGTAACTGACTGACATTTTAAAGAGTAGCATGTCAGTCAGTAACCATGCTTTTGATATTTTTTTAAAAAATCATCCAATATGTATTTTGAGAATTCAACTATACCATTAGATTTAGCTTAAAAAATACAATAATCAAAGAGAAAAGACCTTTTGTACAATGTATATTTTGCATTGAATATTGCAAAATACACACTGTTTTGCTTTAAAAATGTCCGTCAGTTACACGTAGAATCACCCAATAATAAGATTTAAAAAAATAAACAACAGTGATTTGAGGATACAGTTACTATTTAAAGACTTTAGTTTGAGTTGGTTAAAAATATTGGATATATCATCACCTCAAAGCAACAGTAGAATATCTTACTACTGTTACTGGGATCGGATGTCATAATATTGCTCTGAGGCGACGATATATCAAAATATCGGATATTTTCGATACAGTAGACCCTTGTTTTATGCAGGGGTTTCGTTCCACAGAAATGCCGCATAAATCGAAACCACGTAAATTGAGACCTAATACTAGTGTTAAAATAGGGTTTGGTTCCGTAGATAACAAAATACTTCATTCTAGTGATGACTAATTGTATAATAAGTTTAATGTGTAGTTATATCAACTTTTATGCACAACATGTATAAAGAAAACATAAATTAATTTCGTGTTCTGTTTATAAAGAGGAGCTGGCTATGATAGTCTTTTGGCCGTCATAAGGGATTTCTCTCTAGTTCTCTCATTTCTTTGCAGATCATTAACACATCCATGATCACTTGCATCACTTCCATGATAGAATCTTCCTTCACTAACAAATCAGAAAAATCATTTCTATTGTCTAGGAATGACTCAAAATTTTCAATGCGAACGTTTTTGGTTGTGCATCACTGACGTTGGTATTCTTGTTGGTTTCGGCCTCCTTTGTCACTCCTAAAATCTCTTCTTCCAGTGAGTTCTAAAACATGTGAGTTTAATAACTTTGCTTCTGGAAAGAGCTCGGGAACCAATCGCATAAAATGTCTCCAGTGGCCCAAGCTTGGTTACTAGCACAACAAAATGCAGTTGATTACACATAATCTGCAATCTTTAGGAGTTTGGATTTTGAAAGAGGGTAAAATTTTATCTGTTTGCATTGCCGTATATAAAACTGAAACTCATCCGCGAAAAATAAAATAAAGGTCTCAAATCCTAAACCGAGTAAAACAAACCCACGTAAAAGGAGGGTCTACTGTATTTCTGAACCGTGGGTGAGAGCCTTCAAAGTCTCTCTCCCTCAATTCAGCCAAAAATGGTCTAAATTCGTCAGTTTTCAAAAAATGTTTGCTCACCTTTTATAATCAACAACTGTTCTTGAATTAAGGTAGGAGGTTACAAAAGGACAAGAAAAACTTTCTACGAACAGGAGCACGGGAAGGGAAAATCAGTTAGGTACAGTCGAATATCATTTGAAATTTCTCAGATCTCTTACTTGAGAAAAGTGCAGGGAACGTCTGGCCCAAAAAAGCAGACCTGTCATTTACATGTATTTGTGTATGGGTTTGTTGTTTTTAAATACATCTTGTACTCCTTCCCCCCCCCCTGAAAATTTTGGAAGAATGGGCCTGTGTATGAGAGATTCATCGAAGTTAATATGTGACATGACTTGCAGTGTGGCAAAGCTGCTCCATTTTGTGGGAAACAAGGCCAAAAATTTGTTTAAGTTGCTTACCAGTGGTTCTCAACTTTTTCTTCACCAAGGACCACTTAGTAAACTTCCAAATCCGAAACAAACCACATACAATTGAAATATTTTCACAACAATTACATTAGAGGAAATGAGTTAAACCCAGAAGTGCATGTGCAGTAATTTTTTACCCTGACTCAAAGTTCATTTTCAAGAGCTGTTGGTAGACCACATGAAAATTGCTTAGGCACCTCTAGAGGGTTGCAGACCACAAGTTGAGAATTACTGGTTTAAAAAATCTAATGTTGACATTTATCTGACCAACCATCTGTCCTAACCACCCTTTTTTTTCCTCTTGGGAGAAGAGGGGGGTATGATGAGCGGTGACTTCTGGGGCATCTCACTGTAGCATCCTCATATATATAACAGCCAAATTCGCTGATTGAGTAACGCTCTGACGTCACCCACAATGAAACTCACTCTAATACATCCGGGATGCGGGAGGGAATGTCGGCCAGAATAAGGTGAAAATATCTATGGACAGAAGGTCCACGTCTGAAAGGTCTGGCGGATCTATAAAGTCCAACAAACATAATTTCATTGTTGGAGCACCTAAAATTCGGTAATTTCGTTCAAAAAGGTAGAATTTTACACTCGGCTAAAAAGTAGCGAAAATGTGACTTACTTTAGTCAGGGGTTGAGGTACAGGTTTTTCTCGAAACACGTTAAAAATTACAGCCAAAATCAATAATAGTCCGCATTGAAGCATAAATAAAATTTTAAAAATGATTCAAATAAAATTATTTATACTTACGATTACCCGGAGATCCCACATATCCTGAATCATTGTTCTCCTCAATGTTTCTAGGTTCAGGTTGAGGAACAGGTCTTTGAGGGACATTACTTGGTGGATTAAATACTTCAGTTCTGAGATATTCCACATAAGTTGAGGGAAAATAGCCACATTCATTAGTTCTCTGATTTCTACCCAAAATCCAACCTTGAGGATTTTCTTCAGTTCCTTCAAAGGTGAATTGAAAGGGCTTCTTTACTTCAAGGATATCACCAGCTTCCAAGGATATTTCTGATTCATCCAATTTGGTGTATTCATATTGAGAACGATAGAATGTTATTTCCCCCATGGTGGTTCTTAACATCTCGGAGGTGGGCAAATTCTATAACAGTAAAATAAACACCTAATTTTCATTGTGATGTCATACAAAATATATACAAACTATCAAAGATCTTGATTTGATATCAACAGATGAGGAAAAGGAACCCATATTCTGGATAGTCAATAAACATCCAATAAGTAGATATCCTTCCTAGAATGTAAAATTTATATGAATAAGAAACTACTTGAAATAGAATATTTTTATGTACAATATAGAGCAAACTGAAATAAAGGGAACACTAATACTTAATAACATTGCTTAATTTTCAGCAAATGTTTCCTTGTAGGGGAATCTGGATCAAAGTGAAATGATCATTTTTCAAAAAATATGAACTTTATATTAAAAATTACAGCACATACATACTGAACACCACATTTTATTGCAGAACTTGTACTCAAAAGTGTCCTTGAGAAGGGGAGAGGGGTCATGCTGCAAGCTGCCCTATTAAAATTTGGGCGGGAAAATAATTTGAGAGGGTTTTGGGTCTTATTTTAGGGGTGCTTCATAGAATTTGAGGGGCCATTGCTCTTGGAGGGACGGGTACCCCTGTTGTATTGAACTATTATATTTTACTTTGGCAGTAAATTTGTACCTTCAAACAAAATAAAAAAATTATCACTTGGGCCCACCTATGGGGCAAGTGATGATTAAAATATTTTTTCGGTGTAAAACTTAGTGTGTGAAATGTTGCTTGGATATTAGAGACGTACCGAGTAGCACTTTGGCCGAGTAGCCGAGTACCGAGTTACCGAGTACTTGGCCTTTCACTACTCGGCCGAGTTACCAAGTACCAATCATGTTTTAAGAAGAACCACTGACACACATGTGATGAATTTTGAACTTATTGGAATAATAGTATAGACCTCCTTGTCCATATAATAGTTTTTAAAACTAAATTCCTGCTGAAATTTAATTACGCATTATATAAACAATTTTGTTTGTGTCAAAAATTTTACAAAAAATTAATTTTTTAAATTGAAAATAAATGAATAAAAGGCATGATTAATCAAGTTGGAATTAAAAGAAATTATAGTAAAATCCCTCTAATGCGGACACTAACAGGACTTTTTTCTTGTCCGCAATAGAGATATCCGCAAGACAGGGGTTTAATAATGTTATTTGCATTGGAACTGGGGAATTAAAAACTGTCCGCATAAGAGGGGTGTCATTTAGAAGGGGTTTTACTGTATACCAATCAATTATAGTTCTAGTCCGCCAAACATAAATAATTTTTAAAAGCAGATAAAACAAATGTGCAGGAAAACTGCAGACAGGTGTTTCTGCCCCCCCCCTCACCCCCGTTACAAGGGACGTCTTTTTTAGTGCATAACATGTGAGCTAAAGAATGTAAAGACATTCAACAAAAAAATCCGACTTTTGTCGGATGCCTTTAAATCTACGAGCTCCCATTTTATGCATTGAAAAAGGAATTCCTTGTAACGTTAAAACACGTGTCTGCAGTGTTCCTGCACTGTGCTTTTAACATTGTTTTATTTCCCTTTATTTTTTTAAGCAAAGGTATTTTTATATTTTTTATAACTAATTTTTGTTTGTAGCAAAAATTAATTTTTAATATAAAAATTCCATATTTTCTATACCTACTTTTTTGCATATTTTTTAATAAATAAGTTTTATTAACTTTGGGGACATTAAAATAAAGATTTATTCCATTGAAGCATTACAAACTTCATTGTTCTCAAAATTTAAATTTGATTTATAAATTTTAATTGTAAATGATTGCAGAATATAATGCATTCTCTTTTTTTTTATATAAATTTTAGTACCTGTCTCGGACAATATTCAATTTTTTGCAACTACTCGGTATTGGCCGAGTATCTGATCAGAATTTGGCCGAGTACCGAGTAGTTACCGAGTACTGGGTACGTCTCTATTGGATATCATTTTTATTTCTGACCATGGCCCTTTTCCAGAAAATTTAAATCATCTTTGATTATCAGAATCTTCCTCAGTTCTTGTAGAGAAATGGGCTCTCCGGAGCATTTTCTCTATCACTGTCCTCTGACTTCATCTTTTCATATTTGCTAGAATGCTTGTCTTTCAAGTTTTCAAAACATTTCATTTGTCTTGTCACTCCCCTATTGTGGAGAACTCAAGATTAACTCCTTCTTCATTTATCTCAAGAAGGTTACATGTTATTGGGATAGATCTCATCCACCGACTTATCTTTCTTCTTTTTCTCCTAGCACCCCCTCCAGTGTTTTATTCTCCGTGTGTTTAGAAGGGTAATCATGCACATATTTCACATAGAGTACCAAGTTCACTGAGTTTTACTATTTGTGATAAATATTTTATACACTCCACATCAGTACCCCTTTGCTAGAGTTATCCAGAGTTTATATTTTTGGTAAATGTGCTCTTGCTGGCTTCATTCTTTATTGTTATAACAACTTGTATTTTTGTTCTCTAAATATTTTAAAGGTAATTATGGATTTTCATTTCTAAAACTTTGTCAAAAGAAAAATTGGAAACAAAAATAATGTATTTCTACTATAACTTTTTCGTAATACTCAACTAACCTTTTGTAAAAAATGCTTTAATAACTACAATTAGAACTGAACTGTGTTCAAGGCGCTAATCAACCAGTAAACCAATCTGTGATAGGCGTGGGGACGCTGGGGGTCTAATTTAATGTATACCAGCAGCATCTGATTTACCATTAGGCACACGAGGTTCAATGGCTAGCTCCAATGGCCCAAAAACATTCGTCAAATATAGAACATTATACCAAAACATACCTTTTATTTGTTTGTGAAGGTATTTAACCAACAGCATTACATAAATAAGTGTATCACAATGGGGCTTTTAACATCAAAACAAACATTTTTTACTAATTAGTATTTCAATTAGCTAGCTAAAACTCTCGGTGTACCCAGAACTGTAGCATATGCGAGAACACATAAGGTGTGACGCTGCAACTCTACAGCATTTTCTAATGGTACTGTTCAAGGGAACTGCTGATACCTGTTTTGTCTACACTCCTGAAATTTCTAAATTTGGTCCCTGTATGTCATCTAGACGACAAAATATAGAAAATTATGTCCACAGTTTTATTGAAATTAGCAAGTTAGGGGGAAGTACATTATTTTAGTACTTTTTTAATATTATTATAATTAAAAGAGAGAAATGTGAAAGCCAAAGCTTTAAAATTATAAGAATCTATAATAGTGAATCAATGAATTGTTTCAGAAGCTATATATTGTTTCTATAACATCTGGTTAAACACTAAACACGTAGTACATATTTTATAGTTATTCAATTTCAGAGTAGACTTTACAAACTGCATTCATTGTTAATTGATGTTTTTCAATATTTCTCATAAAAAAATTCCATGACACACAATTCTTCAAATTGAGATTTATGGAACTGATGTGATATACCCCACCCTTGGCGACTTTTTCCTGTTGGCGCCAAGAAAGCGTCGCCAAGAAAACGATGTATGACGACATATGTCATACATCGTTCTTAGCGATGCTTTTTTAGCGCCAACAGGAAAAAATCAGATAAGAAAACATGATCAAAGCACTTCAGAACACAATATATATAAAAACAACATAAAAGCACAACAAAAAACATCACGAATATATGCTTCAAAAATGTACAGGGCCGGGGTTTTTTGTAAACATATTAAAATACAATGAAATAAATTATTGTATTAATTACAAGTTGAAATTAATGCATTAATTTTTTTTTCATCATTTCTCCGGGATACGAGCCCTCGGTCTCATAGTACTTTCGTAATGAGACCTCGGCTCGCCGGCCCTGCCTCGGTCTCATTACGAAAGTACTATGAGACCTCTGGCTCGCCAGGACCTCGCTCCGCTCGATCCGTTATCCCTCCGACTGATAATATACATTACAGTCGGAGTATGGTCACAGTTATGTATATTTTCATGGAGACACCTAAGGGTGGCTCCTTCCGTTCAGTGTACAATAATGACACAGTTTTAAGTGTGAAATATGCACCATTATTGTGCAGATTTATTAATAAAATTCAGCATTTTTAAGAGTACAACCGAAAGAACTTTCAATTGTTAACATAAAATTCAGTACCTAAAGGTGGCATGTTAATAGAATGTCTAAATAATTCGTGGCATCGATAAGAATTAACTTTTAGAACAAAATAACCGTACTATTTCTGTAAAATTAATTTACATACAGTAAAAATAAAGTTAAAAACTACAAGAACCCCTCAAGGATTTGTAAAAACAAAGAATTTTGGAAGTGAGAGGTTTTTTTTTGAATTCTAAAATAAAGAACTTACCTTTTTATATGGTATAAATATTCACACTCAGTCTAAAACAATACATCATATGACAATGGCACGTTACAGATACACACCACGTTGGAGTTAACTTTTAATTAACCTTCAAGTTTGAAGAAACTGGCATTTTCTAATGTTTTTACTTCAAAACACAACTACTGAATTTAAACTAACACAAAATAAGCATTCCTGTAAGGTATATTGCACGAAACAACACGTATCTCTCCTGCGTGAAACCCAAACAACCCAAGTAAACAAGTTTGAACAGATCTGTAAGATTGCCTTCGGGTTGCTAAACACAGGTTAGTTTGGCCAGGGATGCCATGCATAAAAAATTATCGCCTCATTGGCGAGAAAAATATTTTAATTTTGTGCAAAAAAATCGAATGTCGCCAAATGGGGGGGTATATCACATCTGTACCAGATTTATTAAAAAGAAAACTAAACTAATCCTTTTTATTACATATATTATTTAACAAAGGTGTTGTTTTATAACAACGCCATAAAGAATACTACTGCCTTTATATAGGAGTTTAGTAAGACCTCATTTGGAGTATGCTGTTCAGTTTTGGTCGCATTATCTGAAGAAAGATATTTTTGTATTGGAAAGGGTTGGAAGAAGGGTAACTAGAATAGTAAGGGGACTTTCAGATTTAGATTATGATACCAGACTTAATAGGCTTAATATGTATAACCTGGAGCAAAGGAGAGTCAGAGGGGTCATGATTCAGTTATTTAAATTTATCAAAATGAAAGATGTTAATGGATTAAATTTTTGCACGGAAAGCAGGACAAGGGGTCATTGTTTTAACATATTTAAATCCCAGGCTAATTTGGAGATCAGGAATAATTACTACTTTAGTAGGGTCGTGGGCACTTGGAACAGCTTACCGGAAGAGGTGGTAATGAGCAAAGGGGTGGATAGCTTTAAGAGGGCCATTGATCTTCATTGGGGACTAATTAATTGACTAGGACCAGCCAAGCTGGGCCCAGAGCCTGTTGCTGGTCGTCACATTTGTATTTATAGAATAATTCATCAACTTCATATGTAACTATGTAAGGTATCCTTTTAAAGAGTTTTTCATCACTTTCGGCAAAAAAATAAACACAGAACAGACATTGTGATGGTTTTTTTATGTTAAATTACTTTCTTTTATGAATAGTGCCCACTGAGTGAGGCTGTGTAGCCCGGGTGATTATAATGTCATAGGTTTGATCCCACCAAAGATTTTTGTCGTTTTTGAATGACCTTTTTTCCCTCGGGTTGATCTTGATCCAAACTTTTGAAAATATATACTAATCTAAACTCAGTGCACGATTCTGAACCACTATTGTACAGTTGCATTAAAATTTCCTATATTTTATCGTAACGATTTAAAAACTAAATTTACAAGACAACATCAATATTTTTAAGCAATGCATCTATAATCCCGTAAAACAAAAGCGATTTTCAATAAATCATACGCATCGAATCATACATTGACCCACTGTAAGATTACATAGCCAAATTCCTTATGTTAGTAATACCGGAACATTCATTATATCTTGAAATGTACTGTACTTGTAAGAAAAAGAAGAAATTTTCCTAGCAAAGACGAAAGCAAAAGTGATTAAAATATGCAATAAATATTAATACCACTGTAAGAATTTACAGAAATCTGAAAATCAAGTTTATGATTTTGATAAACATCAAGATGACAAGACGTCTGTTTCTAAAACAATCTAGAAGCCTACCTTACAAATGTAAGCTTGACAACCAATTACTTACATGGCTAGTGCTAGCAGGAATTTGTTACAAGGATTTTTAAATTATTATTACATAATTATTCTATAAAACATCCTTTTCCATTGAAATTGAATCATATCGCGATCGGATAGCAGACCGAAGAAGCACAACCATATTATTTGAGCTGAGTTGTATTGAAACTACTTCTAATCTATCATCAGATCTCCTAAAAGCAACAAAAGGCTTCTCTTAAACAATATATTTCAGATTTCGAAGGCCGGCAGCCGTACCAAGAAAATTTTAGATTTTTATTTTTCACTTCTAGGGATTATAGTTTTCCAAACACAATTTTTAGCCGGAAGTTAGTGGTCCGTCTCTTCAGGAGGCTTGGCTCAGAATCGGAATAGTATACATTTGATAATTTTATGGGGGGAAGGGTCCAGGCGACTAGAGATGATGATGTGGGAACTCTCAAGTCTTTAAAAAAAACATTTTAAATCGAACTTAGGCAAAAATGAACCTTGGGCTGACTACTGAAAGTTTCAAATTAAATTATGTTTGTGGGACCTCCGTGATTCTGTGGTAGAAGCTTCGTCTTCCAAGCCGGAAGTCGTGGGTCGATTCCCGCTTGGCACTCAGTCCTTTTTATGTATGTGAAGCTGTTTAGCTTCGAAATAAATAAATAAATAAATAAATAAAATATGTTTGTTCAAGTTAGAGGGGAAAGGGCAAGGAGCGGAGGTTCTTCGATACATTTAGAAAATTTCAAATAAAATAAATATAATTTTCAGTTATCTTTGGTGACATTAGGCGGGGGATCGGAGACTCTCAGCCAGAAATTTTCCAAAATTATAAGCCAGGCTAGCCCCCTTCCCTTTCTCCCTTCAAACATTGGATATGAGCCGACTTTAACATGCAACGGTATTTTAGCTCGGACCGTGAATTAGTTTTTAGAAAGAGTTTTAAATATACATATATCAATTAATTTGAATTTCGACATCTTGAATTCAAAATTTGTTTTTACAATCACTCGTTTTCTTGTTTCTGCAATAAATGGCTCTCTGAATCGACTATGTATTTATACTGGACCCTCTCGATTCTACGCAATCCTCCTTAAACAAAAAAGCATCCAGTGCACAGTAAATCTAATCGAGCATGTCCCTCTTTCTGGGCTTTGTGGCGTCCTAGGGACTCTGGCGTCCATGTCCTCTGGTCCAGGAATCTTGAGCATACCCCTACTCCTGGGCACAATGGCGTGTTTGTGTGTAGTGTATAGAGGAGTGTGTGTATTCATGTAATAGTATACTACAAAGTTTCTCGAACTGTGTGAGTCCATGCCAAGGGTTCCGCAGTGCTATCCAGCAATATAAAACTTTAAATGTAATTGTGATTGAAGGACGAGTAACGCTATTTTAATTTTAAAAAACAGCACATTTATAAGGAATAAAAAAGTTCTTGCTTAAGTACATGCAGGACGCACCCCCCCCCCCCCCTCCTCCTCGGAACTCTCGGAAAAAACACACACATTAATTAATTAATTTTGTGCACATGACGAAGTTCATATTGTTTCAAAACTGCTAGGGTAGCGTTTGCCCGAACCATAGTTAATAATTAAAATCATAATATGCCATAAAAATACTATGAAAAATTAACACATTTAAACTAGAGGCTAACAATGTTTTTGTTCACTAACTTCAAAACTCCCATAACTCAAAATAATAATGTAGGAAAGGAAAACCAAACAAGAGCTCTGAAAAATATACAGAACAATGAATAAATAAAATTTAAAGAAAAAAAAAGCGTAAAAATATATTAGAAAAAAAAAATAGATTTAACTGTTTCAAATCATTTTTTTTTTTTTTTTTCGCGCGCGGCGGCGGAGGGAGGTTGTAATTTTTTTGGAGGGGGTCCGCGGAGATCTGAAGTTTGGGGACTCTGGTTATACTATGTAGGCGTGTGTGTAGGACATGGAAATCACCATCCAGCTGGAGCAAAGGCCGTTGGACCGTGTGTTGCTGGCGGATCGCTCAGAACTCAACCACAGAGGAGTGGTCCGCACCATCAGGGGCTCGAGTCCCTTTTATTTAGACTCTTCTAGTATGGGGTAACACCGGCGGAGTGGTGCTCGAAGAGTGGATTCAAAAATCAAAGGAGCATCAACTACGATCAAATGAGAAAGCAATTCGTTGATTACTAAAAAAAATGTCGATTTTTCATCAAGCCGCCGATTCAGCATTGCTTATGAATGATTTGTATTATTTCGCAGAAATTATAAAAGAAATAGTTATTTGAACATGCAATCATGGTTGTCATGGATAGATTCTTCTCCAACCATAGATTGTTATTCTATGCTCCCAACACGCTACAAAAAAAAAAAAAAAAAAAAGCATTAAAATTAATTTGAATTTTTATATGTTGAATTCAAATTATGTTTTTCGCAATCACAAGTGTTTGTGTGTGTGTGTGTGTGTGTGTGTGTGTGTAGGCGTGAGTGTGAGGGTATGTATGCGTTGGTGTCTGTGCAGGCATGAGTGTGAGGGTATGTGCGTGTTTGTGTTTGTGTGCAAGCATGAGTGTGTGTGTGCGTGTGTATCTGTGCGTGTGTATGTAGGATATGGACGCAACCTGGAGACAGTTTTCGTTAGAGGAGCAGTATCAGGAGAGGCCGGTGGACGGTGGTGCTGGAGAGGGTGGCGGGAGAAAATAAAATCATAGGACATCAAAACCGTCAAGTGAGAAAAATAAGCAATGTGATTGCTCAAAAAAAAAAAAAAAAAAGACTCTTGAAGGATAGTTATTGTGTTCTTTTCCTCACTAGGGCTGGTTGGGAGAAGTGGGTCATTGGGATCTCCCTCCTAAAACAGATAGTATGCTGCCCATGATAAGCTTTGTATAGAAAACTTGAAATATGATCATAATATTTATCGTATTGTCAAATATGTGACATCAAACAATTCCATCTAACACATTAATTCAAAATTGTAATTAATGAAAATCAGTTACAAAACTTTGATACTGTGCAAAGTTTTTGATACAATTTCAATATATTATTTTTTTTCCCAGTTTGAATAACTCTGAATTTTGTTTAGTACATATATATATATATAAGACATTTTCGATAAGTAATTTTGAATGTTATTAGTTTATGTTTATTAAGAAATTATACTGAGTTTGCACATCCATGCATGAATTCATCTACCTCCGAAGAAGGAACACCTCTATTTAAGGGACAAATTGTCCGGTGCCCTGAGTGTCCCTTATTGAGAGGTTCTTCTGTATTTTACTTTTACATGTAAAGGTGTGTGAAATGAACGTAATACAGCTGAGTAAGGTCAATTTGAGTAAATTTGCCAAAACTATATATATACATAATGGCAAATGTTATAAGTACCTGAACCGCTTTTCAATCCCCCCCCCCCAAAAAAAAGAAGAATTCGATTAATATACACGTAATTTAAATTTTTCAAGGATGAATCAATTGAGGAATCAGTTTCGCAGAACTCTTGAGTGGTCTTCATGGAACCACGGTGTTCTGTGGAACCCAATTTGAGAAACGTTGCTCTAGATACTGAAATATTACCATTTTTGTGGTGGAAGGACAAGGACTGCGTTCCGAGACTTGCATTTTTGTACATTTTATGTTTTTGATGGGAATATAATTTTAGAAAAGCCAAAACAATAGACCATTATTGTTTAAAATCAATTTAAGCCTTTATAAAAGGGTAAAAATTGTTTAAGTTATGCAAAGCATACGATATTTAAACTTGACAGTAAAGTTGATGTATTTATGCAAAAGAGGTATTTTCAAAGAACTGTATTTTTATTCATAGAAACAAACTCTAAACGAGTTAGAAAATCATGCGTTTGAGTTAAGTATGCCAATATTGTACGACGAAGATAGTAATACTATATCAAAACTGTTCGCACTGACACTTTTTCTCGGTAGTTTTATTTTTCCTTTGGGTGTCATCATGGTGTTGCAGCACGAAATTAGAAGTGACGTAACGATAGATATTAAGAGAAATTTAGAAGCTGGTAATCTTGGAGTGTTTCTACTTGGCTTTGGTTTCGGATTGAGTAGTGTTTCTTGTATCGCTTATGCATACGCAAATAGAAATCCCATAGCAGTGAGACCATTTACGCATCGTAGTTGAAAATCTATTGAAGTGTCTATTAAAAAAATAAAAATTTTATGGTTGAAAATAACACCTCTGCCTCTTTTTTAAAAAAAAGTCTCTGTGAAAGAAATATTTTGATGACAACTCAGCAACACAAATGTGTATTTGGGTGAGTTTTAGCTTCACATTATAAATGATGCGTGTAAAGCTATTTCATAATGCAATAAATAAAAATGACATATTCTATAATGATTTGTATGATCTATTAAAAAGGGGGAATCATCCTAACAAGAAACACTTGGCGCATTTTCATAATATTTTATGAAATATTCAAAACACTTATCTGCTTATCAAACGTTGCCAAAATGAGTATTGCTGAAATTGAAATTTTTATGGCCCTCATCCATTAAAAAAAATAAATAAATAAATAAATAAAACACAGTTATTTTTTGTTGCTTGTGCTGATTCCATCATAGACAAAGCCTGACAGATTTTGGCGATGTTTAACATTTTCTAAGGTGCTTGGAGTGCCTATACAGACCAAACCCTATTGTTCTGGGAGTTACGAGCAGGTTGAACGGTAACTCAGTGAAAGGTCTTCCAGCGTGAACTTGCGGCCCATCTCAAAAACTTTTCTGGCATCTTAGTCATACGAATGCATGAACTTTTGAAACTCGTATAGGTTCTGTTTGAGCTGTTTTTGCTCTTACTCGCACTTATCGGTCACAAACTCCCACCTTACGAACGATTTCTCTCGTGGAAACCCAAGGATTTCATTGAACACACTTTTGGATGACCTGCCGATTAACTGAAATGTTCACTGTTCGCTTTTGTACACTTCATGGACGTCGACAATCATTTCCAAGCCACTTGAAGTGGCATACTGCATCAAATACTGTTTTCCCGAGCAGGGGCGGACTGGCCCTAAACTTTTAATGTGGAAAAAAAATTCATGCCGGCCCCATCCAAAAAAGTTTGGCTGTAGTTTTCCAAACCTAAAAAGTTTCTAGTGTGTTTTTTCCAAAAAAAATAAAAGGTTCCTCCCCCCCCAGCACCCCCTCACCTCTCTCCCCCCGCTGAAATACCAAGATTTTTTTTTTTCAGAAATCCTTATTTAACTTTTTATTTCAAGCAAACTAGTGGGCAGATTGATTTAAACCAAGCATACAGCAAACGCCCATATATTTCAAGGGTCTAACTTTCTCAAAAATATTTGCAAGCTTAAATTGCTCTACGCAATAAAAAAAAAACCCACTGTGAAAACTTGTGGCTTCTTTGAAAACCCGCATTTAAGAGTATTTCGTTTATGTAAAAGCGAAAAAAAATCTTATTTAAAACAAAACGTAATACATTTGAGGCAATGAGAAGCAAAGGGGTGTAAGCAGACATTTTCAAGTTTTGAGTAAAACGCGTATAAAGATTACATCCTAGGTAGGCTTTCATTGAATTTTTTTTCTAAATCATGCTGTACAGCGGCACCTACCAGGGCTGCTAGTACTATCTCTTGCCCCAAGACAGAGGAGGGGTCCACCTACCATTTATACTGGTTATCTCCAAATTTCTAATTTTGCCTCTTGCATCCCTTTGCTTCTCACTACCTCATATGGCCATGAGCGGTACTATTTACCCTTTAGAAAAAACTCTTTTTTTTAAAAAGTCCTTTCTTAAAATTGTATTGTACGTATTCAAACTAATGAATAATTCTCAGCAAATAATTAAAATTTATAGCTTGTTTCAGTTTTAAAATGCTATTTATTTCAATAGTTCTTGGGTAAATCATTTTAAAATTAGCCTAAAAGCATTGAAATTTCATTTTATAAAGCGTTTTATTGTTATCATTATTTTTGAATCATTAGAACATCCAGTATAGAAAAACATATGTAGTCCTTAGCAGAAAATTGAAGCACGCGTAACTCTGATGTAAAACCTTTGTGTAGAAACCCTTGTGTAGTAAACGTACTGTGTAACAAACAGAAACATTTCACATTGCCTCAAAACAACACATGTTTTGAGGCAATAAAATAACCTTTTAATGCGTAAGTTGTAATCTTATTGTTGTAAGTAATACGAGTCAGCAGTAAGAGGGGGCGGAAGTTAAATCAAAACACAATTTGGAAAACATTTTCAGGAAATTTTTAGTGCAATAAAAATATAAAAAAATAGGCAGAGAAGATCGGATGAGGAAATAATTCCGTCTTATACGCTTTAATGATATCATTTCTTAAATAATAAATAGGAACTTTGAATAAGTTGTAACCAATGATCAATGTGTAAGTAAATGTTAAGCGAGGAAAAATAATAAAAACCTTTAATATTTACGTTTAAACAATTTTTTTTTTGCACAGACAACATTTTTTGCGTTAATGAATTGAGTGTCATTTGACTGAACAATTATTTTAATGTTCCAAAAAACTGTTAAATTAAAAAAGAATTAACAGTGTTTTTTTTTCTTTCCTTTATACTTGATTTTCTTCGTATAAAACAAAAAACTAATTCAAATTAAAATGCAACTTCAAGATCTAGATTACATACCTGTGATAAGTTAAAATTGAATTACTTGAATTACATACACAACAATCATAATAAGTAAAACTAATATATTTTCTTTTTCGAATTAATTTTTTTTACTGAAATTATTTAAAAACAAGGCGGGGAACTCTTGGTGATGCATATATTGTGCCGAATATGCAAGTATGCAGGCAATTGTAAACATAAATATTAAATTCTTAAATTTAAAATTCACCACAGAAACTAATATTAAACATAAAAAAATTTATTCTTGATAATTAAATATAACGATAAAATAGAAGCCAAATTTAGCGTTTTTATTTTAAAAATTCGTTTGCAAAACAATGAAAACTTTTAGGTAGCGAAAAAAAAATGAAAAATTTCAGACAAATACTTAAATTTTTTAGATACTTTAGAACAATTCTTAAACAACTAAGAATTTTATGGAAACTAAGGCAACTCATACCCGTTGAAGCTTTAAGCCATATACTTTTTTCTTTCTTTGTTTTGGTAATGGACATTGTCCTTCACATATTCCACACGAATGTCCTTTTTTTTAATGCACTAGTGTTTTATGAACATTAAAACACAAATACAGCAACTGGAAAATTTTAGAGCAAAAGTAAAGGTTGCTGGGAAAAACTGAAGTGCAATGTTCGGATTTGTTCTTTAGAAACAACTTTAATGCTCGAATTACAAATAATAAATTTTAAAAATCGCATTAAATCTATTAAACGCTGTAAACTCAAAATCTTTTAAAATATTTTTATTTTTAATTTTCATATCAATCAATTGTGCATTATTTTCCATTTTACATAAGAAGACATCCTAATGTCCCTAAACTTATTAGTTTCAATTTTTATCATAAATAGTATTGTAAAAGGTAATTTATTTTTAAATGCCGAAACGAAATATACAACTTCAAAGACGTTTTTTAATTAGTTTTGAAACTTCAAACTTCTTCATCGCAATCCGAAATTTTTACAGAATGAAAAAGTATTGATGAGAAAAAGTTCCTTTCATATAGCCGCACCTTTTATTTATTTATTTTTTTAATGCCTAGTTCTGAGATTGCATGTGGCTTTCAATTCATTTAGTGCGAAATGATTCCTCATCCCTCCCATAGATGAGGGGGTGGGGGGATTAATTGGATATTGTTTAATGTATTTCTGCTTTAAAAATCGTGAAGACATTATTTATAATGATAAATCACTGTAGTTGCTGATATTGATTCAATTTATAAGTGCTGAGTGTAAATGTAAAAACAATCCGTGTTATATTCATGAATTAAATAGATGTATCTAAAAATGTAAGACATTTTCTCTTTAAAAATCAAAACAAATCACATAAAAGTTTATGGATAACTTTCAATACGAATTACAAATTCTATAGCATAATTGCTGATTGTCAACTGAAATTTTAAGTTGATATTCATTTTAAAATTAACAAAAGTCCTCAAGAGAACGTTATGAAAAGGATGTTTTGCTTTTTATTTCTAATCAAGTGAAATATCCAGTATATTTTAAATCAGTGGTTTCCAACCTGAAGCGATTACCCCCAAAAGGTTGATTTGGTTTCTCCAGGGGGCAATGAACATTTAAAACAAAAATTTAAATGATAATAGTAATAATAATAATAAACATAAGTAATAAACATAAATCATTATATTTTTTCAATTTTTAAATTCTAATGATTTGTGTTTATTAATAATAATAAAATAATAAATCATAAGAATTTAAAAATTGAAACAAAACAGCAAATATTGAAAGTGAAAACGTATGCAAAATCGATGGTCCAGAGCTTAGACAAAAAATCATGAGTTTAAAAAAGAAATGAATTAAGTTCAGGAGGGCCATGCACATCCTCATATCTTGGACAAGCATACGAATTGTACTCAGGGCAGGTTCTGGATACCGGAACAAACCATTCTCTCTCTTCCTTTTTTTTTTCTTCAAGTTTAAACTGCCAAAGTTTTTTATTCTTCCAAATCCTAAATTTTATACCAAAAAAAAAAAAAGAAAGAAAGAAAAATGTTCTGCCGCCTTTGAAAAGTACATTAATAATCTTAGTTTATTATCTTCCTTCAAAAATTAATTACTCTTGAAAAAAAAACATAAAAAATGTGTGTAACAATAAGTGGATAAAATTGGTACAGTATTTAGTCTTTAAATTAAAATTAAGTACAGTAAAACCTGTAAAGTTGACCACCCTTGTAAGTTGACCACCTGTCTATGTTGACCTCTTTTATCAGGAACAGAATTAGTCCTATCTTATATAATGAAGGAAAACTTCTGTAACTTGACCACCTGTCTATCTTGACCACTAATGTACGCCAAATTTGGTTTGGAGTATTCTAAAAAAACCCTTTGTATGTTTACCACTTGGTTTATTTTTTAAAACTTTCTTCAGTAAATTATTTTATTGTGAATTAATTTATTATTATTGTATTATTATTATTATTTGATAGCTTTCCAAGAATGTTTTTAATGCTTTGATGACGGACTAGCATTTTACTAACTAAACCAGCAGCATAAAGCTTATGCTGCTCTTTATTCTCCAAACTTGTTTTTCATTTGTTGTTCTATTTGGGATAGTTTTTTGTACTTTGTTCAATAAAAATAGGTGTCAGTAGAAAAGTCTGAAGTGTTTTCTTTCAGTTGCAATAGGTTGTATCAATACTGGAATTGTGCTAAGGCCCGGATCTGTACATTTTGGGCATTCTGCAACAAAATGGGTAGGGCATCTCCCTAGTGGCCAGCAGTGTCTATTTGTAAAGTTAATAAGTCTTAATGCTAGATTTTTTTCTTTTTTTACTTCAATTTCTTGGGCCGTTAGTCCCCTTGACATTTTAATTTTGCCTTCATGAACTGAGAGAGTCGAGCTTGTTGCTCTTTGTGCTATAAGTGTTACATAAAAAAGGCTTCAAAAAGAAAGTTAGTTGAACTTGAAATTAATAAAAAGTATGAAATATTAAAATGAATTGAAAAAGGAGAAAGCCAGAGAAAATTAGCTGGCACATATGGAATTTCTAAAACTACGGTGTCTAAAACAAGGGAAAAACAAAACTATTTGAATAGTATTTTTAATTAATGTTTCACTTTCAATAATGTTAAACAATGAAAGTTAGTTGAATAGAAAGAGTAATAAGGGTGAATTCCTCGAAAAATTAATACACGGTGCGAGAAATGACAAAAAATATTTCAAAAAATAATTACTGCCCTTTATAAGTTGACCGCCGGTCTAAGTTGACCACCAAAGTACTGCACCGCGAGTGGTCAACTTACGCAGGTTTCACTGTATGCAAAAAATACCTCATATCGATTTTACGTTGCTCTAAAACTTGCTTTTTTCATGGAAAAAGGTAAGGGGGGGCGACGGATAAAAAAATGTTGGAAATCACTGTTTCAAATATTTATGCTGTTTGTACTTTTGTAAATTTTATTTTTGCTTAACGAAAATAGATGAAATGGACGGTGTTATACAAAAATGAGTTATCCAACAAAAATTTTCCAAAAAATAAAGAGTTATTCACATAGGTTGGCAGATAAACTGATACACTACGGGGATACAAAGGCGATTTAAGCCAAATTCTGAATTAATTGAAGTTCAGCTTAGAACTCAAATTACTCAAAAGTACTGCTTGGTGGGTTGACCCATTTTTGTGTAACACCGTCAATTTGTTATAATTATAACCGATAGTTCAAGTTCTTATTATTTAAAGTGCTGATGACAAAAAAAAAAATTAAAAAACACATGATGATTAAAAATATTAAACTTACCTAAAAAAGATTCTTGTCACCGTTGGATTTAAAACACATGCAATCCCATTGAGCAGTCAACACGGTGTATAACAAATGACTCGTTTTTTTCCTCGGAGACGAAATTGAGGAGATCACAAAATTATCTAATTGGTTGAGAAAGTCATGAATCTATCTATTGCAAAGTGCTAGGAAACATAACAAAAAAACGAAGGATGAAAAGGGGGGGGGAAGCTTTTTAGCAGACGTTTTGCTCCTATACATTCTATTCTTAGGATGGCGCCTTTCTCGTATTTCATTAGAAAAAGGTTCAATGTAATCTTTTCCCAGACAGTCTCAGATGGCTGCAAAAAAAGATCCCCACCCCCAATAAAACTCCTTACCAGAATTCCAGGAAACATCAATCCCGAACAGATACGAGAGACACCCATGGACCCTGAAGGCTTCGCTTCGGACGAAGACCACCCAACAAAGACATTGTTTCGTTTTCCCTACCTAACAAGATACGGTAATAGTTACACAAGAACAGAGTATGTAACGTCCTGAGAGTGACCTAGGGCCCTACAACGTAAGTAACGTTCCATTCTGGTGACGACGTTTTCTCCCTCACGAAAAGCGAGAACAACCGAGAAAATAGTCGGTTCCTCCCATTTGCTCTTACCACCATTGTATCGAGTGAGTATTTTGTCTCGTTTTCTAGCGTTCCGAGAACTACTCGTGAAGCGGGAAAAGAATCGCTTTAGTCAGACTGGAGTTCTTTTTTCCTACGGCAAAAGAGGCTTGCATCTCCGTTTCCCACGGCATTTGCGGTTTCCCGCACTTATTGAGTTTTTTCGTCCACAGCAACGGGGATCCGCAACTTTTAATTCCACGGCGTTTCGGGATCCGAGGAGTTATCTCTTGGCCAAACAAATTGGCAGATACATTTCTTGATATCCCATAACCAATTTTTTTTTTCTTTTGTGTTTACGCATTTTATTAATTTTATTTTTGGCTTATTTTTTTCTTTTAAAAATATTCTTTCGAAAGAATACTTTAAAATGCAAAGTGCCTTTTTGTTTGCCTTTTGTTTATTATACATCAGATTTCAAAATCTTTTCACGGTAAGAATAAAAGTTGACAATGGTCTACTTTTAAGATTATCCCCCCCCCCCCAAATCGTTGATAATGACTCACCCTTACGGTTATGTTTCGTAAAATTAGAAATGCAGATTTGCGAAGCACGGTTACTTTAGTTTGAAACTATAGTGACTGTTAATCTTCGTTTCCTCCAAAGAATTCTCTTTTGGCATGAACTTTCATGCGCCACATATTTAGTTGGAATCTGTTTAATAATTTAAAAAAAAAAAAAAAAAAAAAAACCTAAGCAATTGTTATATTTTTTAAAAAATAAACGATGAACTCGCTCTTGATTATCTTTGAAAAGCAAAACAAAGGGTTTTTAAGAACCATTTGACAGAATTTTTTGGTCCATAATTACCCCGCTAGAAACCGTGAAAACATCATACCAATAACGCAAAAACAAATCCATTGTTTAATGGCATTAACTCTTACGGACCAAGATTGCGGACACCTTACCCAATTTTTTAAAAACCATTAATAATCGAAATTTGTTAGAAAAGGCTAAAAAATTTTATACTCAATTCTACTGCAGTCAATTTAGGATAAAGTAGCATATTTGTAATATAGCATACCTGGGTTCCGTTATAAAATTAGACGTACTTTATTGCATTGTTTGTGTTTATTGTTCTTTGTATGATTATGCATTTATTTTCTTTTAATTCTATCTTATGTTATAAACAGGCTCTAAATTAAGTTCTTTTCTGGGTGGTGGGAGCTATTGAGGCAGGCTACTGTTATAGCCTTTACACCCATCTACTCAATCAGGGATTTTCAAATAGATAGAGTGAAATATATTTAAAAGAAAAAAAATATATTTAATGCAAATTTGAAGATAATATAGCTGGATAATATAGCTGGGGAATTAAAAAACGATCGTTTTGAATTGACTACAATGCCCTTTCTCATTACTTCTAATGAAATAACAGTGGTCCAGCAAATCAATTTTGCTAGAATAGTGTATAATTTATAACTTAACATGAAAAGTGCTGTGGGTTTTAAACTTTATTTCTTTAAATTAATTAAATGGAAAGTGTTTCGCGTTGATTTTGTACTGAGGTTACAACAAAACAATGTGTAAACATACTGCGGGAAAATAACTGAATTCAATTTGATTCGAAAAATAAAGATTGATATTTTATGAAATGTAAAATTAAAAGATATTTGATTGGTGAAAAATTTCTAAGAATCTTGAGGTCCTATTAACCAAAGTCTACTGACCAAATGTCATACCCTACTATTTATTAAGACAAAATTATATGTACAAAAATAAAGGGGGGGGATTGTAAAAATATTCTCAGTTATTAGAAAACGCCTACCTGTAGAGCAACGTTGCTTAACGTCGCAAAATTGAATCCAGCAACATGCATGTCAAAACTATCAAAACATGTAATTTAAAGGCAGAAACACCAATATGTAAACCAAGAAATGAGTCATTTCTCGCGATCGAAATTGTTCAAAAGTGTATCTATTTGCCCTCATCATAATTAATGTTTATTTAAAAACATCCATATTCGGGGAATGAGCCTAATAAAAATATGTTCGTAACACTCTATAAGGAAAATATGTTCATAATATTTTGAAACCGAAGATATTTAATTTAAATTACTAACCGATTTAAACAATGCGTCAGTGTTTAATGAAAACCATGTTCCTATAATAATATTACTATTATTAAAAGTAACTTGGCTGCAATAATTCCTAGACTTCTCCTCTTGCAAAATTACGAGCATTAAATCCCACAATTGCAAAATTTCCATCACTATGCAAGTGTAAACAGTCACAATGCTTCTCTGGCCACCGCCATCTTGACTAGGAAGTACTTCTCACCTCCCGAGAAAGCCAACTCACCACCTGTCAACCGGGTGAAAACGAGAATGGTCCTTCTCGGCAGCTAAAGTCGGCAGCAAGACGTTTAGGATAGCTTCATGGTAGGCAGAATCGCCGCGTCACGGAATGTGACGTCATGTGCCGAGAAAAACCGATTTTCTCACTAGCGACTTCGTTCTAGAGATAATCATTGTAGGGCCCCTAGAGTGATCGTTGGAAAAGGAGCGGCCGTCCCCTCCTCTCCCTCACCCACCCAAAAAAGAGCAGTTCTGGCTGCAGCCCTCGATATAAGAACGGTCGGCCTAGCTAAGAACTTTTTTTTTAAAATTATATTGAGGAAAACGGTACGTACACATTGAATGCACAGAAAACGGCCCGAGTAAAGGACGGCCCATGTGGAATTTTCCACATCTCACACGTGGCCAGTCCGCTCCTGTTCCCGAGGCACAACAAGCACAGGCCCGCTGCTAGACGTCTGAGCGCCCGCGTGCGAAACCTATTTTGGTCGCCCCCCCATATCATGGGATATTCAGCCCCTCCCCGAGGGTCATGAAAATTTATTTATTTATGTTTTTTTTTAAATTATTTTTCTTATTTATTTATTTATTTATTTATTTGAAGTAGGTTGAAAAAAACTTAGTAGCTTGATTTACCCAGCGATCTCTCCCGTCCCTCCCCCAAAAGAAATCTCTTTGCCTGTGCAAGAATTTCCATGTTCTGTGCTTCCTTACACACGATATACATAAGTTGTTCTTTTATTACTACGTGAGAAAGCAGAAGATGAATGACACTTGGCCACTTTTGCAATTTATAGATTGTTCTATCAATTAACTTATTTTGGTGATTAGCTAGCATGTAACGCTTACTAGTAAGCAACCTGTTGCTTCTGTATCTTAAATGAAACTTTTCAGGAAAAAAAATAAAATTAAGTCATATTTTTGATTTAATATTTCTCTGGAGAGGGAGCTTGACATGCATAAAATAACTTCGGAGATTAAATGTCGGCAATGAAGGTAAAAAGCAAGTAATAAGATTAGTAAGCGAGTAATATGTTTAGTTTATGATCGAAAATATGAAAAACAGATCCGTAATTAATGAGACATGTAACAGTAACCGAAATAAGTACAGCAATTAGCTGTATGTTTATTTTGAGAACTTTTTTTACACTACATTTCTATTACAAAGTTTCAAACCCACTAAAAATGTTTTAAAACTGTTACAAAAACAAATATGATTATGAGTGAGTGTAGAAAAGGAGTCAATACTCACATGGGCGTCGCGGCCGGGGGGGGGGGGTCCAAGGGGTCCGCCCCCCCCAATATTTGAGGACCGGACCCCCACAATATTTGAAAATCGGACCCCCTCGATAATTGTCAAGATGAAATTCATTATTTTGGGGAAATTATTTTTGCTTTGAAGACTTTAAACAGTTGCTTAATTCATATCAAATAAAACGAAATGAACATTGAAAAAAAAATAATAAACTAAAAAACAAAACAAAACAAAATAGGTGATGTGTATAGTGAACGGAAAGTCGGGAAGTGAACTACATTGACAAACCATTGCTCTTCTCTCTGCGCACACTAGGTTCAGTGGAGGATGCTAGAAAGGGGACACCTTCTCCCTAGTGCAATGTCAACCATCCATAGTCGAGTCTCCAGCGTATATGGACACCCCCCCATTTTTTTACGACTCTCGTGCTAATAAGTCAACAGAAGTCAGATGGGGATCTGAGTTTCTACCCCTTTCTTTCTTATCTCGTTTCTCGGCGCTTCCAAGTTTCTGTTTCGAGTTTTGCAGTGTTTGTTTCGCCGATTCGATTCAATTTATAGCGACCCCGATGTTACCCAAGCAAAATGAGACACCAGACCTCTTTGGCGGTTTTTTGCAGCTGGCAACAACACCCTGGCCAAAGGATGCACAAAAATTTAGATGACCACTTAGCTGGTCAAAGGTCAAGTTTGGGATAGAAAGGGATAGGACGTGTCATGTTGTCATTATTCAACACGTGGCTTCAAAGTACCTTACCGAAGCGCGGTTTCTCAAATGTGTTTGCGGCATCTCAAATTTGACCAAAAAAGGGTTACGTTACAGAAAAAAAAAGGAGGAGTCTAAAAATTAACGTGCAATTTCAAAAGCAAATCGTAAGCCAGCATAACGATGGATACTGTTATGTCACTTCCGATAGACCAACGAAAAAAGAAGCGCAAGACGACCAGAAAAAAAAAAGACAGAAATAAAAGGACGTTCCGACAAAAATAAAGATAAATTCATGCGGTCTTTTGGTCTCCTTGAGAGTAGGTGACCTGAAGAGCGCTCCTATTTTGGTAAAAATACTTTTTTTGACATATTCGATTACGGCTATGGAGAGGTGGCTTGAAACGGGAAAATGTAGCAAACCTTCTACATCAAATGAACCCCCGTGAGCAATTTTTAACAACTGAATCATCATCAACATCCACGGAATCATCTTCAAAAAATCAAAAGACCGTGATAGGTAAGTACCATTCTGTTTAGTGTAATACATGCAGAGGCTCCCCGATTTTATACTATTCAGATGGGGTTACTTCTCGATTTTCCGAATGAAATTCCTAATTACCCACATCACTACATCTAATGAGAATATCTTTTTAATGCAATATTTCGCAAAAAACTACTCGAAATTTGAAGACTCGTCAGACAAAATTTTCTGGGAAAGGAAAGTTTATAAAAGTGCACAGTGACCTCTTATCGACAATTTGACATTATGAGTCCTGTCGGAGCTAATGCGTTCAACTTTCTCTTTTTTTTTTTTTTTGAAATGTTTCAACTTTTATAAAATTTAATGGAATAAATAATATTCTTTTTAGTTATTAAAGCTTAACAGAAAATTATCCATTAATTATCCTGCTTTACTGAACAAATTTTATTGAAATAACCATTTTAAAACTTATTGTCACGCGTCAGAAAAAAGCAGCTCATTTCTCTATCTCTTTCCCATTGTCCACTGATCAGAATTCAATTATACACCAAATGCTGTTTGTTCTCTGTGTAGGCTAGTACTTTTCAATCTGTGAAGTGTGCCTCTCAAGGCAGGCCTGTCACTTAAACATGGGCGGATTTATGGGGGGGCAGAGGGGATTGCCCCAGTTTTGGGAGAACTTTATGTAGTAACAACACAACTTTCAAAAATTAAAAAAAATCATTATTTTTTTTCTTTTTCGAATAGTTTAGAAGAGCATGGGTGGATTTATAGGGGTGGGGGCATAGGGGCAATGCCCCCCAGTTTTGAGAGGACTTTATATAATAACAACACATCTTCAAAAAATCTTAAAACAAAAAAAATCATGACTTTTTTCTTTTTTGAATAGTTCAGTGAAAATAAAGAGAATAAGCGAATGTCCTTTTCTGATGGGAGAAAATAAAAGGAAAAAAAAAACGAACATGAAATACAAATACGTAGTGCAACTGTCAGTGGGGTGCTGAAAATGTGTCTAAATTCACTATTTTGGACTGAAAACCATTTGGGCAAGTGTATGAAAATATAGGCTAAACAAGCTATACATTAAGCTGCAACACTTATAATAATTGACAATTATTTTAACAAATTAGAACCTAATACAAAGGGAGGAAAACTCCCCCCCCCCATTCGCGCTAGCAGAACGATCTACTCGTTATGATTTGTGTCCACATTTAAAATATATTTGTCCATAATATTTATGTTTTTAGTAGATTAATTGGCTTTTTGAAAAAATCTAAATAATAGTTTTTTTTTTTTCCTTTTTTTTTTGAGAGAGAGAGAAATTAAATTCTATCACAAACTGAATAAATTTCAGTTATCTGAGTGTTCTGATTAATTGAATCTTTTTACTTAGAGGGGAAGTACAATTTTACTTACTTTATAAATACTGTTTAAAAAGTAAGGTAAGTCATAACCATCTAAGTCTAAGTGAGTCAGTCCTTGTCATTATTGAAATCTAAATAATTGAGTCATCAAAAGTTTTGGAAAAATTTGCTAAAATTTTATAAAAATCAATAAAAACATAAAGATTGGTAAAATCGTAAAAATCCTTTAATCGTAAAAACTGACGAATTTTTGTAAAAATTACAAAAAAATCAAGCAAAAATCTTCAGGTAAGAGTGAATTACAAACAGGGCTGAATTTGCCTAAAAGATAAACAAGCTATTACTTAGGGCCCATGCTTTGAAGTGGCTCCTAACTCCCAAAAAAACTGCATGATTCGTTCCTTAAAAAATGGAAATTTGTTGAAAAAACTAATTTTATTTTCAAGTGCTTGAAAACTTTGAATATTTGGAAACATGTGGCTACAAACCTTAAATTTTAAAATTTCTGACAAATGGTAGAGGGAGAAGAATGCCAAAATTTGTCAAATTCAGCTCCTTGCCACATCCTGCATTAAAAATGTAAAAATCATGGTTCTCACGTTTGTAACATATTATTCGAAATAAGTTTTTATGACTCACATATTTCATATCTTGCTATATATTCAATCCCGAATGCAGTATTTTGGAAATTCTTTTGTATTGATTGCTTTTATCTTACTTCAACTGCATATTGTTAATCTGTTTAGCCCGAAAAAAAAAAAAAAAAAGATACACTACCTCTATTCCTTTTCGTTTTCTGCCTTACTTATAATTAAAAAAAGGTTGTTGTAATGAGAAATCTATAGTTTATTTTTTCTTTCAAACTTAAAAGGGCTATTTCTTACAAAGTTTTAACAATACTGTACAACTGTATAATCTAGTTGTCAATTTCTATGTCTGTACCATTAACCTTTATAACGCTTCGAAATGCAGAATTTTATATCCATTTTACAAAATTTCCTCCGAAGGAGAAACCTCCGGGACCCATATAATTGGAAATATTCTATTTCCCACTTAAAAAGGAGCCCTGCGTCACTCTCTTAATACCAGCCCCCTCTCTTAAGGTCAATACAAAAAGGACAGCATGACAGCACATATTAATGAAAAAACACAAAAAAGTAAAGCATGGACATGCATCACAGAAAATAGACAAAAACATAGGGGTGGGGGCTATAAAAATGTTGCTCAAAAAAAAAAAATCCTGCCTCCCCCCCCCCCAGGAACTCAGTCCTAAATCCGCCTATGCACTTAAAGAGAATCAGGAGGGGCACTTTCCCTGTTGACTTTGAGAAATCAGAAATTTATGCATTTACATGGGCATGGTTTTTGCTGTTTTTTGGTTTCATATGCATTAAGTGTATGGAGGATTCAACAAAAAAGCAAAATTTTGGTGCATTTGTTACAAAAAACCTGAAAAAATTAAGAAAATACTTTAAAAGGTAGCATTATTAAAATATGATATTATGAGAGCTCAATTATTTGTGTCTTATTTTATTTTCGTAGTTGTGTTTTTCGTAGGTTCGTGAATGTCATAACGGTGAATTATATACTTTAATTTTTTAATTAAAAAATATCAAATTAAACTCCTTCGATTCCAACTTGTGCCAAGAACTTAGAGCTGCAGGGTTTATCACTATGTAATCTAAAAATTTAATTATACAGTTGTCGCGGCTTATATGAGTCACATTTTGTTCTAAACAGCTTTGATTCCATAAAGCGGCTGATTCAATAAAGCTGGATTTCGTTTTTGATGATTTCATTCATTAAGAACGGTTAATTCAATTGTCCACTGTTTCAAAATGTTGAAAATTTGGTGCGACTACTCTTGGTGTGCCGCCCTTCGTCGTGTAAAGCTGAATGAAGCTTCAGTGCGCTGAGAAAGCTGAAATTGTATCTAAGGTCGACTATGACAAAAAAGCAGTTGAATCATGTTGCTTTATGCTACGTTCACAAAAACATCTTGGAAATTGATCACAAAAAAAAAAAAAAAATAGCACGGATATTCGTATCCCACGGATATTCGTATAGAAAAAATGTATTTGTTGGTATTTAATTTTTTTTCTTATTGTGTAGTTATGTAAATCAAGATGTACCCGTTTAAAAGTATTGTATTAAATGTAAACCCATTATATATATATATATATATATATATATATATATATATATATATATATATATATATATATATATATATATATATATATATATATATATATATATATATATATATATATATATATATATATATATATATATATATATATATATATATATATATATATATCCATCCGGAGCATCTTACGAAGCATTTCATTTGCAAGCTTGTGGAGGACTAGCGATAGTCAATTGTCAGTTCCTTGAATTTTCTGTTCCATGAATTTGATGGTTTTACGTTCTTTCTTTTGATTTTGAGTTCAGGTATGAATTTTGTTTCTCTTGTGGTTTAAATATTGTTCTATTTTCTTTATATAAATCTTGTAGCTTAACTATTGTTCTAGATAAAACTTGTATTTTTCGTTTGTAAAAGGTTCAATGTTTGTATTTCATGTCATGCTGATATTCTGGACTTTCAGTACCCCAATTGCTTGTTTTGTGAGATGTCGGGGGACTAGTGCTTTTTTTAGGCAATTTCACCAGAAGCACTCACGAAACATCTCATGGTTTTTCCCTACATTTGGGGAGTATCCCCCTGATGAGGCCCCAGGGTATTTTGGGATTTTTTCAATTTTTTCCTTCTTGTAAAGGAATTTTTCTTTCTTGTTCAATCCTTATATTGCTATCAAATATATATATATATATATATATATATATATATATATATATATATATATATATATATATATATATATATATATATACGAATTTTTCTCAATGCAACTTGAAAATGACAGAGTCAGAATGGTCCCCCCCCCCAATAAATTTCAGCTGACGACGCCAATGAATACTCATATCAAGTAGAAAACATAAGGGAGTAAGTAATAGCATTTTTTGATTTAAAATGAAAAATACAAGCTATACAAAGAAAAAGAACTTCTCAGTAACTCTTACTTTTTTCGGATTGTCAAATTCGTTCAAGAAAACACAACATTTTATTCCTTATTTCGTGCGAAATGTACAAAGTAAAAGACATTTTTCCAAAAAAAAAAAAAAAAACTGCACAGAAATTGGCATATTTTTTGTATTCTTACAAGTTGTTTAGAACAAAACATGTTCAATTACGAGCAACATGTGATATTTCGATTGGGTTGAATTGCTCTGAATAGGATAACCAATTGTTTAGCACATTCGGTCGGTAAATAAACGGTTTGAAGTAAACTAAATGTTGGATAAATAAGTTCATCCATGGCCCCACTGAATACTGGTGTACAGGTGTAGTTTTTGCTGAAGTTGTGCACCTCGGGCTTCGATTTTTGATATTTTAATTGGAAAAAAAGTTATTTAATGTTTTATGTATTTTTTTGCACTTTTTAGTACTTTTTACCTCACAGTCCACGAACCAATCGCACCACACAAATATTTTTGCACTATAGTGTAGGAAATTTAATTTTAAATATGATGAATGAAAAAAATTTGAAGATAGAGCAATCTTTGTATTTTTTACAAATTTTTGAAAAAACCTTTAATTTGCATTTTTTCCCGGGTTTTACTTTTTTCTAATATCATCCTGCGAGAAGTATCAAAGCCCCCATTTCTAAAATTTAAGTTGGTAATAGTAAAAACATTTCGCCCTCTTCAGAAGAAAAAAGTTCTTAAAAATACGCAATAGTTTTTTTAAACAATTTTTTTAATGCTGAACACATTATGTCTCTCCACGCATCGGTCGAAAAAAAGCGTTCTTCAATCTTTTATGCATCTGACGTCACTACTTGGATTTCGATTCGATGTGAGGCATCGAATCTTAATCGCTAAATTGTAATTGGAGGAACGAATTTTCTTAGCATTATGTCAAGCTGTGCTTTTAAGTTCTTGTGTTTTTTTTATTAGCATTGTTCTGAAGTTGGTCATGCTGTGACTTCGTCATTGCTAAAGCTAAGATTTTGATCATAAATATCTTTGATTATTAATATTAAAAACTGAATGCATTTTTTGTTTCATTAATTATTTTTATTTGGTTTCAGTTGATACATTGTTGTGTAATATAATTCAGCTCTTTTTCTTTTAGCGGTTTGGTACATTAATTTGTTCTATAATGTGAATAAAAGTTTTTTTTTTTTGAATTTCAATAAAAACAATGATTTTTATACTTTGGCAAACTCCGGGTACCACAAAGACATCAATTTTTTGTGCATTTTAATAAATAAGTAAGCGCGCTTTTTTTGCATGATTTTCTTTTTGTTAGGGAATAAGATTGGAGGTTAGATCAAAATAAATAGAGATAGATGAGAAAATTTAGAGATGGATCGAATAGGTAGATAAATATACATTGAGTGTACAAAAAATATTTTTTTTTTGAGCAATCACGATTGCTTATTGCTTTCATTTGACTGTTTTTGACGTTCCTTTGATTTTTCACAGCGCCACCCTCTACACCATCACCGTCGACGGGCTCCTCACGATGCGGCACCTCTAGCGAAAGCCGTCTCCAGGTTGCGTCCATATGCTACTTACACACATACATACACGCACCTACACACATATACATATATACACATACACAAACACATACACACACAAACACACACATACCCACACTCACATACACACAACTACCCACACACTCATGCCTGCACACAGACACAAACACACATGCCAACATACACACACATTCGTGATTGCGAAAAACATAATTTGAATTCAAGATGACAAAATTCAAATTAATTTTTTAAATTTAATTTTGTTCTCGAATTAATACTTTTTTTCTTTGAAAAAAGATTGTTAATTACTATCAGAGGTAATTTCCATGGATCTAGAGAAAGATAAATCTACAGGTCGATATACAGTGAGAGATAGACAGACCCCGTTATTTAAAGAACAACAACGGGGGTTGGTGGGGGGGGGGGGGGCGCCGCTGCGATTTGAAAACATTGTTAATTACTGTCAGAGGTAGATACGCATAAATCGTATAGATAGATAGACAAATGCAGAGGGTCGATATAGTAGATGGGGAGCAAGAAAGAGACATGCCCGTTATTTAAGGAACTTCAACGGGGTGTCAATGCCCCCCCCCCCACACACACCATGACTTCGAAAAAACAATGCTTTCAAGTAAAAGTGGAAGTGTTTTTTGTTATTTTTCGACAAAATTTGCATGAAGTGCAAGCAGTTTGTGTCTCCCCTCCCCCTCCTTTAAAAATATTCCAAACAACGGAACTGGAGATAGATCTAGAAAATATTTTATTTAAATTAATAATGGTATAGATATAGATCGTTTGATACCGCCACGAAACTTATTTAAGCTGCCGCCGAAGGCGGCAACACTGGCCTAAAAAGGCAGATGATAATATTGATATATAGAGAAAAACATTTATTAATACCGTCGCTAAATTGTCTATGCAGCCGCCGAAGGCTGCAACCCTGGCGTAAAAAGGCGGACCAGCTGGTCGCCGAAGGCGGCTAGTATTTAATATATATATATATATTGTTTATGGAGAAAATAAGATGATAAAAGTAGGGGTTCGGTCAATATTCGATGATGAGCACGTGAAAATAGGGGGAACCGGGAGTCCTCCCACGGAAAATTTTCGAAATTCTAGTTCTTAAACGTAGTTTTAGGCGATATTTGGTAACGTTAAGAGACGAAAAGGTTCGAGTACCCTCCTTGAAAATTTTTGATTTTGATGCCTAAAAATATGCGATTATGTACCATATTTGCTAACGTTAGTGAAAATGATATGACTTCAAGTGATTGTCCTCGGACGATTGTTCGAATTAATTTACATCTTCTTCCTAATATTTCGAATTTTAAGTTCCAAAAACGCAATTGTAGACCATTTTCAATGATGTTACGGAGAATGAAGGAAGGGGGGGGGGGGGGGGGGGTCTAGGGCTTTCCTTCGGAAAATGTTCAAAGAGCGTCTGCAATGAGGTTATCGGAAGAGGTTCAGAGATTCCTTCTCTTTCAATTTTTCGAAATTGTAGTCTAAAAAACGCGACTGTGGATCATATTTATTAACGTTATGGGTTCTTAGCAATTTTTTGAAACTGAAACCCCAAAAACGGAATATTATATAATCTCCCATGTTGTTGGAGGACAAGGCGTTCATCAGGGACTCTCTTCCGGAAATTTTCAGGAAATCGAGCACTGAAAACAAAATTTGAAGCACTCTGTAATAATTTTGAAGGAAAACGAAGGCTTCGGCAGCGTAAGCATTTAGAAGCTTTTCTTATTTTCCGAGAACTAGAAAAAAAGGGAATAGATGAAAAAGTTCGTTCTATATTATATTGTTCAGGTAAATTTGGTTATTTTAGTAAAAGTACTTGATAGAGTACTTAATACTGTTGGAGCATTTTTCTGCAATAATAAATAAAAAGTAAGAATTTTAGCATGAAAATACATCTATCTGTAAGTAACAAAAATAAACTTATTTTGAGAAAGCAAAAAACAGGAATATTAAATATAACTTCGTAAAGTATAATATGTTAAAAGTTTTCATTTCAATATATTCGTACCTTTTAAAACTGGTAACTGTTTCACAATTATTGAAGGACTTTGATGAATATTCTAATGAATATTTCACCGATTTTGATTAATGTGAATTTTTGTTCTTGTAGTACCTTTAGTATTCTTTGAATGATATTTATCTTTGCAGTTTTATAACTTCATACAAAAAATATCTAACCCCTGACGGTTTAAAATAAAACAAAATAATGGATACAAAGGGTTTTTTTAAATTTAAATTTTTACCTTAGGATAGTTCTAGAAATTGCGTTTTTTTTCCCTTTATCACAGCAGTGATATACGCTCCCAAAAGTAATTTTTGGGTATGCCACTGATTCAAGTTGTTTCTTTTGACAACTTTTATCATCCAAAATAACAAATTTAAGTTTTCTTGAACTTTAAAAAATTGTTCGAATAACATAGATTTCGGGTTGTCTATCTGGCACCAGACTACTTTCGGTTTAGACAAATCATCAAACAATGATAATTTCCCGACCTACTCGTATCTTTTGATGGAAACATAGAATTAAAAACCTGAAACATAAGATCACAATTCCTCAAAAATTAGTTTAGGACTATTTGTTGTTTTGTAACTATATTACTAAACTTTTGGGAAATCTCTTAAGAATTTTCTGTGGTTAGAGCTTAACTTTTTATGAGGAAGTGAAAAATGATAAAAGAGAGAAAGAAACTAAGTGTAAAAAAGCAAAAAAAAAAATGTTTGTAAATGGGGCTCTTCCTCCCTAGCAGGGGTGTGCACAAGGGGGGAGAAGGGACACAGGTTTGCCCAGACCTAGTCTGAAGGGGGGCCGAGATTTTAAAAATGAGGGGCGAAATATATGTAGAGACGTAGAGGGAAAAAATATGGAGGGGGGTCTGTAAAATTCATTTGTGACAGGTCCCAAAATTTCTGTACACGCCCATGCCCCCTTCCTCTACATTCGCTTTTTTTATTTTTTATTTTTTCATGATTGCATTTTTTTAAGAATGCCACCCACTCTGTCTTTTTGTTTCGCTCACGTTAAATTTCGTAAGTTTATTTTAATCAATCAATTCCATATTCATATTTAAATTCCTAACGGACTCACTATTATCTCCTTTAAGGGAGAGTTTTCTAGTTTCATTTGCCAACTTTCAAATGTAGATGGCGCAGAATTTCACTCGGTTTTAAAGGGGGGGGGGAATAAAGGTCCCTCTCTAAACAGCTTCACACAGAGGGAAGTAATTAGGCGTTAATAGCTGTCACGGGAACCGAACCCCTCTCCCTTCAGGCAAATGCATGCAAAGACGAAGACCGGTTTGCTCTTTCAACATTTCTCTAGAGGAGCAAATGGTCAAATTTTAGCTTCGGAGCGATTTTTGTGATGCAGTTATAGGAATTAGTTTTTCTGAAAGGTATTGACACCAGGGCCCAATTTCCCAATAAGCAGAGTAGGCAGCTGCTTAGGGCGGCAAATTTTTCAGGGGCGGCAAATTTTGCTTTAACCACACATTTTTTTAATTCTTTTTTTGGTCTTAAAAGTAAAATATTAGTATTTTTTCATTTTTCGAAGATATTTTTTCTCATCATTTAATAATTATTACTTTCACACATCTTATGAAAATCAAATGTTTTTCAATCATGGTAATTAATCAGCCTAAAATAGTAAGTGAAGACGAAAAGCAGGTGTTAATTTCAGAAAGTGTCGTTGCGTTTATCCAGAAGTCGCAACAAGATTGGAGTTTGACTATGATTTTAGTGTTATACTTAGGGTTATTCAGGGCTGGTTTCTTGAGTGACTGACGTTTATTTTCTTTTTTACATTATTAATATTTAAAAATTGTTTTCTGTTAATATTAAGTCTCGGAGGTAAATAAAAATGAATGACGAGCGAAAAAGGCTAACTGCTTTTAAATAAAGGAAACATGCTAAATGGAAACATGTTAATAAACATTATAAAAACCGAAAAACAAAAAAGAGTCATCAAAATTTTTTTAAAACATATGTTTTTTTTTTCAAATGGGCAGTTTTCAAAAGCGGAAACTTTTGCAAAGTAATCCAGCTACAATTTACTAATGAAATACCATTGAACAGTGAGGAGTGGTAAGAACACAAGAGAGTGAACGTAATAACAGAGTAAATTATTCAAATAGTTGATTCGTAGATTGAAAAAAAAAATAATAGAATAAAGATGCTGCTATAAATAAAGATGACAACTGATAAAATGGTTAACGCACAAGACATTGAAGTTCAGTGCTTATCAAAGATTCAACGATATAGATATTAAATAATTAAGCTAGGTTTGATTAAAACACAGTTTTGATCAAAAGAGCAAGTAAAAGTAACTTTTTTTCAAAAAGTAACAGAATTCATTCGGAATGTAATCGTGTTCTTTTTTTTTTAATTCTAAATTCAAAATGTCTTTTTGAGCAAACAATGAAACAACAAAAAAGTTTTTTTCTCTGAAAATAAAGATGCTGTCTTATGTGAAACATACTAACATGCTTAGCATTCGAGAAAAATCTCGGTTACTCTTTATCTCCCCGTTTTCTATCATTATATTTTCCCTTATAGGTCTAACTCAAGTCTGTATCATTTTTCAGTAATTCATGTGCGTTGTCATTACAAGGAAATGTTTTAAAACTTCAAAGAATGATAGAAAACATGTTTTATGAAACTATAGGGCCCTGAAAAAAAAAAAAAAAAAAAAACTATGCTCTATTAATTGATAATTGCAAATAAATATACATATTGTAAATATTATTTAAATTGTTTTTATGTGAATCGCTTGATAACTTCCCAATAGCAGTAGGGGAGACCGGGGTAAGTTGTTACATTCGAATTTAAAACTAACCGCCTGTAGAAACTGACTTTCCTTGCACTACTAGATGATAGCACTCACCCATCTGCACAGGGGTACCCATCCCCCCCCAAGCTCAATGGCGCAAATTCACCCCCCCCCCAAAAAAAAAAGTTTCTCGCTTTTGAATCTGGTGAAATATAACAGTTTTTAGAGTGTTTAATTTCCAGTCACATTCACGGGGGGGGGGGAGGGGGGTAGTGCTAACAAATAGCATTTTGAACTGAAATATTGTTTGGATTGTTGACCCACCTTGCCTTCCCAAATTTTACAACGTGCACCTTGAGTAAACAAGTTTTGGGTACCCCTGAATTCTGCTACAACTTTTTTTTTTTTTTTCAAACTCATGAACAATTACAGGAAGAGTTCATTCAACATTTCTGGCTTGGGATGGAAACATTGCTAGATTTACACAATATGAATCTATGCAATATGAATGTGATTTTATTGTCCCTTAGATAGGGGGTCCGGGGGAAAATTGTAGTTTTAAAATCAGTTTTAGACGATCTCTGGTGATGTTAGGCGGATAAAAGGTTTGTTGTGCCCTTCCCGGAAATTTTTCAATATTGAAACTTTAAAAACGCAATTGTAGATAGTCTAACGTTGTTTGAAAAAGGGCTTTCCTTTGTTTTCAAAATTGTAGTTCTAAAAACACAGTTTTAGACTATCTGTGATAATGTTAGGGAAAGGAGATCCTAGGGCTCACCCCAGGAAAATTTTCAAAATTAAAGTTTTAAAAATGCTATCTATGGTTGGGGGAAAAGCAGTTTTCTGAAATTGAAGCTCTAAAATCGCAATTGTAGCCGACCTTTGTAACGTTAAGAAAAAGAGTTTTCGGGAGCTCTTTCGGAATTTTCTCGAAATTGAAGCCCTAAAAATCAAATTTAACACGATTTTTTAATAATGTTGACGAGAATGGAAGGGGGGGGGGGAGAGGGGTGCTCCATTTAAATTTTCGAACTTGTAACTTTGAAAACGCAGTTTTGATAGATCTTGATAATATTAGTGGGAATTGAATTTCGGTGCCATTCCCCCGGCAAATGTTTGAAATTGATACACCAAAAACGCAATTCTAGGCTTGTCTTTGATCGTGTTAAGAAAAGAGGGGGGTAATCAGGGGATCTCTCCTAAAAAATTTTCAAAATTGCAGTACTACAACAGCAGTTTTAGATGACTCTTAATGACAAAGAGGGTGCTATTCTGGCGCTACGGTGAGGGGCGCTCTCCTGGAAGGTTTTCAAAAATCCAAAATTTTTTCTAAAATTGAAGTTGCATACCCAAAAAAAGATGAATCAGACACCCCGTGACAGATATGTTTCGGAAATTCTGAAAAATTGATTCAGCTATTCAGTACACATCGAAAATCAGAACTCAAGATTTTTCATGAATCAAGTACCCTTCCTTTTATACATATCAGATATAGAAGAAAGTAAATATGATTTTCGAAAAATAATTTGAACACTTTAAGAACAGACTGTTCTACCTCCATCAGCGAAAACCAACATCACTGAAAGTTTTAATAAAAATCATCTAATGATAAATTGAAACAATCAGTTTAAAAATGGTAGAGAAGATGGTAGTAAAGTGAAATGAAAAATTCTTCATAAGCTTGAACTCGTTAATGAAGACAATACATTAATTGTCGATTGGAGGGATAAAAAATATGTTATTCGCAAAATTCAAAACTATTTCTTAACGATTGTCAAGGTGCAAATGAATCAATGGAAGACTGGAGCGTACAGCTCAGAATTATCACAAGCAATAAATCATTTTTGACCTCTCTCCCTTTCATCATTTTTAAAACACGCATTCAACATGCAAAACTGTGCTACTTCCAGAAAATTTATAAAAAAATTGAAAAGAAATCAAATCGTCTGATCCAGCTTTGAAACGGACATCAACTCCATGCCGTCTGTGATGTTCTCTTCATTGAAAAAGAGACACGGTCATTAAATTTTGGAAAGAATCGTCGGTAGGCCGTCGCTAAGTCAAATAACTGGGGAGGGGGGGGGGAGTACGCTTTCGGCGGTCCGTTAATTATTTCAAACGCATGTTCCAATATGCAGAGAGAGAGAAGATTTGGCTTATGGTTCAGCAGGGATAGTCGTATTACTAGACCTTAGTACTAGTACTATAAATTTAATTGTAAAGATAATATTCAATCAGAATTAAGGGGTGTCGGAGGGCTACCTTCTTGCATTATTTTGAAATTGAAGACATAAAAACGCAGTTTTAGATCATATTTTAAGTTTGGGAGGATGGGAGAGAGGAGGTCCAAGATAGCCTCTCCCGATAATTTTTCCAAATTTAAGTTCTCAACACAATCGTACGTTATATTTAATTATGTTCAGAAGAAGGGGTACGGGGCTCACCCCCGGGAATTTTAAAGATTGTTATTTGAAAAACACAGTTTTAGACGACCTATGGTGATGTTAAGGGAGGAAGAGACTCTTGGTCATCGTTCTATAATTTTTCAAAATGCAAACTTCAAGCACGCATTCCCATTTGTGAATTATTCGTGATTGTGACACGTAAAAGGGAGTCTGGGGGCTCTCTTCTTAAAAAAATCTGAAAATTTTAATTCGAAAAATGCAGTTTTAGATGATCTATGGTGATCAGTGGCATAGCTACACTTTCTGCCGCCCGGGGCGATTTATTTTATATCGAAAAGTGGTTGAATGCATTCCTTAGCTAATTTCAGCTTTTCACTGAGGCAATTTTTTAATTTTGTCGGTCTGTATTTTGTTGTTGTGAATGCCATGAATTTTCCATATCTGCAATGCAATTAAAAAGCAAGAAAAGGAAATCCGTAAAAGTTCACAGAGTAGTTTCTAAGCAAAATGCAAAAATTATGAAAATGGAAGCTGTTCTTGTATTGTAAATTTAAGAAACCAGGAAGAATGGAAACGTTATGAAATCACATAATAAATATCACATAAATCATCACCATCTGCGTCTTTTAAAGTTAAATATCATTCCTGGATTAATTGTACAGTTAACAGTACAACTATAGTGCATTATTTCAATTGTTCATTCATAATTACTATTTTAATTTTTTAAAACAACGAAGAGTTTTCCTTTTTCTTCGTTAGTTGCATCCCTAAAATGAAATTGTCGGTCGCGCTTCTGAAAAACGGGGGGGGGGGGGGGGCTACGGTAATGGCCCTGAAGTGTACGCGGAAAAAGTATTATAAATGCATTTATTTCTTGTTGAATGAGTTTGAATATTTTTTCTTTCCAAAATTAAAAAATTTCATGTTCTAAAGGAAAAAAAACCTTCAGGAAAAAAATCCCCCCCAAAAATTTCGATGGCGCAACTTGCGCCATAATCCCCCCCCCCCCCTCCTGTGGGCACCGCTGCAGTTTACCACTTTTATCGGCTGATTTTTCATCCTAAAATTCACACATTGAAACTAGCAATGGGATTCCTTCGAACCATGCACTACGTAAGTTAGTTCTTTTTAGAATTGCCTCTAAGGGATTGTACACAATGCACTGTGTAGTTTATGCAGTAAATATGCATCACACCGTTTGATGCATCTTTTCACACCTCTTAAGATAAATATATACATATCATACAAAGGGGAAAATGTTACATTTAACCAGAAAATAAAACAAAATAATACACGAGATTTATTCACTTCAATAATAAAAAAAAGACGGTTCATCGGATACACAGTAAATAGAAAAATATCATAATTATGAAATGGACTTACTTAATATTGACAATTGTTTCACATACAATTTGAAGAGCAGAAAATGTTTCACTAAACTGGAATTGATAATTAAATGCTGCTCGTAATTCATTCACTTCAATAAAAAAACGGTTCATCGGATATAAAATAAATCGCCCCGGGCGGCAGAAAGTGTAGCTATGCCACTGATCACCATAGATCATCTAAAACTGCATTTTTCGAATTAAAATTTTCAGATTTTTTTCGGAAGAGAGCCCCCAGACTCCCTTTTACGTGTCACAATCACGAATAATTCACAAATGGGAATGCGTGCTTGAAGTTTGCATTTTGAAAAATTATAGAACGATGACCAAGAGTCTCTTCCTCCCTTAACATCACCATAGGTCGTCTAAAACTGTGTTTTTCAAATAACAATCTTTAAAATTCCCGGGGGTGAGCCCCGTACCCCTTCTTCTGAACATAATTAAATATAACGTACGATTGTGTTGAGAACTTAAATTTGGAAAAATTATCGGGAGAGGCTATCTTGGACCTCCTCTCTCCCATCCTCCCAAACTTAAAATATGATCTAAAACTGCGTTTTTATGTCTTCAATTTCAAAATAATGCAAGAAGGTAGCCCTCCGACACCCCTTAATTCTGATTGAATATTATCTTTACAATTAAATTTATAGTACTAGTACTAAGGTCTAGTAATACGACTATCCCTGCTGAACCATAAGCCAAATCTTCTCTCTCTCTGCATATTGGAACATGCGTTTGAAATAATTAACGGACCGCCGAAAGCGTACTCCCCCCCTCCCCAGTTATTTGACTTAGCGACGGCCTACCGACGATTCTTTCCAAAATTTAATGACCGTGTCTCTTTTTCAATGAAGAGAACATCACAGACGGCATGGAGTTGATGTCCGTTTCAAAGCTGGATCAGACGATTTGATTTCTTTTCAATTTTTTTATAAATTTTCTGGAAGTAGCACAGTTTTGCATGTTGAATGCGTGTTTTAAAAATGATGAAAGGGAGAGAGGTCAAAAATGATTTATTGCTTGTGATAATTCTGAGCTGTACGCTCCAGTCTTCCATTGATTCATTTGCACCTTGACAATCGTTAAGAAATAGTTTTGAATTTTGCGAATAACATATTTTTTATCCCTCCAATCGACAATTAATGTATTGTCTTCATTAACGAGTTCAAGCTTATGAAGAATTTTTCATTTCACTTTACTACCATCTTCTCTACCATTTTTAAACTGATTGTTTCAATTTATCATTAGATGATTTTTATTAAAACTTTCAGTGATGTTGGTTTTCGCTGATGGAGGTAGAACAGTCTGTTCTTAAAGTGTTCAAATTATTTTTCGAAAATCATATTTACTTTCTTCTATATCTGATATGTATAAAAGGAAGGGTACTTGATTCATGAAAAATCTTGAGTTCTGATTTTCGATGTGTACTGAATAGCTGAATCAATTTTTCAGAATTTCCGAAACATATCTGTCACGGGGTGTCTGATTCATCTTTTTTTGGGTATGCAACTTCAATTTTAGAAAAAATTTTGGATTTTTGAAAACCTTCCAGGAGAGCGCCCCTCACCGTAGCGCCAGAATAGCACCCTCTTTGTCATTAAGAGTCATCTAAAACTGCTGTTGTAGTACTGCAATTTTGAAAATTTTTTAGGAGAGATCCCCTGATTACCCCCTCTTTTCTTAACACGATCAAAGACAAGCCTAGAATTGCGTTTTTGGTGTATCAATTTCAAACATTTGCCGGGGGAATGGCACCGAAATTCAATTCCCACTAATATTATCAAGATCTATCAAAACTGCGTTTTCAAAGTTACAAGTTCGAAAATTTAAATGGAGCACCCCTCTCCCCCCCCCCCCCCCTTCCATTCTCGTCAACATTATTAAAAAATCGTGTTAAATTTGATTTTTAGGGCTTCAATTTCGAGAAAATTCCGAAAGAGCTCCCGAAAACTCTTTTTCTTAACGTTACAAAGGTCGGCTACAATTGCGATTTTAGAGCTTCAATTTCAGAAAACTGCTTTTCCCCCAACCATAGATAGCATTTTTAAAACTTTAATTTTGAAAATTTTCCTGGGGTGAGCCCTAGGATCTCCTTTCCCTAACATTATCACAGATAGTCTAAAACTGTGTTTTTAGAACTACAATTTTGAAAACAAAGGAAAGCCCTTTTTCAAACAACGTTAGACTATCTACAATTGCGTTTTTAAAGTTTCAATATTGAAAAATTTCCGGGAAGGGCACAACAAACCTTTTATCCGCCTAACATCACCAGAGATCGTCTAAAACTGATTTTAAAACTACAATTTTCCCCCGGACCCCCTATCTAAGGGACAATAAAATCACATTCATATTGCATAGATTCATATTGTGTAAATCTAGCAATGTTTCCATCCCAAGCCAGAAATGTTGAATGAACTCTTCCTGTAATTGTTCATGAGTTTGAAAAAAAAAAAAAAAAAGTTGTAGCAGAATTCAGGGGTACCCAAAACTTGTTTACTCAAGGTGCACGTTGTAAAATTTGGGAAGGCAAGGTGGGTCAACAATCCAAACAATATTTCAGTTCAAAATGCTATTTGTTAGCACTACCCCCCCCTCCCCCCCATGAATGTGACTGGAAATTAAACACTCTAAAAACTGTTATATTTCACCAGATTCAAAAGCGAGAAACTTTTTTTTTGGGGGGGGGGGGGTGAATTTGCGCCATTGAGCTTGGGGGGGGATGGGTACCCCTGTGCAGATGGGTGAGTGCTATCATCTAGTAGTGCAAGGAAAGTCAGTTTCTACAGGCGGTTAGTTTTAAATTCGAATGTAACAACTTACCCCGGTCTCCCCTACTGCTATTGGGAAGTTATCAAGCGATTCACATAAAAACAATTTAAATAATATTTACAATATGTATATTTATTTGCAATTATCAATTAATAGAGCATAGTTTTTTTTTTTTTTTTTTCAGGGCCCTATAGTTTCATAAAACATGTTTTCTATCATTCTTTGAAGTTTTAAAACATTTCCTTGTAATGACAACGCACATGAATTACTGAAAAATGATACAGACTTGAGTTAGACCTATAAGGGAAAATATAATGATAGAAAACGGGGAGATAAAGAGTAACCGAGATTTTTCTCGAATGCTAAGCATGTTAGTATGTTTCACATAAGACAGCATCTTTATTTTCAGAGAAAAAAAACTTTTTTGTTGTTTCATTGTTTGCTCAAAAAGACATTTTGAATTTAGAATTAAAAAAAAAAGAACACGATTACATTCCGAATGAATTCTGTTACTTTTTGAAAAAAAGTTACTTTTACTTGCTCTTTTGATCAAAACTGTTTTAATCAAACCTAGCTTAATTATTTAATATCTATATCGTTGAATCTTTGATAAGCACTGAACTTCAATGTCTTGTGCGTTAACCATTTTATCAGTTGTCATCTTTATTTATAGCAGCATCTTTATTCTATTATTTTTTTTTTTCAATCTACGAATCAACTATTTGAATAATTTACTCTGTTATTACGTTCACTCTCTTGTGTTCTTACCACTCCTCACTGTTCAATGGTATTTCATTAGTAAATTGTAGCTGGATTACTTTGCAAAAGTTTCCGCTTTTGAAAACTGCCCATTTGAAAAAAAAAACATATGTTTAAAAAAATTTTGATGACTCTTTTTTGTTTTTCGGTTTTTATAATGTTTATTAACATGTTTCCATTTAGCATGTTTCCTTTATTTAAAAGCAGTTAGCCTTTTTCGCTCGTCATTCATTTTTATTTACCTCCGAGACTTAATATTAACAGAAAACAATTTTTAAATATTAATAATGTAAAAAAGAAAATAAACGTCAGTCACTCAAGAAACCAGCCCTGAATAACCCTAAGTATAACACTAAAATCATAGTCAAACTCCAATCTTGTTGCGACTTCTGGATAAACGCAACGACACTTTCTGAAATTAACACCTGCTTTTCGTCTTCACTTACTATTTTAGGCTGATTAATTACCATGATTGAAAAACATTTGATTTTCATAAGATGTGTGAAAGTAATAATTATTAAATGATGAGAAAAAATATCTTCGAAAAATGAAAAAATACTAATATTTTACTTTTAAGACCAAAAAAAGAATTAAAAAAATGTGTGGTTAAAGCAAAATTTGCCGCCCCTGAAAAATTTGCCGCCCTAAGCAGCTGCCTACTCTGCTTATTGGGAAATTGGGCCCTGGTGTCAATACCTTTCAGAAAAACTAATTCCTATAACTGCATCACAAAAATCGCTCCGAAGCTAAAATTTGACCATTTGCTCCTCTAGAGAAATGTTGAAAGAGCAAACCGGTCTTCGTCTTTGCATGCATTTGCCTGAAGGGAGAGGGGTTCGGTTCCCGTGACAGCTATTAACGCCTAATTACTTCCCTCTGTGTGAAGCTGTTTAGAGAGGGACCTTTATTCCCCCCCCCTTTAAAACCGAGTGAAATTCTGCGCCATCTACATTTGAAAGTTGGCAAATGAAACTAGAAAACTCTCCCTTAATCGTATTGGGGTAGAGTGTAACCTTCGAATCTCGCCAATGTTCCCCTCGTTAGGCTTAGGAAATGGTCTTAGCATTGGAGTCTACGAGGACGCTCGCAAACTTTAAAAAATATTTAAAAATAACCCATTTGCTTTTTGTTATCAAATGACCAGTTTTTAACTAAATCACTTTGCCGGTCTGCTGAATATATACATCATTAAACAGAACAAATTCTTTACTTTTATTTAGTATAAGAATAAAAATTTGGCTCCTTTTCGGCAACCATTATTGCCAAGACTCGGGGTGACGTGAGATGACGTAGAAGGAGAGGGAGGGTACTTCCATCACTCGGAGCGCTCGGACAGGCCCGTGTCCAGGATTTCAAAAAGGGAGGGGTTCAAACTTTTTTTGCTTAAAACTTAGATTTTCAAAGGAAAGTAACTAAGCATGTTGAGTAAACCATTTTAGTTCGATAACCAGAACCCCCCCCCCCTTTTTTTTTTTTTTTTTTTTTTTTTTTTTTTTTTTTTTTTTTACAGTTTAACAACCTGTAAAAGTGAAAAAAAACTGCATATATAGTTTGGTGGCATAGTCTTTTATGCCACCAAATGCTAGTTACTTTCTTTTCTTTTTCCTTAAATAATATTAACAGGAATTTAATGAAAATATAAATTTGATACCAAACAACTGCTGTTTCGCTTAGAAGCATTCTTCTGATATGTGAAACGACAAATTCATCCAGCAAACACTAAAGGCGTATCCAAAGGGAAATATTTGAGGATATATCCTTTTCCGAAACCCAATAAGCTTTCCCTTTTTGACCATAAAAAAAAACCTAATAGTAAGCAAAGTAACCATTTCCCCTTCCCCTCTATTTTTTTTCTCTTCTTTTGGCTACATCATTGTCTAATACTCTCTTTAAATAAGTTTCCCCTGCATGCTCAGCATTGCCGGACTTTTCAGCCATTCCTTCATCGTTATTTTTTCAAATATTTAGCAATGAAGGTGCTTGGGAATCCTACAATTCAGGAAAATGTTTATTGTTAAAGATGGGTAAATATTAAAGAGATTTAACACTGTATCAGAGTATTAACTCTAAAATTAATTAAAACTTAAAATGCATTTTGAAAAATCATTTAATGATTCATTGTTTTGTTTTTCCTAATCGGAGGGGTTTAACCCCTAAAACCCTCCCCTTGGACACGGCTCTGCGCTCGGAGATATGTTTTTCTTTCCCTTCGTTTCTTGTTTGCTTCTCTTAATAATAGTAAGATTAAACAGATTTTTTGTTGATTAAAATTTTAATTGAAAATTAAAAATGTTAGTATTTTTCATCGAGAACGAAAGATTATTTAATGCAGTACTTCTTAAACAAATGCAGATTTATTTCAATTTATTAGCCATTTACCTACTGTAAAAGCACTTACACGAGTCGTAATTTTTGCGAAAATAAACGTAATCGGTGACTTTGAGAGATGAAAAATTTAGTGAATTGTATGAATCGAACAGAAAGTTTAAATATTTCGTGTGGCTTAAATTTTCGCGATGATGATGAGCTCCCGAAAATTAAAGTAAAACATTTTATTATTTTATTGCTATTCTGAGGGCTAATTTACTATTGTGATGGAATAAAGCAGCTCACTGGTAATAAAAGCTTAAAAATATTTGTGTGAAATTATTTTTAACAGAAACTAACCTAAAAATTATTACTATTATTATTATTAGAATTATTGTTATTCAAATTTGGAAATGGAAAACACAAGAAAAAACACAAGAACGTAAACATATTATTTGTTTGCTTAGATATAATTTCTGCTATTTTTTTTTTCCTAACAGTGCGGATAAGTGGGAATTTCGATACATTAGAATTGCATAAAATAGATCAAAAAGTAAACTATTGACATTTTACTTCTATTATCTTGTTAAACTCTAGCCTGAAAAGCATTTAAACTTCTAAAAATATGTGTAAATCGTAAAACATTCATAAAACATAACGAGGGCATTTCTGTGAGAATGACCCAAAAATAGGATGTTTATGTGCTCATTGTCAAGGTTATTTAATTACATTACATTTACATTTTAAATAACTTTACTGTTTATATTAGACCAATTCTAAAATTTAAAACGATCTGGCAACTAGTATTTTTTGATCCCTGAATATATGTCTTGTTGAAACTAGTGAATTAAATTAACTATTTTTTCAATAGTTATTTACAGCTTGCTGGAATTCATGGTTTTATACTTATTTTGTATTCCTGGTTTTATAGTTATTTATACTGTCACCAACAATGTTTTGCAATGTTTATTGAAGTAATTTGCTGTTCCAAAGAGAAAAAAACATTTTCAAAATCATTGACACTGTTACTAGAGCCGAAATCATTGATAAATTAATTACTAATTTTTTTTTTAAAGTTTCAGCCTTTAATTTTTTGGCTTAATCTTTACTAATATAAAGAGAAAGGGCGGATTTTTGTGTGTTTATATGTTCGAGGTAATCTCCGGAACCACTGCACCTATTTGAAAAATTCTTTCACTATATGAAAGGTGCTTTCTTACTGAGTAACATAGGCTATAATTCGAAAAAATCCGATAAATAGTTCTTTTTTTATTCAAATTTAGACCCAAATTTCACGTAAATTGCCTATTATTGGCTACTAAAGGGGTGAAAAATTACTTGAACACATTAATATTTTATATCGTTGAAAAGAATAGAATTTATCGCGTTTTAAAGTATTTGTTTCAATGCTCTAACTTCATTACGACATGAGTAATTTGCGTTTTTATCTCGAACTTTTTTAGGCTTAGCTGAAATTTTGGCAATACTTTCTTCATTAAATCTATCAATAAAAAGTGAAGGAATTGTCCCACAGTTTTCTTTTTGATAGCATTGGAAAAAGCGAGATTTTTTACTCCAGATCTCTCTCGACCTTTGGTCGAAAATATTAGCTTCTATCTTCAAAGGAAAAAAAGTTACAAACGTTTTTAAATGAATTTCGAAACATGTCATTTTGATTCAGGTTGTCAACCATTTTATTTTCGCGTTTCCATGGTTACGCTTTTAAAATCCATCTTTCGCATTTTAATTTCTTAAAAGTATTTTAATATCTGTCGTCATTGTTTGGAAGGGTAATTTTGCATGGTGTTTTTTTATTTAAGTTATTCTTTAAGTTATTAAGTTATTCTTTTAATTAATTGTTTAATATATGTCACTTGACACAATTTTTTGTTCTCAATGTAGACCAGGCAAAGCCGGGCAACGCAGCTCTTAATATATAAAGATTTGAAAGCTACTGTTAATGTAATTTTATACCTTTTTGTTTGTTTGGCGAAACATTTATTATTGCCAAAGAAAAAACATCCGCTTCACTCGCAAAAGGGCTGGATTCCGGTAGCGTGGTCGCTTGGCGCGTTAGCCGCTGAGCAGTTCAGTCTAGGATTATTGTTTTAAAGCAACCGTTAATGTAATTCATTGTTTTGGCGATTTGTTTTGAAGGAAAAGAAACATTTGATTTGTTTTTATGCGAGTGAATTGTTCGAGATTTTCTTCTTTTTTCTGACGATGATTTTTGAATGTTCCACGGGATGTTTTTTTTTTTTTTTTTCATTAGACGGATGGGTTATGATAGCGTGGTTGCTGGCAAGTTTGGCAATAAACAATAGAGCTGCGTAATTATTTTTACATTTGAAAGATATTATGATGCCTTTTTTTGTTTATGTCGCGAAATATTTTAAATTGCAGTAAAAACCGCTTCACTCGCTATATAGTTTTAAAGCAACTGTAAATCTAATTTAATGATTTGACGAAAAGTTTTAAGTTCCAAAGAAACTTAAATAGTTTAAGGTTTTTTTTTTTTTTTGAAAAGTTGTGTACGCATTTTATACAAAGAAAAACAATCATTTCACATCAGAGGGGGAGGGGGCGTCAATTTTTTTTATTTAACGGACTTCCATTAAATTTTTGGCACATGCATCGCTGTGCGGGTACTGCTAGTTTTAAATATTTTCTATTTTGGAAATGGGCAGCTGCCCTTCCTTTCCTACTCTATAGATACGCCCATGTATGTACTTGTATACATCTATCTTGTATTAAATTGCTACATAACCTCACATCTTTATGCATTGATCACCGCGAGTCGAGCCCCAAAACAGGGGTGTACAATTTTTTTTCTTTCTTTTCAAATGTGCTATTTTAATAACATTCCTTTTACATATTTGGAGTGCAACATTTTTGGAGTGCATTTTTAGTTGAACATTTCATATGCAATCAATCGCTCGTCCCCTCCAACTGTAAAAATTTGAAATGACGGACCTGATAATCGTTATTTTAAAATTTTCTTAAACGTTCTGTTTTAGAAAGAAAACATGCCAATATCATTTATGTGAGTCAAAACATTATCTAAAAGTGCCTTTGAAACCGTTTTTTTTAAATAGTAAAAGGTGACTTATTATAGCACGAAAATATACCCCATTGATCAATCTAACAGTTTTTCAAAACCATGAAAATGTAGTGCATGGTATAACATAAGATAAATATATATCTTTGTACTGAAAAGTAAAGTAAGAAGTAACAACGTTGCAGATTGCTGTAGACACGTGTTTCAGCGTTACAAGGAACGCCTTCATCAATGCAAAAGAAATCAGCTTATGGATGAAAAGACATCCGACAAAAGCTTTTGTCGGATGTCTTTTCATCCCTAAGCCTTATCATCCATTTTAATCCTAAGCTTTTATTCATGCATTCGATTGGTGACGAGAGAAAGATCACTGATTTAAAAATTTTATCGGTTGCCAGTTTATGTTAAATAAACAGAATACTTCTTTTTTATTTCAGCAAAAAAGGCTTTGAAAAAGATTAAAAAATTTCCCTTGATCCCACTTTCGGGGGTAGCAACACTTGGAAGTTTAGTTACGTTTCCTTTTCCGTGCTGTCCTCTGTTATTTAGAAGAAAAAAAAAAATCATTTGAATTTTGACATCTTGAGTTTTTCGCAAACAGGAATTGCAATAGGACCCTACTCGTTGAAGTTCATATTTCTACAGATTAAATGGAATGGAAATGGCAAAGAAATCTGCACCCGTCCTATTGTGACTCATGATTTTCCAGAATAAATAATACGAGGCATATCCATGAAAAATAAAATAGTGATAAGGATGCAGTAATTAAGATTGTGTGTGTGTGTGTGTGTGTGTAACGATTTCATTATTGGCACACAGTAGTAGAAAGCTTAATCATTTAAAATTCTTATCCACTGTCAATTCCTATAAGTTAACAAACAAAACACTTGTAATTGATTTTAGTAAAGGATTTTCAATTTTCTCTCATGATTCTGCTTTTACGACTAGCAAAACTAGTTGTGATTATCTTTCTTTTTGCGTATTTTCTCATTTCTTGTTAAAAATATTTAAATTTAAAGCGCGCTTTTTCCCACGAGATTTATCTTAAAATGAGCTGAGGCAATCGAGATCGCGATTATTTTAATTTTTTAATTTCTTGTACTACTAACTACTGTAACATATTTCACGTAAAATATAAGTGTTCAAGTCCACTCTTTATGGTTTTGCAACAGGATACGGTACACAACACAACGATACTTCATTTCAGTTGCAATTTCATCAATTATTTCCTTTCAAGAGAAAAACAAAACTGCCAGTCCCCCCCCCCCCAAAAAAAAGCGCAGCTATTGCATCACTGGTTGCATCCAATGAGATCAGCGATCGCATCCTCATTAATGCGCCCCCCAGCGCATCAACAAAAATCGTAACGCCAGCTTTACTGCCAGGAGCAGCTCTTCTATGATGATGCTTTACACCGCAGCCAACAGGATAACTATTCTTAAATGCTTTTCTTTTTCTTCAGAGAATCGAGAAGTGTGTTAACAAAATGAGAAAAAGGGTGAAGGTGAACTCAGGTGCACTGACCACTCCGTCTGTCCTCTGCCTAGAAAAGACAGATCACATTTTTGAAATCAGGTATGAGGAAGACAATGTGCGGCAAAAGGCTGTAGCGCGAGAATTTTCTAGAGGAGCTGAGCCGGTCTGAAATATTTCAGGGGGAGCTCAAGCTCCCCCAGCTCCCCTGGCTCCTACGTCCCTGAGTAAAGTTACATTGTAAGGAAGGGAAATCATAGTTATTTTTCTTTCAAACAATATCAATCATGTTTGAAAGTCAAAAGTTACAATTATTATTTCAAGTTTAAGGCAATCTAAAATAGAAAATGTCATTGTTATGATTAAACACATCTTACCCAATATTATTGGTTGAATGACAACTTGACTTATTTCTGGTGTTTGACCAAGAAAGCTCTCAGTTACAAAACAAAAAAAAATGTTTTCCCCCTAATTAAACTTAACTTCACGCGTATTTCTGTCCAAAAGAAAAAAAAAGATGCGTGGATTGCATATATTTTTTAATAATTAACTCTTTATATGTTCCGAGGAGCAGAGCTATTAAGAAACCCAATTTTTATTCATAAAAAAAAAAAAAAAAAAAAAAAAAATCTATTTTCCATTTTTTCCCGAAAAAAGCAGGTAAAAAACCAGTTTTTTTTCCACCACTTCAAAATTCCCGGACGGAAAAAGACACATCTATTAGTTTGCCTCTAAATTAAACAGAGTCACATGGAAATAAACGAAACATGTGTTTTTCATTTCTCCCTTATTCAGATAGATTAGCCGTTTGCCAATTCCATAGCAACGGGGGGCAGACAGTATTTCAGCAATAGAAATTTCTTTCACCAAGTAGCATGTTGTAATAGTTTCCTCACTTTATAATAAAATACCTTAAAAATATAGCTTTAATGCAGCTGAATAGAGGCGTGGCGAGGGGCAGGGGCAATTGCGTTGCCGTCAAAATAGGTTTTTTAGACACCTATTTTGGACACATAGGTTTTTAGACCGGGATTTAGACACTTTCGCAGTTTTAAGCGTACTTTCATTAAGTTTTTGCATTAATTTAGCTCTTAAATAAATAAAAAGGTTAGAATTAGGCGAGGGGGGGGGGGGGGGTTCAGTCAGTGGCAGATACAAGGGGTGGGTCATGACCCTCTCCCCCTAAATCGTCCACAATTATCCGTCAACATTGTTTTCAATCACTTTATGAATAAAATGTCAAGGATTTCAGTAGTCTTTTCAATTCATTAATTATTTTTGAAAGTAAATACATGAAATTCCAGTTCTTTTCATTGCTTATGGAATTTATAACGTTTATGCCCTATTAAATGCCTTATTCCTGGCTGATTTGGAGCTTTTTATTGACACCCAAGTAGTTTCGAAACTTTTTCGTACCCAGAACCATAGGTTCGTCCATGGGGGGAGAAGGGAGGCATTCTGCAGTATGAAACCCCTAAAATGGTAGTCTGTGGTTTATCAGAGAATAAATTACCTGAGTGTGTACGTAGTCGAGATTAAGCGCAAAAATCTCGTTTCTTCAGTTTCAGTTCGTGATATCAATCACCAAATGTGTTCGTGATTTAGACGGACTGGCCCGCCGGACCATCGGCCCGCGGACCGATGAGCCCTCAAAGACCCTCAGCGGGCCTTCGTTTTTTTTTCGCCCTCAAACTTGTGCGACTTTGTTTTTTTTTTCCTTTGCACCCTTGAACCTGAGCGCGTTCATTTTTTTAGCACTCGAACCCTGTGCGCCTTTTTTTTTTGTGCCATCAACCTCAATGCACTTTTTTTTTTTTTTTTTTGCGCCCTCGAACCTGTGCACCTTCATCTTTTCGCCCACTCAAACCTATGCGTTTTTTTTCTCTCCTTAATCCTAAACGCCTTTTTTTTATTGCGCCCTCAAGCCTGTGAGACTTTTTTTTTTTGCGCCCTCAAACCTGAGCACATTTTTTTTTTTTTTGTACTTGCGCCGTCGAACCTGTGCGCATTTGTTTCTTTTTACACCCTGAAACCTGTGCGCTCTTTTTTTTTTTTTTTTTTTTTGCTTCTTAAAACTGCGATTTCGTTTTTTTTCCCTTTTATGTACCCTGCACACTTGTACGATCCTTTTCTCATTTGCACCTTTCAACCTGAGCTCATTCGGTTTTTCTTTTGCATCCCCGCATGTACGGCTTCCCCCCCCCCCCCCCGCTCTCGAGTATTTTTTTTATTTTTTAATTCTATTTTTCTTTCATTTACTTGCATCCTCAAAAATGCGTGCCACTCTTTTTTTTGCGTCCTTAAACCTGTGTGCCTTTGTATTTCTTATCTTTATGTGCCCTTAAACATGTGCGCTTTCGTTTTTTTTCCCCCGCTATTAAACTCTTGTGCGCCTTTTGTGTCGTCGTCCTTTTTTTTTTTTTTTTTGCGCCTTCAGTTTTTTTTTCTTTTTTTCGCCTTCGGTGTGTTTCTTTTTTTTTACAATAATTTTATTTACTTTTTTTTATTTTGTTTAAATTGAAAAAAAATTTTTTTTTTTTTTTTGAACCATCGGAAGTTTTTTTTTTTTTTTTCTCGCGACATTTGGGAGTGAAGGTTGCCGTCCTCTTGAGGGACCCAGTTCGCCCCTGAATTAAGACGCTGGTCGAACTATCGTTATTGTCTCCAAGAGGAAATTCCCTAAAATATGCTCTGGCTATAAACACGTTTCAAAAGCTCTTTAGAAAACATTGAGGGAAAGGAGGGGGGGGGGGGGGGGTATTATTGGTAATGTTTACAGAACGAAATTACCTTGCAAAACAGCCAGCGTTGTAAACAGTTTTTTGACATTATTTATCAACAGGTCTAGCAGCGTTATTATATCTACCTTTTTTACTTCCTTTTACATTAAAGGAGTTATTGTTTTCACGAAAAACATTTCACTCAAATATCGGCCTAAATTTCCATTTTAGTAACCCCCGAAGGAATGTTGAGTTGTTTTTTTTTTTGCCCTGACCACACGTGCATATGTACTTAAGAATGTATATGGACTCCCGAAATATCCATTTCGACGATCCCCGAGTTAAATACCACGAGTTTTCTCGTGATGTCTGTATGTGCGTGCGGATCTTGCATAACTCAAGAACGGAAAGACGTAGAAAGTTGAAATTTGGTATGTAGACTCTTAGTTGGGTCTACTTGAGCACCTCTCCTTTTTTAGTTGCATTCGGATGTTCCAAAAGTGGTCGTTTTCAACTTTTTGAGGAAAATCAGCGTTAATTTCATTGCAAACTCAAGTGATGTTATAATTTGGCGACATATCGCCAACGTTTGGTTCTGTCACCTACCAGCGATTTATCTCCAAGTTGGCGAACAAAATTATTTTTCGAATCTGTTTTCAATTTGTCGCTATTTAGAGAGTTATCTATTGAATCACGTTAAGATTGCCGAAATTAGGTAAATTCTCTCTGTAAAACGCTTTTTTTTTTGTTTCGGTTCGCGACAAAAACAAAAGTCATTCACAAATGACGTCACGCTTTGAGGGCGTAAAATATTTTGTTCCTGAACGCTGAACGGCAAGTACATGTTCAAATAAATGTAGCGTAACATGTGACATGGGTGGGGAAAGGGTATGGTGAAGTTTGGCACTTACATCAATGATTTCTCACCAATTGAAAAGTCATTGTTTCGGAGCTGTTTCGCTAACTGGCTACCTTTGTTGCTATACCATTGCTTTAGAGACTGCTAAATTTGTTTTCTTAAATCAATGGGGGGAGGGGGAGTTTACTCAAAATTTGAAAATGTCCACTTACACTGTATACCAAAAGTATTGGGACAATTTTAAAAATTCACATTTTTACGGTTTTCTCAAAGAAAAAAAAGACCAATTGCATTGCTCTGTAGTTTTTCTCACATAAAAGGCATACTCCGCTTTCATTTTCCAATAAAAATTAAGTCTACTTTTCATTTAGGGGACAGCAACAAATTGAGGAAACAAAAAAAGGTTTTTGATCATCTTTCATTCAATAGCTGAGAATGATCTGTAAATTTCAGGAATAAGTTAACGAACTATGTAGAACTAGCAAAAATACCCGGCGTTGCCAGGGTCAGTAATAATTGTGAGAAACAATCGCTACTTTATTTCGTTTTCTGTTTTAACTGAAAGAACTCAAAACAAATCGCTTTGACGCGATTAAAAATCAAACTTCTTCCTTACCCATCAAAGTAAAATAGCAATAAGTATAAAGAACGAACGAGTACTCATTTAGAAATGAAAGCACGAATTGAAGCATATAAAAGTTTGAAGAATTTCCAAAATATGGACTAACAAAAACAAAGATCACTGAAAAAAACCGTGCACTTTATTTAATTAAATAATATATACACACACACACACACATAAATAAAAAAAAAAAGCTCTCTACCATGATTCCCTAAGTGTGCAAAAAGTAGAGTTTCCAAATGTTTAAATAACTTTAAACTCATGTTTGCTCCGGAGAAGCCTTGATTCAAGGGTGTTCATATGCAAAATTGTAGGGGGGAGGGCTCAGATATTTTCCCCATGGTTTAGCAGGGCATTTTCTAAATGGAAGCCGATTTCAGGACAAATTAGAATCATTACAATTTGTCATTTTTAAAAACTTATTCATTAATGGCTGGAGAATAAGTTTTTACATTTTTGCAAAGAAAAGAGTACCAAAAGCAAGGAAGTTCTAATTTCAAAGGGGGGAGGGCTTGAGCCCCTTGGGGGGGGGCTTGCCCCCTATATGGGCGCTTTTGCCTTGATTCAAAAATTTCACTCTGATTACTTTTATTATTGCTGTTGTTAGGCAAAAGAATTTTCATAACAATGGGTTTTATATTTAATCATTTAATGGGGAAATTACATGACATTTACTGTTTTCCATCATAACATTTTTAAACTAAGTTTTTTAGGAATAAATTATAGCCTAAGTTGCTCCCTGATAATGTAGCTATCTAGAGTAAAAAAATGGTTAAAATCGGTCCAGTAGTTTTGAAGATTACCCCGGACAGGGCCGGATTAAGCTTTTCAACCGATCCGTGCAAAAGTGAAAAATTGCGCCCCTTTTGAACTGCATGCATAGACCCCCCCCCCCCAATAAATAAATAAATACGTACTATTTTTTTTACATTTCTTAGTAAACGCACAAAATGTGTCGATGATAACAATTTTCATCAAAAGTACTTTGTTTTGTAAAACGGATAACAGATACGATTCTAGTGATTTCAAAAATAGCTAAACAGTTACCAAGCTTATCTTCCGTTCTTAAGACGGCGGATTGAGAGGGAGTGGATCTAGCGTCTGGTTTAAGAGGGAGTCCTTCCTTACTAGAATATGAGCTCACAAATTAGGAGACTTGGGTTATCTATGTTGAATCTGGAATTAGTAGAATTATACTTATGTGTTACATGTATATAACTAATCTTGTTTCTATGTGCAAAGAAAAAAAAAAAGAATAAATAAAATAGTTTGAATTTAGAGCTCTTGTCCTCGGGATGTGAAGACGAGGGGAAAGTTAAGTGGCTCTTCTCCCCTCGGAGTTTTTCGAAATTGAAATCGTTTAAACAAAAGTTGATCTTTAATGATGGGGAGGGAAGGTTCGAAAGCGCTACTGCAGAAACCTTTCTAAATTGAAATCATAATTACGCAATTGTAAGCAATCTTTGACGACGTTAATGATGGGAAGGGGAAAGATTCAGGGATCCTTCCTCGGAAATTTTTCAAAATTAAAGTTTTGAAAACGCAATTGTAGACAATTTTCGATAATGTTATAGGGATTAGGTTTTTAGGGCTTTTCCTAGGAACTCTCTTTTGAAATTAAGAGTCCTAAAAACACAAATATCTAAATTTTTAATTTTCACCCTTACCTTACATTTTAACATGTTTGAATTCAAACGTCTACAGCCCCAGTTAAATATTTCATTGTTTTAGACTCAATCTCCAGCAGAATTCTTGTTTTAACCTTCGTTTTTTCCCTAGAACCATTTAACAACTTCTGGTGCGACTTTTCATTACAATCGTTTATATAAACCTCTGTCTCTCTCTATTTTGACTTTTCATCTGTTTGAACCATATTTCGGAGGCTCATACATTTTTCACCATTTAGCTGTGAGATTTCCATGTTAAGAAAAAAGAGGAAATTAAGAAAAACAGAAACAGAAAATCATCAGCTCCTCAGACATTATCTTGTTTACTTATAAATTTATACATTTTTTAGGCTAAAGCTTGCTATGAGTTTCTATAATGCACTAAGTATTGTAAAAGCACTTATTTTCACAAGGCTTAATTTTCACGATTTTCGCAAAACCCCTCTTAATCGCAAAAATTTAAACCTCGCGAAATGTTTTTTTGAGTCGGATTTTTCACTTTTCGGTTGTGTTTAAAATTCTCAAAATTTTCAGCTCGTGAAATCACCGTTATCTTTATTTTTGCAAAAATTAATGTAATCGTGAAAAGCTACTGTAAGTAGCTTTTTGTACCTGTTTAAAAATGTCTAAACGTTCATCTCAGCGGCTCTTAGTTGGTTTATCTTAATAGTACAGATGTTCTCTGATTTTTTTCTAACTATTTTTTTTTAATTTGCATTTTTTTCTCAATTTTTACAGAAAAAAAATTATTTGGCGATTTACTAAAATCAATGATTACCGCGCTGCCCATCCCCCTCCTGGTGACTTGGAACACCGGCGTGGGAGGTCACTGAGATCTCTCAAAAAATTCCCAATTTGGCAAATTTTGCCTGACGATTCTGCTAATTCGGAGACATAATGGAAGTATTTAAATGCCTAAATGTAACTGTTTACTAGATGTAAGTACGTATGTGTGTTTATGCGTATTTTATCATGGAATTTTAGAACTTCTCACCTCCCAAAAATTTAAGTTCGGGACGCTCATGTTAGTGATGATCCTCACTGATGATTCTCCTTCGTTTAAAATTATTTTAATGTCTCTGCAATTAGTTAAAGTTATGCAAGAACTAAACTTTTTACTTGCAACTTTTGCAGGCTACGATTATAGAATAGAACAGAGGATATCGCTGTGCGCCATTTTCATTTGTAGATGGTGCCAGAACTTTTTTTTTCAGACGCTTGGTCGCAATATTTTTCTCAATTTTGATTTGGCAATTTTGCGCCCCTCAAATATTTTACTCCGTGACGGGGCACGGAGTGACGGAGTATTAGTCCGGCCCTGCCCCGGACATACATACAGACACACAGAAGTAGCCATTTATGTATAAAGATTTATTTTTATATTTTCGTGAAAGTATCTGGCATACCCACGGAGATATAAGCTTTCTTTTCAAAAATACAAAAATGTTTTGAAGGTTTTCGGATCATAACGCGCAAAGTTTTCCGTCAAACGTAACTAAACTTTCAGAATATTTGACAGCATACAAGAGAAACATCTTATACATATAAAATCTGAGTATCTATCTATCTATCTATCTATGTCCAAGCTTCTTCTCCCGAACGACAGTGAACTGACCATCGAACCAGGTATCGATGGATTCGTCATCTTCCCGTCTTCATGTTTGGCTATTTAACATAATCCTCCGATAATAATTAGCGGAGATATCAATTAAAAACTATTAATTATGACTCTTAGATTTCAAAATCAAATCCCTATTTTTCGAAGGCTTTCCTCCATTCAAATTATTATTCAGTGCTTCATCTCAACTTTCCATAACAATGCTTTTATTAAAATGTATAGCGGGTGAAGAAAATCATTGAGATGAAAGATCTGTTGCCATTTTTTTTTCTCGAATATGAACAGGTAAAATTCTTGTTTTTATTTTGAGGCTTTTCCTGTAATCAGGGGATTTAAAATGTTTACTTTTTGGGGTTTTCCGCAATCTGCCGCAAAATTTCAGTGACTTTTTTTTTTTTGGTTCAAGCCTGATTGTTAAATACGCGTCACATGACATAACTTTCATTTTCGAGGAGGACCGTGCACGTCGTAAAGTAAATGAGTGATTTACAAGTTATTTGAGTTCTTTGAGGGTTTCTACCTGGAAAACGGATTGATGTAATTCTTGTACGACCATGTGGATAGAATCCATCCAAATATTTATCTGAGTGGTATGTTGCATTAATAAACACCCGGGCAACGCCGGGTAGTAGACTATTTTATGTAAAAAGCGGATTGTTATTGTGCATAAATATTTCCGACATAGTCTATCAGATGTAATTCAGTTTAACGTGAGTAAAGATTATAGTTGATAATGCTTATATTTTCCCCTTTTGTGCTGACTGGAAATGTACTCATAACTTGTATCATTGATAACGATTATTAACGTTGATGAGGTGTTTTGGCAAAAATATGTTTTACTGGTGTTTTGCAAACCTTGCTTTACGCGCATTTATTTATTCCTTAACGCGTTAGAAACTAGTGTCAGTGTACTACAAAAGCATCAACTGGACTGCTCTTACATTTTTTAGGTAGCCCGTGCAACGCCGGGCACGCAGCTAGTCTTATACATATAAAATCTGAGTATCTATCTATCTATCTATGTCCAAGCTTCTTCTCCCGAACGACAGTGAACTGACCATCGAACCAGGTATCGATGGATTCGTAATCCTCCCGTCTTCATGTTTGGCTATTTAACATAATCCTCCGATAATAATTAGCGGAGATATCAATTAAAAACTTTTAATCATGACTCTTAGATTTCAAAATCAAATCCCTATTTTTCGAAGGCTTTTCTCCATTCAAATTATTTTTCAGTGCTTCATCTCAACTTTCCGTCGATTGCTAATTTAACGTTTCATATTGTCTTTGTTTCGTGCATGATTTTTTGAGGCTTTCCTCAATTCAAATAATTAAGTAATGTTTCTTTCGGGAGTATTCGACCTAAAATACTTTAGGGAATCATAACAAATACAATAAATGAAGCATTTAAGTTTTATTTCACGTCGTAAAGTAAATGAGTGATTTACATGCAATTTATTATTAGTTTGCATAGTACTGATTTAGAATGAATTTTCCTGTTTTCGTGTAATATAAACAATCTTGGCAAACACTTCCCACTGATATAAATCTTGGTGAGAAGATTTTGATAATGGGATTGTTTAATTCAAACAAGAGTGCTACTTTTAGTCACAGAAATTGATCGAACAAGCAAAAAAAAAAAAAAAAACAAGGACCCAGAAAATAATTTTATTTTCCCAACAGTTATTTTTTAATTAATTTTTTAAAATATCCGATTTTTCAAACAAGCCGTGGTCTTTATACGTCACAAATGATGTACTTTGGCGCATCTTTCTATCGGCTTTCATTTTTTAGGTAGCCCGTGCAACGCCGGACACGCAGCTAGTCTTATACATATAAAATCTGAGTATCTATCTATCTATGTCCAAGCTTCTTCTCCCGAACGACAGTGAACTGACCATCGAACCAGGTATCGATGGATTCGTAATCCTCCCGTCTTCATGTTTAGCTATTTAACGTAATCCTCCGATAATAATTAGCGGAGATATCAATTAAAAACTATTAATTATGACTCTTAGATTTCAAAATCAAATCCCTATTTTTCGAAGGCTTTCCTCCATTTAAATTATTATTCAGTGCTTCATCTCAACTTTCCGCAACAATGCTTTTATTAAAATGTATGTGCGCTCGCGTGAAGAAAATCATTGAGATGAAAGATCTGTTGCCATTTTTTTTCTCGAATATGCTCAGGTAAAATTCTTGTTTTTGTTTTGAGGCTTTTCCTGTAATCAGGGGATTTAAAATGTTTACTTTATGGGGGTTTTCCGCCAATCTGCCACAAAATTTCACTGACTTTTTTTTTTTTTTTTTGGTTCAAGCCTGAGTGTTGAACTCGCGTCACTTGACATAACTTTTATTTTCGAGGTGGACCGTGCAAAGCCGGGCGACGCAGCTAGTATAACAGTAAAATTTGAAGTAAAATATTGAAAATTTGATGAAATGTGAACGTTTAAAGCAATTAATGTTTTACTGCGCATGTGCGAAAGATATCAATTTATAACCTTTATAATCAAAAGCCCAGATAGATCCTGAAACTCATAAAAAAATTCCACCTCAATATCTTTAAAATTTAAAAACTTATCAGTGTTCTAATCAGCCGAATTTCATTAATACTTGGATAGGCAACGAATGGTAAGGGGTCGTTCGCAAACTGGCAACACTTTCCTGGCATCGTGCAGTAAAAACGGATTATTTGCGATCTATCCCTCATGCTCGTCGCCTATCCAAGAATTGTTGAAATTCGGCTCATAAGATCGTCGATAACTTTTTAAATTTTGAAGATATCGAGGTGGAATTTTTTAATGAGTTGCAGGATCTTTCTGGGTCGCGGGGTCACTCAAAACTTCCGGCGGAAGTCTTATTTGTATTGCTTCTTACGACGAATTGCTCTGTTTACGTATCTGTAATTTGATTGAATTTTTTAAATTAATCATGAATTTCAAAGGCGCAAAATTTTCGTAAAAAGAGGGGATGTTGTTCTGCTTTCGGGTACAGCATGAGGACAGGAGCAAATAAGATGTCAGAAATAAAGATGTTCAAATTTCTAAAGGTCCTGATCGTCGAATCAAAGCCAATGCTTTAAAGCGAAAGGATTGAATCTTAATGAATATTATGTAGTAAACACACTTTGTGCGAGGTATTTACGAGCTGGAAACATTCACCTTAATTAATTCACCTGATCTATATTAAATTGATTATTAGAAAAACTCAACCTGAACAATTTTTTATTTGCTTCCTGCAAAAAGCTGAAAGTTTCCAGTGTTTTGACGGGTTTCAAACAGTTTGATTTGTGTGATTAAAATAAAGAACCACTATTCATTACCTCATGAGAAAAAAACTTCCCATAGCTCGAACTATCAATAACTCGATCCATTTAGCCCGTCTCTTGGGACTTCGAGTTATTGACGGTACTTTAATATTAGGCGCTCTAATTGTAAACAAATTTAGATATTCGACAATCGGTAAACAAACACATTAATTAAAGTTATAGTATAGTATCATAGTACAGCTATTGGTATTACATTCAAAGCAATTTTAACGCAGGAGAAAGCACTCGGAGATTAAATTTAAATTTTGTTATCTTTCAATTTTTTTTATGCCTGTCAATCTTGCTACAGAAGCAAGTTGATTAAACAAAAAAAAAAGTGATGAACAAATATGTAATAAAATATATTAAATATCAAACCTGAAAATTAGGTAGCAACTGTAATAAGTGTGTGTGAACTGAAAAGCTACAACAAGAGAATTGATTGAATATATGACACCAAAACTCCCTGTTATAGCCATTCTGTGTGAACACAGTGCAGAAAAGCTTCCATCTTTGAAAAAATAGCTTCAACTTAAGAATAGGAATTACAATTCACAACGTACTTGCAATCCAGTAGATCTGTGATTCTTGAAAGCAGACTTAGTATCAACTTTATTTCTGTTTAGGAGGTATTCATAAATGCTTATCATTGAAATCGCGTTAATGATCGACAAACGAAGACTCGTTTTTTTTTTTTTTCTTATTTCTGTATTTAAAGGATCAGGAAAATCAGATCCGTTGATCGACAATTTTTGAGAATAGCAAAGCCTATTATACTCATTTCATGCATTAAAATAGGCAAAAGACATGATTCTACCTAGAACTGAAAGAAAACAAAATTGCCTGAACACTGTAAACATCAATCGTTAGCAATAGATTCGCCATCCATCTACTAAAGGATCGGTAAGGTCACAGCCATTGAAAGATAATTTTTAACAATAACTAAGTTTGTCTTTCTTATTTAATGCATTGAAATACGCAGAAGACATTATTCTGCTTTTTAAAGAAGCACAACAAAATCGCTTTCGCTATGAACACCTATCTCTAGCAATGGAGATTGGCGCTTAACCGGAAATAAGACTCGCTACTTCCGGCTACGTCAGTGGTTTGTTTGTTTATTTAGGATATTTGGTGAATATCTCCATGGGTATAATAGATACTTTCACGAAATTATAAAAAGAAATTCTACATAATTCATTAACTTATTTCTGAAATTTATAGTTCATTTCCAGCTATTTACAATGAAGGATGACCAAAAACCTATTTTTGTTTTCCCAATTTATTGATGGTCCCCTAAATGAATAGTAGATTCAATTTTTAGTGGAAAATGACAGCTTTAATATACATTTATGTGGGAAAAAAAAACAGAGCAATTGGTTATTATTTCTCGAGAAATCCGTAAAAATGTGAATTTTTCAAAGTGTTCCAATATAGTATAGTGTTTGGTCATACAGTGTAAATCCTCTTGCTTCTCACTGCCTCAACTGACATTTAGTGCTGAGCTAAATTAAAATACTTAATGCAATACAGAGCTGTAGAAAAGACTCCTAAAAATGTTTAGTGTCTAAAAACAAAAATGCAGAAAGATTGCCGTCCCTTATCATGGATAATTATCTCAAAATCTCTAGAAAGTAGGGGATCGACTAATAACCTCAACTTATGCAAATCTACGATTTTTTTCACCACAGAAGGTCATAAAGGTGTTCAGGCTCTGGTCTTATTGAATGCACAATTTTCATTGTTTAACTGCATTACTATGGTGGTTTGTAAAATGGGTACATAAACTGGGGGGAAAAAATAGCTAATCCAAACTGTTATCCTTTTCCAAAGCTTTAAGGTACACAATATTAGGATTTCAGAATTATTGAACAACAACTTAATTTTAATTTCAACAAAAATTTTATTTCAATATTATGTATAGCCTGGAGCAAAGGAGGGTCGGAGGAGACATGATTCAGTGATTTAAATTTAACAAAATGAAATATAGTCGGCTCTCAGTTTGACTTTCTCTATTTGACGACTGCTTTTCACGGCCCCAGATGGTCAACTTTAGTTTTAAAAGCTTCTATTTAAGGACAATTTCTACTTAAGGACGATTTTTTGTGGTCCCTTGAAAGTCGTTAAACAGAGAGCCTACTGCATGTTAATGAGTCAAACTTCTGCACGGAATGCAGGGCAAGAGTTGTTTTAAGCTATTCAAATCTCAGGCTAACCAGTAAATTAGGAAACATTATTACTTTAGCAGGGTTGTCAGGGCCTGATTTAAGTGTAAGCCAGAAGTCTGGGCTTTGGGGGCCCCCAAAAAATTACCAAAAAAGTTTTTTCATAATGAATGTTTTCATTTGTTTTGCACTATAGAATTTTTCTAAATATGTTTTTTTTTAAATTCTAGTGTAAGTTTGAAAATTAAATGGTTATTGCTGGCTCTGTTTTAATAAGGTTTGTCGGTTCAGCGAAAAACTAACTCGCTCCCATGAAGTGAGATCTGGAGTGACATCTAGCATAGAATGAGACCTCTCAGATGTCACTCCATGTTAGTAAAGAGCTCATTATTGCTGCTTAAATAAGGCATTTATTTTGTTTCTGCTGATTTACAACGTTTCAAGATGTCTGAATCTTTTATAATTGTTTACTTATGTAAGTTTCAAATTACAAATACAGTGTGACATTATCAAAACATATTTATATATCTTTACTAATAATAAAGCTGAAAGTGTCTCTGTCTGGAGAATGTCTGGATCTCTGTGACGCGCATAGTGCCTAGACGGTTCGGCCGATTTTCATGAAATTTGGCACAAAGCTAGTTTGTAGCATGGGGGTGTGCACCTTGAAGCGATTTTTCGAAAATTCGATGTGGTTCTTTTTTTATTCCAATTTTAAGAACAAAAATATCATAAGATGGACGAGTAAATTTTGAAATTATCATAACGTGGAACCGTAGCATGGGTACAAGCCAATTGGGAAGAAAATTCACCATACATTATTTGTAAATATACAGGCGAACCAAAAGACCTTTTAATTTTTCTATTACGGGCAAAGCCGTGCGGGTACCACTAGTATATATATATATATATATATATATATATATATATATATATATATATATATATATATATATATATATATATATATATATATATATATTTATACCTTTAGTTTACTGCAACCTAGTATAGCCATGCAAATGTCAATTGAGTCAACCTATAAAAAAATCAATGGTGCAGATTGCATCATTGATTTTTATTTTTGGCAGAGGGTGAGGGGAGTATCAAGTTTTTTTGGATAGTACGTCATTTTTCTTGATGGATGAGAACCTCTACAGTGACAAAAATGAGCACATTCTTTGGTTCTGCAAGTCAATAGGGCCGACACAGGTTTTTAGTGCTTACAGTCCCAAAATTTCCAAATCGGGCCCTAAGGGTGTGGGCACCTGGAACAGCTTACCAGAAGAGGCTGTTATGAGTAAGGGGGTAGATAGCTTTAAGAGGGTCACTCATCTTCATTGAAGACTATTAAATGGACTAGTATCTGCCTCGCTGGGCCAAGAGCCAGTTGCTGGTTATCACATTTGTATATTAAAACTTCGAAAATGCTTCACTGAAAAATATTGCCTAAGTAACTTCCCACATTTGTGCACTAAGCATCCAATTTATCCATCAGATGAACCTTTTGTTACTGAAAGGTTCGGAACATTGAACTATTTACCTGTGAGCTCTCTTTCTTCAGTTGGAGTAAGTTCTTTTCAACTTCATTCTCATGGTGACAATAAATAGAATGATCATTATTGCTATTACAATCAGATTTCATTTTCTAAAATTCAAGCTAGCATTGGAAGAATAAGAAAGATAATAATTTTTTATTCAGTGGAGGCTCAGTTTCACACAAGGACAATCCCCACCAAATGAATAAATGACTCAACAGTAAAACTCGAAAAATTATTCAAACAATTCAATAACATAAAAAAGTATTTTATTTATGACATGGAAAACGAATTTTATAATTAGCATCTTTCTGAGCACTGCGTTGTAGAGGATGAGCTAATAATTTCGCCATGCAGTTGTGCAATTTTGTGGTATTCCGTATCACTTCAAAAATATAAGATTTGTTTTGCTCATCTAGGTCACACAGCATTTCATAGATTTGCTGAAAAAAAAAAAAAAAAACAATATATAAATAACATTGAGAAAGGTTTATTATGTAGGTACAATGGTACAGTTGATTCAATCCTGTTAGTTGATATTTCCAAAACTTTATAAGAGTTTAAATTGCACAGAGTTTAAATCGAGTTATCAGAGTTTAAATTGCAGTTCTTAAATAAGCAACAAAAGGAAAATATAAATATGTTTAAGAACTTCATGCTGCATGAGGAGAGCTGGACTTAAAGCATTACAGTGGAACTTCATTTATCCAGATTAGTTGGGACCAAGGGCAATCCAGATGATCAAAAATCCAGATAACCTGGGTAGTATGGGAATAAGCAAAGAAAATCTTTCAGTACCCAGACTTATCATTCATTACGATGACACAAAACCGTTTTAGCAAAATTACATAGAATTCCTTTTAAAAATCAAAAACTTTTTATGCAATTTCTTAACAAAGAATTGGACCAGTCTTCTGGTTAAAACACATGTGTTGTTTGAATAAAGCAAGGTCAATCTAACACTTTATGATCATATTGCAGTTACAATGGTGTTTGTTAGATTGACATAATTTATTGCACAATCTATGCAGCAGCTGTACATTTAATCAAGATAAAAAGTGAATGTTTGGCAAACTTACAGTTAGGTTTTTACTATCATAGTTTCAAATTATCTATTTGGACAATAAATTTTTAAAGAAGCTACAAATTTGATCCACATAATTTGGATAAACAAGGGCTGGATAAACGAGGTGGTACTGTGCTACTAGGCTTACGTTCGATAAGCACGACCGGTAACGACCGGTTGGTTAATCACGTGACAGGCAATGACGTTAGCGGTTACTAACCAGTTGTTCACAAACCAATGCTTCATCGAACGCTTTCGGTTGATCACAGGTTACTTGCGCAGACATGACGCAGACGAATAACACGCAGGTGAAAAATACATTTAATTGGTCAAAAATGTCACACAGTTCCATCAACCAATCAAATAGCTAGAGTTGTGGTTGACCGGTAGATCAACTGGTGAGGCTCGCAAAACGACATCAGAAGCAACCAGTTAACCGGTAGCTCTCAAGAACACTGCAGTAAGCAACCGGTTACTCACTGGTCGACGGGTGAGGTTCGTCGAACGCAAGCTAGTAAGCATCAAAGTCCTTCTTAGAAAAACAAGCTAAACTTCATGTAGATAGAAAATTGTCAGAGTAAGAATGAACATAGTTAGATACATATATTAGAAAGTTATTTCATGCGTTACAATACTTTAAAATTTATGACAAAATGAATTAATGGGACAAAAAGTAAAAAGTACCAATGATTTAACAATAACAAAAGATAAAGGGGGGGGATTATTAATATTAAAAATACATCCAGCAAACTCAAGTCAAGTAAGCTAGCATATAGTTAAATAATTTTCCACTCCAAAAATAACTGAAATATTTGCAGAAGGCAACCGGATTGAAACCTCAAACACAGCAGCGTGCAATTATTGATGACCCACGTGTTTGGTATTAAGTATGTTTATCAAACAAATGTGTTTTCTACTTAAATATGATAGAAATTTCTTCACAAACACTGGGCTGGGAGGCATTTGTTCTTGAATTATTTTCCGTTTTCACGAAAAGTGTTCTTCCAAAGTAGAGTGAAAGTCCTCAAGAAGCAATGAGTGGTGACCAATTCTATTATTACCAATTCTTATTGGTGTACCTCAAAAGAAACAGTTGGCTGCTTTCCACAAACATACATTACTTGGCAAAACTCTGAGTACAAACTAGTTTTTCTCAACTGACTGATTGAAAACTTTGTTTATTGGACTTGTTTAAAAAAAAAACAGCATTATTCATAAAACACATGCTATATTTTAGGTTTATATGGAGTGCTTATTTTGAAAGAAAAATGTTTATTTTCTGTGGAAAACGCCTCATGGCTGAAGATATTAGTCAGACCAGTCTGTCGACTACTGATAGATCTTGAACTAGTGAAAATATTACAAGAAAACAAACTGGTAATGCAAAAATAACCATTTTTCGGGAGGATAAAGCTTAATAAATGTACAACATATTTGGAAATATCAAGAGAACTGAGAAAGAGCTGCTCTCAACAAGTATCAGATAGATCGATGGCTTGGCACTTGGAAAATTGTGATTGTCTAGGTGGTGGTGCAGTTCCATTCCATTGAGCTACAAATATTTTAAAAAAAAGTTTTTCTGGGAAAAAACAAATCTAATGGACGAAAGCAGAACAGTAGAGGGTCCTGTGGACTGATGAGCCTGCACTTTAGTTTCCCAGCTCCCATGGACAGAACTTTGTAAGACTTCATCCCAAGAACTTTTTCATCCAATTCCACTGTGAAGGCTGATTTTGTTATGAAGAAGGCAGTGTCCCTGTTTAAGAATGCTTTGAAGTTGCACAAGTCAGTGATTTAATTAAAATCGATGGTATAAGGGACCAATAAACAGCATCACAATATCTTAATGTTACTTATTGCACTGTCAGGAACACAGATTTTGGGGAGTGGCTCTGTTTTAGAACATGATAATGATCCGAACATGCTTCCAAGTCATGTAGTAATTGTATGAAAAGCAGAAAGGCTGCTCACATCATCACAAAAAGGCAGTAAACACCACAGTCTAATTATTTGCCATCCATTGAGCTCGTGTGGGATTAATTACACAGGGAAGTGTCTAAGCAGATGTCAAAAGCACATAACACCTATGGTAGATTCTTTAAAACTACTTAAGTGCAATATTATCAAACTTTAGATATGTCGATTGGACAAATACCACAATTATAATCAAAGCAATATACGGTTCAATAAGGACAAAATTGCAACAGAAGCTTTTTCGACAGTTTTTGGGTTAGTAGCCGGTACTGAACAACATATCCAAAATCAGACAAAATTAGGTCATGGGAACACACCCAAAATCAGATTTGAAAATGGGGTGCTAGTGGTAATTATCTTCAAAACAGGTAAGCTATTATTCTTCTTTAAAAATATAATAAAACATATTTAGCATCCTCAACCGTAATAATTATAGGTCGAGAGCCTCAATTAAGGGTAACGTTTCAACACATTTGATAGAACCTCGATAACTCAATACTTGGATACCTCAACCATCCGGATAACCCGACACATTTGTTTCCCTCTCTAGTACAATGCTATATTTATATGGGTAGAAAAAAAAAGGTTGCTCTGCACTGCACATGTTAATAGAAATTCACTTCCTTGACTACTATTTAAACCAGAGTCTACAACTCAAGGCCCGCGATCTGTATGTGGCCCAAATAGTAAACACATCTGGCCTTTAAAAAAGAATTTCAAAATGGTGTAAATGCTTAGCTCGAAATACGACTAATACAAATTAGTTAATGCCTTTCATGGCATAATAATACTCTCTTTTCCAAATATAAAACTTTAGATATCTTCAAATAGTATAAAAACTTCTAATACATACAAAACAATTGCAAATTTCTTCTTTTCATCACCATCATCATACTCATAGAATTTAACGCTTTAGTTTTCAGTCATTGATTTGACATGTCCCACAAGCTGTGGAGCAGTGCAGTTGAATATGCTTGCATCCACATCATAATGTACCACAATTTGCTTTGCAGAAAGAATGAATCATGTTCTTGACCATAGATAGCCTGGGGCCGGTGGTAAGTCATAAAGTATTGCATAATATGAGTTATTTTAAATGTAACACCCCCAATCATCTGGTTTGAGCCTGTCCTTGCAAACTTTTGTATGTTCGATAGTTATGATATTTTGTGGGCGAATCAGTTGGAGGTAAACGTTCAGGTGTAATAAAAGATTTTGCTATTGCTACCTTTGCTACAACATTCGATGCCGTACCGTAGTATTTCTGTAGATTCCAAGGCTTGAGATTCATATAGTTGAAGCATTGTTTTTCTCTCAGCGACTGCATTTTCTGAGTGCGAGCATGAGTCAGTGGAAAAACCTTTGCAAAAGAACAGAATCCTGCATCTTTCATCAGTTTGACAAGGGCTGAATTTTTTCCCACTTGAAAAAATTCTAGATTTACTATCACAGCCTGTATAAGCATGAAGAAAAAGAAGTAGCAGTTTACATGACCTAGTAAAAATTACATGTTCAGAATACCATAGACAGGATTGGGAGTTGATCCTCCCCTTATATTGCTGCGGTAGTACAGCTTGAACCCATTATTGTTCTCGTGACACACGAGCAAAATCAACAAATCAGTGTCGTCGTTTATTACAGTGGTGGGCACATGTGCAGAGGAGGTTACTGCAGCGTGAACAATTTTCCCATCAGCATCACCATCAACGCTTAGAACAAAACTCCCTTGTTTCCACAATAAATCACTCATAAGGAAAATCATCACTTGCTTGTTTTTTTTCATTTGCCAAAAACTTCTTTTTTTCCAAAAGAATGCATGCATGAACTGACATTAATGCCTCTACTGGTCTTTGTATAGCATCGTCAGTGAGAGGCATCTTTGATTGTTATGAACCCTCTGTAGCCATCAAAAACAACAGTAAGTTTCCCCTACATTTAAAGAACAAAATTAACATAAGAGAGAGCAATGTGGTCATAAGTATTGTTACTGTACCAAGGAAGGTGACGTAAGAGAGATCCTCCATCTGAAACATAATCTGATCCAAAAGTTGGACTCGATTAAAAAGGAAAAGAGATCTTGACCGTATGGAGTTTCACAAAAGATTAAAATGATTATTTTTTCACCATATTGTGCTTGACTAACGTTGTTTTTTCCATTTATGGCAACTAAATTATTTAATACTAGCGGAACCCACACGGCTTTGCCCGTAGTAGAAAATTAAAAGGTCATTTGGTTCACCTGTATATTTACAAATAATGGATAATGAATTTCTCGCCAATTTGCTATGTTCATTTGCTCCCTCATGTTACGGTTTCACGTTATGATAATTTGGTAATTTACTCATCCACATTATGATAATTTGCTTGGTAAAATGTTCTTAAAATTGGAATAGAAAAAGAACAAATCGAATTTTTGAAAAATTGCTTCGAGGTTCACACGCCCATGTTACAAACTAATTTCGTGAAAATTGGCCAAACGGTTTAGGCGCTATGTGCGTCACAGAGAGACATCTGGACAGATATCCTGACAGAGATCCAGATAAACTTTGAGTTTTATTATTAATAAAGAAAGTGATCATAACTTTTACATAATTCATAAATTCAAAGTCGCAAGCCATATGTATTTTATTTGAATAAATGAAAAACTGGCATTATAAGAATGTGGCCAAAGTAAACAAGGAAAATAATATAATTTATGGATTGACAAATAAGTTAAACAAAAATTTCAATGTGTCTTTTGGTCAGCAGACTGGATCGGCATGCAGTATGGGCCATATACGACCCACAGGCCTCAGATTTTTAATGTCTAGTTTTTGTTAGTAGTAAGGAGAATTACCTCTTAACATACATGTAATCATATTTTTTTCCATCTATATGAACATAACATTGTACTAGACAGGAAAACAAATGCATCGAGTTCTCGGATGGTCAAATTATCCAAGTGATAGGTTATCGTGGTTCTGCTTAATTTTTGTGACATAAACATTAACCAAAACGTTTTGTCTATAATTATTCCAGTTGAGATGGCTAAATGTGTTTTTTTATGTGTTTTAAAGAAGTATACTAGCTGACCTATTTTGAAAATAATTGCCACTAGCCCCCTATTTTTAAATCTGATTTTGGGGGTGTTTCTGTGACCCAAAATTGTCTGATTTCGGATAGGTTATTCTATTCGAGTTACTGATATAAAAACAATTGAAGAACCTTCTGTTGAAATTTTGTCCATGTTAAGGGTATTTTTTCCTTATTTTGACTGGACTATAATGAAAAGCTCTTATTAAGACTAAAAGCCTACATTTTGATGAAAGCGAATTTCGTCATCTTAGTGCTATTGCTTTGAATATATATATATATATATATATATATATATATATATATATATATATATATATATATATATATATATATATATATATATATATATATAAAAGGGGGGGGGAATAAAAGTTTTACCAAAAATTCTGAATGAATATAAATAAAGGATGTACTTTTTTGCTCTCTAATATTAACAATGTTGTTTACTCTGAAAACAAGTTCAATAAACAAAGTTTTGGATCAATGCTGTCAGTGTCTTCTGTTAGGAAATTTCTGGAAAAACAAGGGTATGCTCCAGCTTTTGTCAAGTAGTAGATGTGCTCACACTTTAAATGTTCCCTCGCTTATTCCCTGCAGACCATATGACGAGTGCACAATGGAACATAGCACCATACTTTAGAAGGAAAAAGTGTTCCAAGATAATTTCCCGTACGGAAATGTTACTTTTGTATCTTCAAACCCAATTGGAAAAGTTTAATATAACAAAACCAGGAATAAAACTCACCGTATGTATACATTCAAATCTGAATGCTACTTGCAGAAAAAATAACTGCTAACTAAAACCATAAGCTCAAAAACATGTAGTTCTATACTGAGAAACAACTACACACACTGATGAACTTTTCTTCAAAAAAAAAAAAAAAATTAACAGATCTTTTTTTGGAAAATTAAATATTTATGAAAAAGATTTTTGGTTAAAAAAATTTTTTTTGAAAAATTAAATATTTATAAAAAAGATTTTTGGTTAAAAAAATTTTTTTTTTGAAAAATTAAATATTTATAAAAAATATTTTTGGTTAAAAAATAAATAAACAAACTAAAAATGAAAAAAAGGTTTTAAATAAAGTATATCTTACTTGACTTTTATTTTGATCAGATGGAGTTTCATGAATATACATGACGTCTAAAAACAACAAGGGATGTTTCATAAGGATGTGTTTACTCTGTTAGAAAAAAAAATGAAAATTATGTTAAAAAAAACAATTATCAAGTGTAGTTATTTTAAAGTATTTATGTAGTTTTTCAGGTAGAAAACTAATAAGTAGACAGTTGAAGTTTCATTTTGATACAGAATATACAATATGGAATTTAGAAATACTGATATTTTTAAAGTTTTAGCATTCAGATTAAATATAATACTGAAGATATAATTAAAACTCACAAAAAGTAAAACATGAAGTTCTACAATGTATCAGCTAAAAGTAAAATACTTTTTAAGAGCCACCGCACACTTGCTATCTTTTCTCAGGTTGTAAACATACTTGTTAAAATATTATTTAAATTTATGGTCAATTTAAAGTGGAGAGATTGAATTGATTTTCACTCCCCCTCCCGAAAACACACACACACACACACATTTAATGAAATACATGAAGTAATAACAATCATAATACACTGGATGGCACTTAGAGAATTTAAATAATCTATTTGTATCAGAGCTAGAGATGAAAACAATCGGAATAAAAACCAGAAAATTTCCGAAAAAAAAAACGTTTTTTTCCAAAGAAGTAAATTTCCACTTCGGAAAAATTAAAAAAAATAAAATTGAATTTTTTAAACTTTTCAGGGTTTTAATTGAAATTTTCAGCAAAAACTGATTAGAAATTTCTCATACTTAAATTCTGATGCAATTTTCCTCCCCCCTTGTTTTATGTTAAAATTCTGTCTAACCTTAATGCAAGTTTTTGTATGATAATATAATTTGTATATAGATCAAAAAACGTTTAGCAATACTTTTTGCAAAAAAGCTTAAACCAATAACCTTAGTGAAGAATTCCTGAGGTAATTTTCTTTCTTCATGAAACAAACAAGCATAACATCAACTACAAAACTATGTTTCTGCTGACTGTGCGAATCAAATGTACAAGGTGCAGCAAAAAAAAAAAAAAAAACCCCGGGTATGCAATTTTTCATACAACTTTATTAAAAATGAATAGATTAACAAAACACAAAAAATAATAATATGAGTAGACCTTTAGCAATCAATAAATTTAATTGGTTTCAAACTAGCAGCCTTTTGCAGTAATACAGAGATGCAACTGCTTATTGAATTTTTCATTCAAGGGCCACAAATCCTTTAATCAATCCTATTCCCTATAAAGCAATTGGTTTAGAGAGTTCTAACTTACATGTAGTCAGGGCCTGATTACCACGCAGGCCTACTAGCCCTGGGCCTGGGGCCCCCTCTTGCTAAGGGGCCCCAAATTACTTAAAGAATAATGCATAGCATTACAACTATACAAAAAATACACACATTTTAAAAATAATAGCCTTCAGGGGGCCTCAAAATTATTGTGGGCCTTGGGTCTCACTTTTAGTTAGTCGGGCTTTGCATGTAGTTCAGGGTAGACCTTCGACTCCTAAATAGGCCATACAGTGTAAAAATGGGATTGAGGTCCAGCGAGTAGAGCATCCACTCAAAAGATAATATGTCAAAAAAAAAAAAAAATGCGCCTTATACCACTCTTGTCTTTTTGCCCGTATGAATCGGAGTGGATTTCAAAGAAAATGTCCAGTTCACATTGCTGAAGTGCTCTTAGGCCCACTGAAGTACAAAAACTTCTAAAATGCCCTTCTGGTTCACTTTTTTATTCATTTTACAGCCCTCATCCACAAAAAAATAGAGATTTTTTTTTTTGCTTGTGCTGATTCCATCACAGACCAAGCCTGACTTCGGATTTTGGCGATATTTAACATTTTTCAAGGTGCTTGGCTACAGACCAATTCTTATTGTTCTGGGGGATATGAGCTAGGTGAATACTATCTCTTTCAGCGTGGCCTTGCGGCCCGTCACAAACATTTTTGGCATCTTTGGAGAACAAATGCCTGAACTTTTTGAAACTCGTAAAACTTCTGTTTGAGCTGTTTTTTCCCTCAGTCGCACTTATCGGTCACAAATTCCCATCTTACGAAAGATTGCTCTTGTGGAAACTCAAGGATTTCATTGAACTCACTTTTCGGTGACCTGACGATTAACTCAAATGTTCATTGTTCATTTTGTCAACTTTCCGGACATCGACGATCATTTCCAAGCCACTCGAAACGACATACCATTTCAAATACTGTTTGCCGGGGCACAACAAGCAAACGAACTGTCATTCTACTTGGATAAACAACTTAAAATAGCAGGTATTTTATTCAAAATTGTAAGAAAACCAAAAAACAATACATACACTAGGAAATATATTGTAAACTATGTTCTAATAAAGTGAGAAACAAAAATAAATTAGGCACTTATTAAAATGAAATTAACTTTCTTCCATTCGATGATACAACTTTCGTCCGATATTTTTTTTTTCTGCACCCTGTATACTGCTGTGCTAAGCAAAAAAGTGGAACTTGAAGTTGGGCTCAAGCTGAGATATTGTGTTTTAAAGTTTTGCTCTTCCATATATTTGATTCAGATTTTTTTTTTCAAAACAGAGAGCAACTTGGTTCTAATAACTCAGTTTTGTTCAAAAGTGCTGGTATGACTACTTTTACTACTATACTTAGCACAGCCATATGAATAAACTGAAACTCCAGTTTAAGTTTTAATTCAGCTTAAGAAAAACCAGTTTAGTTTTGATTTGGACTTAGACTGGGTTGGAAAAAATCAAAACTCAATAGTTTTTATTTTCAGACAGTAACATTGTATTATTTTTCTTTCGGAAAAAAAAAAAGTTTGAAAGTCGAAAATTTCAATTAATATTTCAAGTTTTAAAGGCAATTTAAAATATAAAATGTAATTTTTATGATTAGACACACATTACCCAATATTAATGGTTGAATGATGACTGGACTTATTTCTGGTCTATATGACCATGGCTATATGACCATGAAAGCTCTCAGTTATAAAACAAAAAGATTTTTTTTTCTAATTAATCTTACCTTTATGTGTATTTCTGTCAAGCAGAAAAAGAAGATGCGTGGATAGCATATATTTTTTAATGCTTAACCCCTTATATGTTCCAAGAAACATAGAGCTATTAAGAAACCCTGATTTTATTCATAAAGAAATCAAAATTTCCATTTTTTCTAAATTTTCCCGAAAAAAACGGTAAAAAACCGGTTTTTTCCCACCACTTCAAAATTTCCGGAAATTTTACATCTCTAATCAGAGCACATTATCTAAGTTTCTGTAGTAATAAAATGGCAGGAAAAACATGCACATTCACAAAAGGTAAAGTACCCTCAACAGCCCAGAACACAAGTTCCAATTTTCACATCATAAAATAAAACAAATATTTAAATCATTACCAAGTTTCTAAAAAAAATTAGAATGCTTCTTTTTTTTTCTTAACAAGAAGGAAAAACTAAAACTAAATTAAACATTTGTTTAGGTTAACTCATTATGCTTTCAAAAATGATTGGAAGTTTTAAAGTCATTTCTGCTTCATGAAAGGAAATTTTCAAGGATTTTGTGAAACAATTTAATTACACTCCTTTTATAATTTCAGAGAGTTGTTCATTTTTCTCTCCACCACTGTTCCCTTTGATTAAATTAAAAAAAAAAAAAAAAAAAAAAAAAAAACAGATAAATTAATTAATATTGGTTCAAAAAATTTTCTCTGGACAGCAATTCTGTTTAGATGTTGATTTGATGTTTTGTTGTGATTATTAAAACTTGAATTAAACAACACAAAAATGATTAATTTTTTAGTTTTTTAAATAAAAATTAAATCGAGTTAATCTAACGTAGCATGTCAAAATAACTTCTAATTGCCATAAATATAAAAATATTTATAAGATGCAAGACAATTGAAAGCTCAGAGAAGAAAATTTTCACGAACCAAGCTCAATGTTGGCATGTTTTCCATAAAATAAATTTATTTATTTTCTACTAAATTAAACATAAAACATGCTAATCTAAGGTGGCCTATGGGAAAATAACATTCGATTGGGCAAACTATTTCAATACGTACATGATTCAAAAAGATTGAAATTTCAAACACTAAAAGCAATTTTCCGTGAAGTTCGAGTAAGTTCAATGTTGCCATGGTTTCCAAAATAATTCCTTCATTTAATATTGAAATTAAATGAAAAGTAAGCTAATCTAAAGTGGCATATGTCAAAATAACTTCCAATTGTCAAAAACATCAAAATGTTTACAAGATGCAAAAGGATTGAAATTTCAAACGGAGAAGCAATTTTCCGTGAAGTCCAAATAAGTTCAATGTTGTTATGGTTTCCAAAATATTTCCTTCGTTAATTATTGAAATTAAACGAAAAATAAGCTAAACTAAGGTAGCATATGTCAAAATAACTTCCAATTGTGAAAAATATCAAAATATTTACAATATGCAAAAGGATTAAAATTTCAAACGTGAGAAACGATTTTCTACATAGTCCGAGTAAATTCAATGTTGCCATGGTTTCCAAAATATTTCCTTTGTTAATCATTGAAATAAAATGAAAAATAAGCTAATCTAAAGTAGCATATGTCAAAATAACTTCCAACTGTCAAAAACATCAAAATGTTTGCAAGATGCAAAAGGATTGAAATTTCAAACGTGAGAAGTATTTTTCCGCGAAGTCTGAATAAGTTCACTGCTGCCATGGTTTCCGAAATAATTCTTTCGTTAATTATTGAAATTAAATAAAAAATAAGCTAAGCTAAGGTAGCACATGTCAAAATCACTTTGGATTGTAAAAAGCATCAAAGTATTAACAAAATGCAAAAGGGTTGAAACCTCAAACACAAATACAATTTTTCGCAATAAATCATATCGAATATATATGCTCAGAAAATTGCACTAATGAAATATTTTTAAAAGAATCACAAGCAAAATCCAATGATTTTTGAAAGAATTCAAGCAATAAAGAAACTTTTTATACTTTTTCAAGGTTTTCAAGCACTTGAAAATGACTTCTTTTTTTCCCCCCAAGAACTGTTCGAGGTTTTTCATGGGCGTACGAACCTTGTTTAACACATGCTGTGGCGGCGCCTTAGGGTGTACAGTAACTTTTAACGAAACGAAAAACTTTTAAAATCTGATATTTAGGAAAAACAATATAAAAACGGACTAATCGGACCAAAATGTTAAAAAGCGGTCTAAAGTGGACTTTACCATAAAAAAGGCTTTGGCGGGAAAAGCGGACCATTTGGGAGCCCTGTATTCTTATAAAATTAAAAATAGGGAAATTCAAACCATTTGAAAGAAAAGCATTATGATTTTAGAAGGTCTGTATAGCCCAGGGGTTCTCAAATTTTTTATTCACAGCACTTTTTGAATAATTGGAATTTCCACACGGCATCCTAGTCTGTCCCTGCAGCATCTCAGGGTGCTATGGCATCTACTTTGGGAACCCCTGCTGTAACCAATTAACATTAACTGGCTGAGATACTTTGAGATTTATTCTACAATCATCTTTTGTGAGCCATAAATGTTTTATCAGTATAAGTGTAAGAATATTTTATTGTTATCTAACATTATCATTACTCACTGCCTATGGGGACCAGTTAGTAAGTTTTTTATGCCATTTTTCTTTGCTGCAAGCAGCAGCTAGCCACTGCCATCAAAACTGCAGTTAACATTCTTTCACTTAAATTAGAATTTCAAGTTGCTTAAATTAATTAAATTCTTGTTTGCTCAAATTGGAATTTTAAGTTATTCTGGCAGAAGGCAGAATCCCAAAGTCTAGGCAGAGAATCTCTGTGATGCTGCCATTCATCAGATGTCATTATAAACTTTGAACTTGTAAGTTAACAAAAGTTTTATTTAATTTTTCTGCTAGTTTAAGTCCTACAAAGATAAAATTGAGTGAAATAAGTAGAGATTTGAATACCTAAGACCAAGATAGACTCTTAACTTTCGGTCTTTCTAGAGGAGATATTTCTAGAGGATCAACAAACAGATAAAAGTGCACAGATTTTTAGATTTTAATGGGATTGATTATGAAATTTATTTGGGAGGTGGGGGGAGGGGTGGAATTTAAAGTTTAACAAATAGAGAATCTTTTAAAAATATTGCTGGCATGGTTTAAAATTTTTTTTTGCCACTAATAGAGTAGAGAAAATGACAAAAGATTGAAGGCTACATGATTTTTAACATTCATAATGTTGGTCAACAATACACCAGGTTCGTTTAACCTCGAGCAAAATTTCTACTTTAGTTATGAAGACAAACCTGGGGACCCTACATTTTACTGGGGGAAAAAAAAAAAAAAACCTCTAAGATGTTTGAATTGTGGAGAAAACTATACCTTAAGAAGTAATAAAAATGTCTTACTTCTTCACTGGAAAAAGTTGTAACGCAATTAGATCTTCCATAAATTAAAATAACTCTATAGATGTGAGTGACTAGAGATACTTTGCTGGGTATTTTCAGTTCATACTTGTTAGTTCTACAATATAATAGAGTACATGTTACATTGATGATAATTTGTAGTAGAAAAATGAAACAGCATTAAAAAATAAATAAATAAAAATAAGTAAACATTACATAATAAAAAACAAAAACAACCTACAACATAAGAGGTAAGAATAAAAAAATTACTTTTTTAATTTATTCATCCATGAAAAAATTTAACACAGACTTACTAAATAAAAAGAATTTGGTTAAATTCTTATGTAGTAATTCTTATTACTCTTATGTAGCAGATACATAAGAATAATAAGAATTACTACAATAGTAAAACTGTAAAGGCAGAAATGTAGAAATAATCACAAAAAATATAATACTGTTATAAAACTGATTTATACCATTGATTTGCTTTAAATCTATAATGCAAAAATTTAATTTTAGTTAGTGAAATTACTTTTTAAAATTAATTCTAAGCTAAAATCCCATACATAAGTTTTTTATTGTTTTAGAATTTCAAGACATAGAAAATTATTTTTTGAAAAGAGAGAGAGAGAGAGAGAAAAAAAGGGCCTTAACAGCACTAAAATTTAAAGTAAAAGCGATAAAAGATACATAATGGATTAAGATAATTCTGATCTTTTTAAAAAATATTCAAGAGGTTTTTAAGAGACTAGCATTTACATAGTGTATCTTTTTTTTAATGAAAAGAGTTATGTATTTCTCCTGAGTTTAGTAAGAATTGGTATTCATTGTGTAAAGAAATGTGATGAATATCCTTGATTCTAAAGCATAGCTCCATTCTTAATTTTCATAGCAGTGAATATTTTTCAACACATTCAAATACAATATTGTGTATAAAGTACAACAGATTCTTAACCTTTCTTCAAGAGTAGTCACTTACAACTCTACTACTGTTAACTGTTGCGAGGTTTTTTTTAATGCAAATAATATAAAAATGTGGGTGGATCATCAATATATTATCTAATGAAAGTAGTTTACGAGATATTGAATTCATTTAGAAAATGATGGCTAACTATATTAAGAATAAAAAGAAAAGAAGTAAAATTTTAGTCCAAGGTTACGTAGATTTAGAAATGGTAAGTTTTAACCATGAAAGAAAATCTACGAGTGTTAAGATAAACCTTAATGGAATTTGGAACAGCTTTACTACTTATAAACAAAGATATTTATAAAGAATCTCAAGAAAAGTAAAAATGAGCAACCTGTAAACATTAGGATTGAAGACCTTGCTGCAAAGAGATACCTCTACCTTTTACTAAAGGAAGATAAGAGAGATTCCGACATAATATTGAACATCATAGGCGTGTGCAGGGGGGTGGGTCACCAGGATTACCGTGGTACCCCCATTAACACATACGAAAGTAACTAAAATTTATATTTTTACGTTTATTAGTTTCTTATCTCATACGCTTTAAAAAGGGTTTTTAGTCACAATATTTGAAAATATTCCTTAAGCGAGCAAGAAGGGGAGCCTTTCCAAGTGCAATTTCAACCTCCTGGTACAGTGGTACTCCCATTTCTGAATCCCTGCGCATGCCTATGTTAAACATTTAGACAAAATCTTTAAAGATGAATCCTTAAAATGTTTTTCCACACACACATTTTAGAAAGTTTTTACAAAATGTAGCTCTCTCTTTCTTGCATCAAGATCTACAATTACCATTTCATTTTAATCACAAAAAAAAAAAAAAAACATAGGATAATAGTTACAGTAATTACTTACAATAAGGAAACTATAGATGATAAATCTTTCAAATATTAAGGACAAAAACAATGTTAATTTTCTTTACATAACATTCAGTGCAAATAACCAAACAAAAATTCTACTCTGTAATGAATGCACAATGAACATTACATTATAAAATGCACACATAATGGAGAGCCAATTAGTTTAAGGTTAACTTCATATTTTAAGGATACCACAACTATCACAAGCCTGAGTTTCATTGAGATCTTCTAATGAATCAATTAATTCTTTTGGATCATTAGTAAATTCTCGAACCTATAAAAAATCGACAAATATGATTACAATTATTAGCACTACTCTGCCATGTGCAGGTAAATGGCAGTATCTGCAGAAATGAGTTTTCGAGATATTTGAAGAAACGTGTTTATGATTCAAAACTAACAAAAGGGAAATGTTGGAATTAGGCTTCATTTTTGAGCCATTTTTTTAGTGGAAACCAAACAAGCGAGTTTGTGCAATAAAGATAATGTACAATAGATGTCAAAAATGCAAAAAAAAATTTTAAATTTGCAGTTACTGCCCTTTAACGCACACGGCAGTACTTTCATGCAAAAAAAAAAAAGCATACTATGAACGTAATTTGTTTTTTAGTGTAAAATAAAATTCAGTTATTGAAAATATAACAAAACCATGCCTTTTTGCCACCTTTATATAAAAAAAAATCAGAGATTAATATTGATTCACTTCCAATAAAATACTAATTAAACAAAACCAGCATTATTAATAATAATAATATTTAAAAAAAGATTAAAATAAAAAATAAGTTTAAGTAACCTATCAGTCTGTAAATGAATAGCAAATTTGAGAATTGTATAATTACTGATGTAATAACATGCATAAAAAATTAAAATGCTGCTGCTCTTGTATTAAAAGCTATTCAACAGCAATTTTGGTTTGGAAAATTCTTGAATACGTTAAAAGTTTCAAAACCAGTCACATTAATTATTACTTGTATCTGATCATATATGCTTAACCATTGTCAGTGCCACAAGTTTTTTTAAAGATTTTGTAGAAAGTGATTTACCATATTATGCTACATTATAGTAGCTAAGCTGTGGATGTTAGCACTTGATACATATTTATATAAAATATGAATGACTTTAAAATTAAAAGATGTTTTGCCTAATTCTACATAATCTCTTTAAAAAAAAATGTTCTAATGTTAATGAAACAAATTTTTATGTATTTTAATGCATGCAAACATTTAGACTTTTGTCGGTTCAATGACAAAAATGAAGTTCGGTTAAAAATTTAAATCACAGAACATACCCATGTAGCAGTTTCATATAAGACCATTAAAGAATATTCATGCTTCCTATTCAGAAAATGCTTATTTTCAACAAATAGTTCAATTGTCCTCTTAATCATACTCAGTGGAGAATGCTCTGATCTGAAAATACCAAATAACAACTGTTTAAAAATGTTCTACAAAAGATTTATGATATTGTATATTAAAATGTTTATAAAATCAAGAGTTTGTGAATTGAAATAGTACTGTTTCAAAAAAAAAAAAAAAAAGACTATCAACTCTTGACAACTCAGTCTCAAGACTCCAACAAAGATCATTGAATTTTTGGTAGTTCCAGCTATAAGAAGTTCCCACGACCTTCTCAAATCTTTGAAATAAATGAATATTAGAGTTATACCGATTTCAGTTATCACAAGATTCAGTATCCAGTCTTTCCTAACATTCAAAATATTTTCCCCTCTGCAATGGCTAACCAAATGTAGATATATGTACCTATTTTAACTTAACAAGTGAAACATCTAATTTTAGACATTCATATCCCCCCCCCCCCCCTTCCAATGGCATCAAACCTTGCAAGGTTACCAAAATCTGACTAGTTGAAACTTGGTTTTTAGATCTACACTACTAGTTGAAATATTAAACTTTTAAATCTACACGACTTTCTGCTTTAGATTTACACTAGTGTTGCGAAAGCGACCTCGACCTCCTGTGAACTGTAGGAGCGCCCTCTCGCGGACGAGCGAGAAGGCTGGAGAGTGTAAAACTTGATTTCACGGAACACGGAACTTGATTCCGAATGAATAGGACTTTGTTAGGAACTCGATTCCACCAATCTTGTGTATTTTTTAATGCGTGTGTGTAATAATTAGTCTAGTGTAGCATTAGTAGTTTAATCGTTCATTAAAATATATGTTATTAGATATATTTAGGCTTCGTCATTGGTGCTACTACAGAACATATACGCAAATCAATTTAGGACCATAACGGATTACTTGCCGCCCGGAAAAGAATATCAGATTAGATGCGATTAGACACACGGGGATCTTGCAGGTGAGCACCTTTTTACCTGACTTTCATTATCCAGTGCATAACGTAATTGCATAAGTTAAAACTAGTTACTAATGAGACGTGTGCCCAGACCAGTTTTGTTAGAAAAAAAATCCTCACCCTTCCCCTACATGTTTTTGATTGTGGACAGCTTGATCTGTTTCAGTCAATATGTTTGTATCATTTGCTTCCATGTGTGTCATCCGTTTGCAATAATGAGCAATTTTTGTTCAGCTTTTATATCCATTTTTCACATACACTGTTATTTGTTTTTAGCTAGTTTTAATGTATACAAGAATTATTAATTTTTTTAAAGCTACTGTATTCATTATTATCTTTCTTTTTAATCTAATTAGCTGATTATCTGTGGAATATATTTTCGTGACAACAACATACAACATTGAACGGAAAAAGTTAGACAACCACTTTTAATACACTTATGTTTAAGCAGAAGACTACAGCCCGGTCATCACATCCAGAGACTACAGTTTTATTCTTATTAGAACTCATCTGTCTGGATTAGTGAATAACAGAGCTGGAAGCAGATGTCATCTCATTGAAGCTGAAAGTGCCAACAAACTGGTAGATACTATAGAGGCAAATGACATCTGCCTCCAGCTTGGTTATTCTCTAATCCAGACGGATGAGTTCTAATAAGAACAAAACTGCAGTCTTTGGATGTGATGACCGCCCTGTCTGGTATATTGCATGACATTCAACCTTACTACTAGAAGACTGTCAGTTTGTTGAATATATTGTACTCAGGCTCGGTTTCCCAAATGGTGTAAGGAAGAATAATAAGGAGATTTAAAACAGAGAAACTAATACAGTAGACCCTCGTTTTACGCAGTTTCAATTATACGTTTATGACTTGACACCTTTATTTTATTTTATGTGGATGAGTTTTGGTTTTATGCAGATGCAGCAAAGCAAACAGATAAAATTTTCCCCTGATTCAAAATCCAAACTCCTAAAGATTGCAGATTAATTAACTGCATTTTTGCGTGCTAATAATCGAGCTTGGGCCACTGGAGACATTTTATGAGATTGGTTCCAGAGCTCTTTCCAGAAGTAAAGTTATTAAACTCACACAGTTCAAAACTCATTGGAAGAAGAACTTTTAAAAGTGACAAAGGAGGTCAAAACCAACGAGCATATCGACGTCGGTGATGCACAACCAAAAATGTTCACATTGAAAATTTTGAGCCATTCCTAGACAATAGAAATGATCTTTCTGATTTGTTAGTGAAGGAAAATTCTATCATGGAAATGATGCAAGTGATCATGGATGCGTTAAGATACTATGCAAAGAATTACAGAGAAAAATTCCTAATGACTGCCAAAAGACTATCATAGCCAGCTCCTTTTTATAAACAGAACACGAAATTAATTTATGTTTTCTTTATGCATATTGTGCATAAAAGTCGATATAACTACACATAAAACTTATTATACAATTAGTTATCACTAGAATGAAGTATTTTGTTATCTACGGAACCAAACCCCTATTTTAACACTACTATTAGGTCTCAATTTATGCGGTTTTGATTTATGCGTCATTTCCGTGGAACGTAACCCCAGCGTAAAACGAGGGTCTACTGTATCATAGCTTTCAATAGACTATGAAATGTTTCATCAGGATTTTGCAAGACCCTAAAATATTTCAGATTCTACAAATTCATCCCATTCAAAATTTACCTCACTGCTTGAATATGCATGTTTCATAGTTTTGTTCACCTGTAAGTAAGTAACAGATTAAATAAAAAAATATTACAAGGTGTATTCAAATTATAAGGTCTCCAAATTTTTTTCCGTACTGCAGTGAGAATGAGTAGGATAAAGATTTGGATGCTATTTAAATTTAAAGAAGAAATTCACAGAATTTCACCAAGAAACTTTTGATGTTCAGTTTTAAGGATTTCAGCAATATGCTCAAATTTTTCATTTGATATAGATATCAAACAAAGTGTCATCTAATTTTACGAGGGAAAGAACATAGAAAGAATAGATAAATAAATATAATGAATTTAGCAACTAAAAACATTTTAACAGACACAATTATATGACATCATGAAAACTTTATAGCATTCACTATACATTATTATTATTTCATACAGGATAAATAAATTTTTCACCACGCAAAAAAAAAAAAAAAAAAATTACCCATCTCCAAATCTGAATGGTATTTGTTCCATGTCAGAAGACATATCTAAGCAAAACACCTAAAATTTAGAAAAGAAGAAAAAAAAAACATTTTCAGAATTAATTTTTTAAAAATAAATATCATTTGAAATAAAATGTGACATAAATAACTCAATTAACATGTAAATGTTTTGGGAATATTTTTAAATAATAAAAATTATTCAATCCACAATAAACTTTTAACCTATAACTTCAAATAAAATATGACATGAAAAATTTTGTTGGTGTGCAAATGGTTTGGAAACACTTTTAGGACACAAAAGTTATTCAATCCATTAAACTTTTTATTGTATTTAAAACTACAACCATACACATCATTTTTTGGTGCCAGAGAACAAGTGCTCTAAGTTGGAAATAATTAGGCACAAACACAACCCTCAATAGAGGGGGGTTGGCAGGTGTAACAGCAATAGGGCCCAGTATGAGCGCTCATATACAAAATTTTAAGGGGGGGGGGGTTAAGATATTTTTCCTATGGTTTAGCAGGATATTTTCCCCGTGGAAACGAATTTCAGTACAGATAGTTACTAAAACTTGACATTTTTAATAACTTATTCATTACCAGCTGGAGAAGAAATGTTTTTACGTTTTTGCAAAGTAAAAAGCACGAAAAGCAAGAAAATTCTAATTTCTAGGGGGGGGGGGGCCTTGAGCCCCCACTTACCCCCCATGTGGCCCAGGATGGAATAAGTAAAAACAAAATATAGGAACATGAACTTCAAAGCCTGGAGCATGATATGGTAAAGGAGCCCCATAATCAATTTGGAGGACATGGCACAAAGCAGAATAAAGTTAAAATCATTTTTTAAAAATCTACAAAAATTACAATGATAACTTTTTGCACACTATAACCGTAATCAAGACCGTTACAGAGGGAAATAAAAATTCTATATTTTCATTTTTTATATATTTAACTCTCGATAACTTGAAGTCACATGGGACTTGCTAAAAATTTTCAGTTATTGGTAGTCTGAGTCACAGGAAGTTCCCAGTCTTTTTAAGAGCTAGGGACCCAATAAAAATGTCGAGATAAATAAATTTTCGAATTACAGGGCTTCAAGCTATCAAGACTCGACTGTATATAATGCTACAATAATGTTTAAAAAAACTCTGTCATATATGTTTTAAAAGTAGTAATAGTGCCATGACTCTACAAGTAATGCTACACAACCCCATTTGGGGTCGCAACCCACAGGATGGGAGCCCTTGTAATAATATTTACGTTAAATTTAAGTAAGTCAATTATCATTGTGTTTCTAATTGAGAACATGGTTAGAGAGGCGATCAGTCTTTGTTTTGCTTATATGCTATTTAAAAATAGTTTTAATGACTATGCATGAAAATTAAAACTGAAAAAGGAGGCAATATATGCTTCCTCTAATACCTCGAATAGGTCAACCAAATTCATTTACCACACAAAGCTAGTTTCACACTTATGAAAGTTGCGAGAAAGGTTAGCCAAGAGCAAAATTTCCAAGCTATCTGATAAGTTACCAAATATCGCAATATTTCTTTCAAAGAAATATACTGAAAATGTGTGCTGCCTTTCTGCTTCAGGTTCCCATTTGCTTTTGCACCAAATTGGTTTTTGAGCGCATTTTTTTGCTCACATAAGTAAATGAAGAAATATCAAGAGCTTTTTCAGAAACCAACCACACTGAAAAAAGAATAAAAAAGGGGGGGGGGGGACACTAACTGAAAATTAACATCTGTCCAAAAGTGTAAAAAAAATATATTTGACTTCAATTTTGAAAAAAAATTTCTTCACTCATCTTGGTGGGTCACATGGTCATGTGTACATATAGAGGAGTGTCAGAATTAAGATTCATTACTTATTAAACAATAAATGCATTAGCTTTATAAAATTATTCCTTGTTTTGTTCATTTTACAAAATTCGTTTTCTTGTTAACTAAAAGTAAATATTAGTACAAAACCCAAGTCGTATATGTGACATATATCAGGGAGTTACTAGTACAAAATAACTTTAAAGATCACTTAGTGTTATCAGACTTACAATTTTTTCAGGTCTATTTATTTTTGGCACACACGGATGAACATACGAAGCAAAAACTTTTTCAGTTTTTAAAGAATCTTTGGATGCTTTAATTTGAGGTTCTGTTAGTGCTTTCAATATATTTGCATTGTAAGTACTGTCTATAAGTTTTGCTTCATTCAGTGGTATGTTACTCAAATCAATTTCATGCACAACATTTTCTTTACATGGAGAAGAACTGTCACATTTCTCTGTCGTTTCAGGATTAATAACTATTTGAGTTGAGTCAGAATTCGATTTTGGTGCTTGATCTTCCGGAATGTTGTCATCACACACATTTTTATCATCTTGGTCGGACGACATCGCTATAATCCTTTCCCTTTTATATCTTCACACAGACTCCTCCGAAATTGAAAATATAAAACTAATGAGAGAAAATTTACAAAATTTTACAAGAAACAAATAGTTAATACGCAAACATGTCTTCATAAACACAAAATGCAATACATTTCTTCTTCAATTTAGCAATTTTTTGGTTTTGTTTACAAACATTATCGATGACGATTATTTCACTTTTTAAGTCGAAAATTTGGGTGCATTTAGAGTCCCTATTCGCAACTCCAACGAACTATAGGGGGCACTGAAGTCACTGTCTAATGGCGGAATTGAAAACTAAAACAAACGCACATGGTAACGAAGAAAATGCTAAAAGTGTTGTGATTTTTGTTCGTACGTATGATTGTTTCGCTTTATTCTTTTTAAATTAATTTTCAAAGTCTTGTTGATATTCTGACCCACGTAGAAAGAAATGAGAATTCAAGAAGCATTACTAAACGTCAAACATTAATGCAAAGTACGTAGTTCGTAGTTCTAAGCAGCCATTTTCACGATGTTGAATTCGATATTTATCAATTCTTGATAAAACTAAATAATAATTGTGGCCTGACAAGAATAACAATTAATGCTAGAAAATTTAATATGACATTACAAATTATTACCAAAAGACGATGATACTTCTTTGCTTTGCTTTGGCTAGCGCGGAACTACTTTGATATACCCCCCCAAATCGGAAATTTGGCGACTTTTTTTGTTTTTGTTGACACAAAACTTTGTTGCCACAAAAATTGTTGCCACAAAACTTTAAAAAAAATTCAAAAAATGGTACAAAATACATGAAAATACTAAATTTGGCACCATCAAAAACCTAAAAGCTGAAAAAACCTAAATTGGCAACACCAAAATAAGAAACAGCAACCCTAAAAAGTCGGTAGGGAATGCCAGATTTGGCGCGTAGTTTTTGGGGGTGTATATCAAAGTTATACCGCTAGCGCTTGTTTTCCATTTGTAGCTGAGTTATTTCTCTTGAATTCCCGAATCGGTTAATTTAAAAATTTTCTGTTTCGATTTTTCTAATTTCTGAGTTACGATTTAATTGTGTCATGTTATGCAAATCATCAACAAAATTCTCACGGATATATGGTGGTAGTTTTCTTTTCAGTTGATTGACAATTATTTCTTTTTACTTATCGAATTCTGTAATCTTACTACCATTTTATTCCACTCATGATAAAATTTGAAAATGGTTTAACTAAAAACGCGAAATCTCGCCAAGGCTACTTTGCTCGCACAATGCCAAAATTATAACCCTAAACAAATTTGGCGAAACCTTTCAGCTGAGAATAAAAGGAATAAAGTAAATTCTTTCTCGGTTATTCATTTTGTTCTACGATAATATATTCAAGAAAATATTTTGCATACTGTCCATTCCAACTAAATGCTGCTGTAAAATATGGTAAGTTTAATTAATTTAAGATTAAAAAAACTCCCATATTCTTACAAATTCATACAAAACAATAAAATTTTTTACCTTGTATAACGTTATCCAAGTTTGTTAATCCAGAATTTTCGCTTTCACCTATTATTAAGGAAATAATGAAAACTAACATTATTTTGAGGAGCTCGAGAATACTACTAAGGGACGAATTAATTTCTGTAGCTGAAAGCAAACTAAGACACATCGATTGCGTTAATAAATACTCAGAACAAACTGCCTGTGTTTACGTCAACAGACACACATGGAACGCAACGTGGCAAAGTTTTAGTTGCATTCGCAGTTTTATAAATCACCGTAAGGTAGCGTATTCGAGCGCTGGAGTTCCGAATATGAAAACGTAGTTTTCAGAGTTGCGACAACAGCTACGCTCGGAAAACGCAACCGGTTACAGGGGGAAGATAGGGTTGCCGCCGAGCTGCAAGATTGGCTCCTTGTTCGCTTTCGAGTTTCGTTACAAAAAATAGTCACACGCGGGAGCGGGAAGAGTGGCTGAAACAGGTTCTGAAGGATGTAAAAGCACGCGGATTCGAAAATGCATGCAGTCAATAAATGAAACGCTCGATTTTGATTCAAACATTAAAAAAAGACAAAATGGCCCTGTGTTATCAAAATTAAGAGCAGATTTTTTTTCTTAAACCTTATTCTCTTAATACGATCAATTTTAAATTAATCAAAAGATTCCGAGACAACGAAAATTATAATTTTAATTGATTCAAAATGAATGAAAGAATAAAAACTGATTAAGAAAATTAAAATAAATAAATAAGCAACAAATAACTAACATAAAAAATTGCTTGTTTTTGCTACATTAAATTAAGCTTTATAAACATTTTTGAACATAGAAATATTTCTTGTATTGATATCAAAAGCATTACTTATTTTTTTTTTCTATAAAAGGAAAAATATACACTTTTCTGATTTAAATGGAACAAAGTTTAGCGTTAGCTTAAAAATTCCGAAAGGAAATATATGCCTAGGATGCCCACCTACGGGGGGGTGGGGGGCGGGCGGTGGGTGCTGTTAGGGGTGTGGCACCCACATATATGCAAAGGAAAGTTTGAAAGAGTAATAAAAGAAATATGTAGAAGCTTAAAACAAGGTATCCTATCCAGGCCAGGATCTATACATTTTAGGCCTCCCTGCAACAAAATCTGTATAGCCCCTCCCCAGAGGCCATCAGTGTATATTTGTAACGTTAAATAAGTCTTAGTGCTAGGTTTTTTCAATTTTTTTCTTTAATTTCATAGGCCGTTGGACCCCTTAAGACGTGGGGCACCCCACACTGCGGGGATCCTATCTCGCCCCAACCCACTCCAAAAAAAAAAAAAAAGAGATTAAGAACCTCTGAATATTTTAATGGTTTAGTGGGCACACCTAGTTAATAGATTAATTTGTATAAAGTTGAAAACTGAAATTATATTAATCAGAGGTCATTTTTATTTGAAACTAGATGCAGATAGAAATATTCAGAAATAAATTGGGAAGTTAAGGGGGGGGGGGGTGTATTTTGACATATTTTTTCAACATTCTTATATGCATAAGAAACAGATGTCTCCATTATTTTATATTTATTTCTTGATAGTATACTATCTATTATTTAAAATTTTCAACAACATTTTTATACCAAAACAATACTAGAATGAAAAGTAGTTAGATAGTAGACATTTTTTTAATGAAACAAAATTAAAACAATTCAGAGCACCAAAAAAGGACTTGTACTTATTTTGAATTTTTATGACAAAGCAAAAACTAAAAATTGAAAACAATTTAGCATGAGGAAAACTCATTTATTTCATGCAAGTTTTCAGATCAATAGCATGATCTTATTGTTGTAATCTTGTTGTTGTTGTAAACAACATAGATCTCTGTTGTTCAATTTACTTTTTGGTGTTATTGTATCTATAAACTTTATTTAAAACACAAAATTTTCAGCATTTTCATTCGAAAAAGAAAACATTAGTTTAATTAAAAACTTCAGTCACTAATGTGCTAATCTTCAAAAGTGCAACTTTGCTGTCACATGCCTTTTACAGTTAAAACAAAGGAATAATTTATTATTTTTTAATTTCAGCAAAAATATATCCATTTAAATCTGCCGACAGTTTTTTTTGTAATAATTTTTCTTTTTTTTTTGGTTCGCAGCATGTGAATTCTCACCTCCATGTGTTAGAATTTAATTGATTCAAAATAAATAAAGAGATAAAAAAGGTAAGAAAATGAAAATAAATAAATGAACGACAGATAATGCACATTAGAAATTGCTTGCTTTTGTTTCGGAAAGGCAAACGTTGTAAAGAGTTTTAAATCTAAAAATATTTCCTGTAACCATCTAAAAAGCAATATCACTAATTAAAATGGTTTGCTATTAAAAAAAATGCTAATTAAAATTGCATGTTTAAGTTTACGCTGTACAATTTTCTGATTTAAATGTGATTAAGTTAAACATTAAATTAAAAATTTGAAAGAAAAATATGCAAAGGAAAATTTGAAAGTTCAATACTAGAAATAGGTAGATGGTCAAAACGAGGTAACAGCTTCCCCCCCCCCCCCCAAAAAAAAAGAAAGAAAGAATACCAAGAACCTCTAAATATTTTATTGGTTCAGTAGGCACTCTTGGTTAAAATATTAATTTGAATAAAGTTGAAAATTATTACTTTAATTTTGATGCAGATAGAAATAATCAGAAATAAATTGAGGAGTTGAGGGGGTGTAATTTGAAACATGACTTATTTTCAACTCATATGAATAAGAAACAAATGTATCTATTGTTATTTATTTATTTCTCTGCATCACATCATGCATCTATTACTTACATTTTGAACAATATTTTCAAATCAAAACAATATTATAAAGAAAAGAAAGTAGACAGTTTCTTAGTGAAACAAAGAAAAAAATCATTCCCAGCACCAGTAGAGGACTTGTACTTATTTTCAATGTTTGTGGAAAAGCAATGTTTACATTTAATTTTGACAGAGATTTTAAATACAACTTAGCATGAAGAAAACTCATTCATTCCATACTAACAGTTCATGTCATTACCACATAAAGATTACAACAAAAGTCTCTAATGCTCAGTTTATTTTTTGATGTGATTACATCTGTAAACTTTATTACAAATATAGAATTTCTAACATTTTTACACACACACACACACACACAAAAAAAAAAAAAAAAAGGGAAAACAAAGAAATTTTTCTCAATGAGGCAATTAAAATCAAATTCAGGGTACCAAAACAGAATTTGTAGTTTTTATAGATTTTGGGGCAAACTATTATTGTCAATAATTGCTTAAGTAACAAAATAAGCAAAGATTAATCTTTGTGTCTTCTGAAATGCAACGTAACTTTAAAATATTCACATGTTCAAAATGTGGTTATTATTATCAAATTTTTAAAAATTCTTTACTCCAAAGTATCATTTCCTAAAACTAATAACTATGGACAAAACACAAGTTTAATCAAAAATTTCATTTGTTTATAAGCATAGAAAAATAAAGAAAATAAATTTTGTTATAGGCTTTACTCCCATCTACTCAATTAGGGAGTTTCGATTAGACAGGGCAAAATATACTGATGCTTGTAATTTATTTTCTTTTATACTATTTGTGAAGTGAATGTTTGTGAAAAAAAAAAAAAAAAAAAAAAAAAAAACCTTGATTGAAATAAATTGAATTTTTGTTCAGATTTTTTCATATAGATTGCAATTCCATTCATTACCCTGTATCATGGATAGATGAATATGACCTATATTCCAACATGCTGAAAAATGCTTCCAGAATTTAGTCAGAAACAGAGAAGGTGCATTGACAATCGGAAGTGGACTAAGATAACAGTTGCTACCTATCCTTTCCAAAATTGGAGTTATTTGCAGTTATTCAAATCCTGTCCTGTAGTTTAAGTGGGGAGAAAAATCTCTTCTTGAGAAGGGGGGGGGGATTTCTGGATAACTACACAAAGAGAATAAGCATCAATGAACTGTTCATTTAATGCTGAAATAAACAAACCTAAATATATCTTTTATAATTTTATGCATACCTGAATTTTTTAGCCTTGTATTGAATATCGAAAAATTTATTAAAAATCTAAATTGAAAACAATATTTTTACATGACAAACAAGCATAAACCTTAACGCATTTGTTTTACAAAACAAATTCAAAACTCTAAATTTAGAGACTCAAAACAGAATTCCAGCTATTTCTCAATTTCTGTTGCAAAATTATTGTTTGTTTTACCTCTTTACATTTCAATATTATTATACAAATGAATGATAATAAATATGATAATAAGCGTGACAAATCAGAAATACAGCACTGTTTGTATGAAGAAGATCAAAATTTCATTTAATTACACTATTTAGCATTTAAACACAGAATTTTTGTTGGTTTGCATGTCATTGCTGAAAGTCCAAAGACCATTTTAGCAACAAATTTCCTGAAGTCATCAGCATAATAAGAAGCATAACAAACATGAATGGCATATTATGTGTGGAAGTTTATTATTATTTTTAAACAACTTCATTAGCTTTGATAAAGCTGTCATGCTAAGAAAACTTGGATAATGATTTCTGGACATCCTTGTAAACTAAATATTGGAGATCATTCTATTATACAATTCTTTAAGCGAACAGTACAATACTATCATGAGTTTTCTAGAACATCTGCATCAGGGCTATAGTTCAGCTAGTAGTTGAGCTTTCTTCAAGTTGCAGAATATCTGGAAGAAACTAAAAAAAAAACATTAAGGGCAAATAAATTTAAAAGAAGAAGTAAAACTCTTCAAATGTGCTAAATCATCAATACAGCTGAACACAAATTGGCAGGAATGTTTTTTTAAACTAGTTCATAAAATTATAACTGGAAAATAAATAAACACACTTTAATTGAAATAGAGCTGTATTTCAACTACTTTGCATTAAGTGTGTTGTAAAATTTAATTTCAAATAACAGGGTGTGTTTTAAAAACACTTGAAAAAGTATAACACATATTACAGGGGAATATTTTACATAATTTATCAGTCTCTTTTGACTAGCATAGATTGTTTTTCATTTAATTATGTATATAAAATTATGTACATATTTGTTACTGTGCATCATCTTTGCCTTTAAGAAGAGAAATCATCAGTTTATGATGACTAAAATAAGTAATGAACGTTCGTGATTCTAAATTTTTTAGGAAACGTGAGAAAACTTGCTTGTTTTTTCTGCACCTCACTTAGGAATATTCACAACAAAATTGTAGAGGGAGGTGGGGCACGTTGGACAAAGGGACATGTTGTACGGGTTCCAATTATTTGAATAATATTAATATTTTTTATTTCATTTTTTGATCAACAAATAGCTCCTATGGTCCTACAAATCCTATAATGAAATCACATGGTACAGTTATATTGAACAAATTTTATTCCAGAAAGTGTTATTTCAGCAGTCCTGAGTACTTTTCAGAAAACTATGAATTAATTTTTTTAATGGTTTTAGTCAAGATTGCGGGAAAAAAAATTGAACTCCTGTCTTAAACTATTACGTGAATGCCACTACCTCATCAAAGCGCTTACATGTGATTGTGATTGAAAAAACGTGAGTGCATACTAAAGAAATTAATTATAAACTGTTTTTGTTTGTTTTTAATATATAAATTTAAATGAAGTAAAAATATAGAGAATGCAATATACTGATGCTTGAATTTAAATTCTTTAAAATAAAGCCACATTTTTTAGTAAATTCATTTATCTATACCTGATATTTCAGCTGGCCACATGAATCAGTTTTGAAAGCCACCACTGTTTTAGAGCATTTGAATTCCCCTTTATTTCAATGTTCTATTTCCTGACAAAAGTATTGATTTTCTAAAGACTTCAACAAATTAAGATAAGCTCTGATAAATTGAATATTTATTTATTTATATATTTATTTTTATGAGTGGTTGAAATGAACTCGGATGCAATTGAATTACTTTTTGAGTGGGTGAGGCAAAATAATGAACATGTAATAAATGAATATAAATAATGAAAGAAAAATTACTTTTAAAGTTGATGCACTATAATAATAATATAAGAAAATAAATAACTTTGATTTAAGGAAGCAGTTACTAAACACTTTATTTTGCATTGGTTGAAAACATCGGATGAATATCAAGATATCCAATATACAGTCGACTCCCGCTACAAAGCGATCCCACTTACGCGAAATGGCTATAACACGATTTTTTCAACAGTAAAGAATTTTTGAGCAAGCGCGAATTCCTCGCCCGCAACATGAAAATTTTCAGAAAGGAACCGCGGTGAGTAAGTTCTTTTCGTGAACGGACCTTCATCCCTTTGGAATCACTGAGAGCAGAAGTACCCACACTGTACAAGTCTTTTATCGCTTATATAAATAACTACTTCTCATTTTCCATTATTTTTTTTTTTTTTTTTCATTCTAAATGCGAAATTTAACGAAATATAACGACACCTAGGAGCGCTGCTTTATCTAAAGTTGGTGAAAATAGAAAGAAAAGAGAGCGTTTCTGACAATTAAAGAAAAGGTAAAGCTTCTTGAAAAGCTGAAGCTGAACCAAAAAATGCTTCGAAGGGTAGCACAACAATTAGGTATGACGGTATGAGTGAATCTTCCATACGTACAATTAAAGGTAAAGAAAAGGAAATCCATAAAAGTTCACCGAGTAATAGTATCCAAGCAAAATGCAAAAATTATGAAAATGGAAGCTGTTTTTTATTGTAAATTAAAGAAACCAGGAAGAGGGGCAATGCCATAGATGGAAACTTTATAAAAGAACCAATGAAGCAACTGTATTTAAAAATATATTAGAATAATTGCAGCATAAATTATCATTTTCACTTTTTTTTAAGTTACAAATATCATTACTGAATCAACTGTACGGTACAACTATAGGGCATTTGTTCTCCTTACTACATGCCATACGTACAGTACTGGTTTATTTTATGTCTTTCTTTCCCATTGATCATTGTTTTTGTGCATCATAGCAGTATTTTATGTTGAATAAAACGGCTTTTTTTTAAATACAAATAAAAATTTAGTTCTTTATGTAAGAAACAGTAAGGTATGGTTAAGAAAAGGTTTTTTAACTGTTTAAGGTTGTGTTTACACGTGTCTAAAATGATTGGTTATGTTTATAAAAGTTTTTACACATACATATTTTCCACAACGCGAAATTTTGACTTACGCGAGGGCCGAGGGGTCTTGGAACGCATCCCTCGCGTAAGTCGGGACTCGACTGTATATCAAAATATCGGATATTTTCGAACCCTGATCTTTACAGATAATCTCAAAACCCCACGATGAGTCTTTATTTTAAAATGCAATTATACACTAATTAAAATTTAACTCCACATTAATCGAGATAGGATTATTTAAAAATCATTTTCCCACCAAATATCGAAATTTTTACGAACTTGATGTGGGGTGAGAGCTTTATGTACTTTATTTTTCTGCTGATCTAGAAGAGTAGAATTCTTCTAAAGTTTGATTCCAAGAAACAGGTTGTGTCATAATGACACACGATAGACGTGAAACATTTTAACTATTCATCAAACACTTTTGAACAGATTGTGTTTCTTATTCATATTTTTACATAAAATTATATACATGTGTCAACTGATAATGATCATCTTCTTCCTTCTTAAGAAGAGAAATGATCTGTTTACGACAAATGTACATATTGATCTCCGTGCTGCCTGAACGCAGTACATGCAACCATACAAAATGAGAAAGGAAGCGAGAAGAGTGTAATGTCTCACTTTTCTCCAATACCTGAAGGCAAGCAAGCCACTGCTTTCCTTCTAACCGACATTGCTTATCCCCACCACTTTTCGTCACACAAAAAGATTGGATCATAACTTCAAAGCCCTTGCATAAAAAGTTTCACTTAAAAAATCTTTGATTCAGCATTTTATCATAAAAATATTGATATTTCAACATGCAAAACTTTAAATGTACCTAATTTCTGACAAACAAGAGCTGTGGCTGGGAGGACTTTTACAATCTCAAAAGCCCATGACAACAGTCCTGATCTTAAAGGTAATTCAACCCTTGTTAAAACTTAATTATGTATCAATCACGGCCATAATTATTTAAAAATCATTTTCTCAATAAAAATAGAAATTTTTACTAACCTGAAGCGGGGTGATAGCATGCACTTTATTCTTCAGGTGATAAAGAAAGAGTAGCATGTAAAGGAAATAACAAGGCAACCTAAAAATTAGTAACCCTAATTAGAGCATAATAAAAACCCAGTAAGCAAAATATCTTGCCTCAGCATTGCATAAAGGTTGACATGCAAGAAAAATCATCTTGCATTAATGCTGCCTCAATGTTGTTATGTTACTCAATTTATGCTGTCAGCAGGCTGCCACAATATTGTCTGACAAGGTGTATGCAGCATAATATCAGGAAAATATCAAGGTAGGCTGCTTTTGTAATATTGCATACGTATTGATATAACAGGATAATATCAAGATGTTGTCATGACAGCATGAAATCAAGATGTATGCAAGATGATCTTGCTTTTGTAATCTTGCATACGTATTGTAACGGATTCGGTGCGACTTCCACTTTCTTGAAATGAAGACACAGTTCTTGATAAAAACACAGGAAATTTATTTACACTATGTACAGGAAAGATCTTCAACAACTGCTAAATTATTCATCAGCAATTAAACAATTATCACACAACACCGTAAACTCAACGTTTACACACGTATTTACTTCCAAATACGAAAACAACACAGCGAAATGCCTCGCTATAAACAGAGCAAAAAATGCTCTCCGTTCGAAATCTGAATCGAAACTGAACTATTTATCCATCGCTAACGGCTTATATATACCGAAAAGAAATCTCTCAAATATTCCAGAAAATGCTACGACGTTCTACAACTACACTTCCATCGATAAAATCAGTGAATGAAATAAGAAAAAAAAGAATAGGGGGTTGTATACTTGAGCCATATGTTAAGGGGTTGTATACTCATTACGGGAAACTATTTACAGGTTACGTTACTACAATAATTACTATTTACAGGATTTGTAACATTGCCCCCTTCCTAAGGACTGCACGTCCCGGGCAGTACAATCCCCAGAAAGGGTGCCAAACTTCTATCACAAGTTCACAATTACACACATTAAATAATAACTAACAGATACAGAAAACACAATAATAACAAGAAATATTACTAAACATTAAAAGCAAAAATTATCTACAACTTTTATGTTATCAACCATGGTTGTTTACGTAATACTCATGAACTATGGCCATAGTATGGGGCTAACCGATCATAATGTACAACCCTAGGTTTTGCATTAGGTGATTTTTGGATCCTCACTACGACGTCATTTAGTCGGTTAAGGACTTTGTAGGGTCCATCCCAATGCGACTGCAATTTGGGCGACAGACCTTTCCGTCGGATGGGATTCAATAACCAAACCTTGTCGCCTTCGTTGAATTCATGTCCAGTAGACCTTGTGTCGTATCGGGTCTTCATCTTCTCCGCCGCGATGTTGATTCGCTCTCGTGCGAAGTTATGAACGTCTTCCAACCGGGCCTGGAGATCCTGGATGTACTCCTCAGGCGATGCAGGCGCATCCGGAGGACGACCGAAGACGAGATCACAAGGTAGCCGAAGCTCTCGTCCGAAGAGCATCTGAGATGGGGCATATCCGGTAGTCTCGTGGACAGCACTGCGGTAGGCCAGCAGGAACAAAGGTAGCTTCTTGTCCCAATCCTGTTGATTTCTGGATACCATAAGCGAGAGATTATTTAGGATTGTGCGGTTAAATCTCTCCACCATGCCGTCCGATTGTGGGTGTAGTGGTGTTGTCCTAGTTTTCTCAATTCCGAAAATTTGACATAGGCCCTTAAACACAGCAGAGATGAAATTCCTCCCTTGATCGGAATGAATCTGCAAAGGTGTTCCATATCTCGAGATCCAATGTTGGACTAGAGTCTCTGCTACGGTGGTAGCTTCTTGATCAGGAATGGGATACGCTTCGGGCCATTTGGTGAAATAGTCGATGGAAACAAGAATGTATTTGTTCCCATCAGCAGTTCTTGGTAGAGGACCCAGGATGTCGATCCCAATTCGTTCGAAAGGAGCTCCAACGTTGTACAGACGTAGCTTCCCTCTGCTTCTTTTCTTCGGTCCTTTACGAGCAGCACAGGCGTCACAAGAATGGCACCACTTCTCCACGTCATCCTTCGCCTTGCTCCAGAAGAAGCGCTCCCGAACTTTATTGAGGGTTTTCAACACACCAAAATGTCCTCCAGTCGCACTACTATGTATTTCTTTCAGAACATCTGAAATCCTTGATCGGGGAAGTAGTAACTGCCACCTAGACGTTTTGCCGTCCTCAGATTCCCATTTTCGGTACAGTACGCCGTTCCGTAAATGGAGTGAATTCCATAAAGCCCAGTATCTTTTTGTTGCAGGACTAAAGATGGAAACGTCCTGCCAGCTAGGTCGCCGACTGTCACTCTCCATGAACTCCAAAATTGGTTTTATGTCGGGGTCTTCAAGTTGATCTTTTCGAACTTGGTCGTCACTCCATGGATCAGGTTCTGAAGATGTTGGAGTCACTGTCACCTGATAGGCAGTAGGGCTAGTCGTTCCATACTGTTTCTCGATTCGGGAACAATAATTGCATTTCTCAGGACAGGGTCTCCTTGATAAAGCGTCTGCATTACCGTGAGACAACCCTTTTCGGTGCTTGATCTCCATGTCATATTCCTGGAGCCGCTGTATCCATCTGGCTATCTGGCCTTCCGGATTTTTGAAGTGCAAAAGCCAAGTTAATGAGGCATGATCTGTCCGAAGCAGAAATTTTCGGCCGTAGAGGTAATGATGGAAGTGTTCTACAGCTTTCACTATGGCCAGTAACTCCTTTCTGGTGACGCAGTAATTTCGCTCCGACTTGGATAAGCATTTGCTCCAGTAAGCGATGACATGTTCATTTCCGTCAATTTCTTGGGATAAAACAGCTCCGATGCCCTCGTGGCTCGCATCAGTGTCTAGGATGAAGGATTTTTCAGGCTGAGGATAGGCGAGGATAGGCGTTGATGTTAAAGCCTCCTTCAGTCGTAGAAATGCATCTTCGCATTCTTTGGACCATTCAAACTTTTGCTTGCTCTCCGTCAGCTTATGCAAAGGTCGTGCAATGTTGGAAAAACCCTTCACAAACTTCCTGTAGTACGTGCAGAGCCCCAGGAAACTTCGCAGCTGATGGATGCTTTCGGGACGACTCCAACTCTTGACCGCGGATACCTTTTCCGGATCGGTTTGTACACCCTCAGAAGAGATGATGTGACCAAGGTAGTTCACTTCCCGGCGGAACAAATTACATTTGGACGGACTTAACTTCAGATTGGCTTCCTTAAGCTTTTGCAGCACCTTCCTAAGATTTGCCAGATGTTCTTCGAAGCTGCGTCCCACGATGATGATATCGTCTAAGTAGACCAGAAAGGATTCGTAAGAGAGTCCTCTTAACACTGTCTCCACAAGACGCTCGAACGTAGCTGGTGCATTGCAGAGGCCGAAGGGCATCACTTTGAACTGCCATAAGCCTTGTCCAGTTGTAAACGCTGTCTTCTCTCGGTCATCAGGGTGTATCTCAACCTGCCAGTAGCCGCTCTTCAAGTCCAGGGTCGAAAACCACTTGTGTCCGGAAAGAGTGTCCAAGGTGTCGTCTATCCGTGGAAGAGGGTAACTGTCTTTCTTGGTGATTTCATTCAGCCGTCGGTAATCTACACAAAATCTGGTGGAGCCATCTTTCTTTCGGACCAAGACGATGGGAGAGGCCCAAGGACTGGATGAGGGTTCGATTACATCATTCTCCTTCATCTCTTTCAGGAGGGTCTCAACCTCTTCCTTCTTGGCGAACGGTAGTCGTCTCGGATGCTGTTTAATAGGGGGGTGTTCTCCAGTGTAAATCCTGTGCTGCGTTAAATTCGTACGGCCAACATCCTCCGATGTAGATGAAAACAGATGCTAGAAGTCGTCCACCAATTCTTCCGCAGCAGTTCTTTGATCTTTCGATAATGGCGCACTCCCGATTAACTTCGATGTCAAGGACTCAGAAGACACAGTCTCGGGGGAATTGATTCTTCTAATGATGCAGTTTACTGGAGTACAAGTTGCTAACACTTCACCTTTCCGGATATTCCTTGGCCTTTCACTCACGTTGGCGACTCTCACAGGAATTACATCCTTAGAAAGGTCCACAAGCGTAGATGCTACCAGCACTCCTTTTAGGCTATTGCTTAGGTTAGGGTATTCAATGAGTCCAAATCGAAAACTATTGCTTTCTTCAAGGGAGCCAGGTATTAATGATTCTGACCTTGAGGGAATCGATAAATCGGTTTGGGCTATTATTTGATGAGCGGATTTTACATCACTTTCTGCAGGGAAAACGGCTATGTCTTCTCTCATCGAGTGCAGCTCATTAGTCTTGAAGTCGAGAGTGAAGTCATATTTCTTCAAAAAGTCCAATCCGAGAATGAAGGGGTCCGTGATATTAGCGACGAATGCCGTATGATGGTAGGTGGCATTCCCAAACACTATTTCCAAGTCCACTTTACCGTCAATCTCGATCTTGTCACCTGTCACAGTCTGGAGACTTACGCGTGGCGATGTCCACAGCAGCTTCAATCCAAATTCACGAGCCACATCTGTCCTAATGATTGTCACATTGGCTCCAGTGTCGACAATCAGTCTGCAGGGGTTCCCATTTACATGTGCGTAAATGAAAAGTCCATCACTGCCACTACTAGAAGAGGAAATCTGCAGAGCTCTAGTGGTGGTGATTTCCTTCCCTCGCGTAGCTTGGCGAGCCGGACAACTCCTTCGCAGGTGTCCTTCACTACCGCATTTCCAGCACTTCTGCTCTTGTTTCTTTTGGGCTGTTATGCTGCTCAGATGTCTTGTCAAGTCACCGAGTTGTCTCTCAAGTTCAGCGAGGTGGGACGACCTGGAATCAGACTCATCAGCTTCCTGAGTCCGGATTAGATGGCGATCCACACGGGTTGCTTCTTGGGCGGCCTCGTATCTCATCGCATACACAACGGCAGAATTCAGGTCTTTGACATTCGCCATCCGTAGAGCTTTCTGGATTTCCGGATCTCGAACCCCGTCGATGTAGTAGTTGAGTGCCAGGTTGTCTCGAACATCCGCAGGGCAGTCGTAAAAAGCAAGATGAGACAGTCTCTCGATGTCCGTCGCAAACTCTTGCAGGGTTTCCCCAGTTTTCTGGAAAAGGGACTTCAACTGGAGTCGGCTGAAATCTTTCCGGCACTTCTCACCGAAGCGAAGCTCCAACGCAGCTGTGAGGGCGGCGAAATCCAGGCACTGGCTGTCCGGAAGGGTCTGAAGAATGTCCGCTGCGTCACCTCTCAGGGATGCTGCAAGATGGCAGACCTTGGTAGCAGAGTCCCATCCGTTCGCTTCCGCCACTATCATGAATTGGGTCTTGTATACCTGCCACGAACTTTTCCCATCAAATGTGGCCAGTTTAATGGACGGTCGAGCAACAGATGTGGGAGCGCCAAACTGTACAGAGCTGCTTTCCGCGGTCGCCAATCTCCGTTCCATGTCTTTAATTATTTCTTCCTTAAATGAAGTAAATTTCTTGTCTTCTTCTTCCAACTTATTTTCCACACTGGCGATACGCTCTTCCACAGTATCAAATTTTTCTTCCAGAGCATCAACTTTATCTCCCATGGCGGTTAGTTGATTCTCCATCATGGTTTTCATCGACGTTAGGTCACTTTTTATTTCATTTTGACTTGTAGTAATTTTAGCAGTTAAATCACTATTTAACTGTTCCTGGTTAGTCGCCAATTCATTTTTTAATTGTTCTTGATTAGCCGCCATGTCATTTTTTAATTGTTCTTGATTTGCAGTAAAACTTGCAGTCAAATCACTTTCTAATTGTTCTTGATTAGCCGCCATATTTTCAGTCTGGTCGCTTTTCACAGCATTAATTGCTTCCAGAAGTTGTTTTAATTGGTCATCCATTGCGCGAGTAATCACCATAAAAACAAAGTCTATAAATTCAAACAGTCTTTATGAAAAAATGTCCAAAGTCTCACTTACTCCAAGAAAGTCCAGAAGAAGCCCCACGTTGGGCGCCAAATTGTAACGGATTCGGTGCGACTTCCACTTTCTTGAAATGAAGACACAGTTCTTGATAAAAACACAGGAAATTTATTTACACTATGTACAGGAAAGATCTTCAACAACTGCTAAATTATTCATCAGCAATTAAACAATTATCACACAACACCGTAAACTCAACGTTTACACACGTATTTACTTCCAAATACGAAAACAACACAGCGAAATGCCTCGCTATAAACAGAGCAAAAAATGCTCTCCGTTCGAAATCTGAATCGAAACTGAACTATTTATCCATCGCTAACGGCTTATATATACCGAAAAGAAATCTCTCAAATATTCCAGAAAATGCTACGACGTTCTACAACTACACTTCCATCGATAAAATCAGTGAATGAAATAAGAAAAAAAAGAATAGGGGGTTGTATACTTGAGCCATATGTTAAGGGGTTGTATACTCATTACGGGAAACTATTTACAGGTTACGTTACTACAATAATTACTATTTACAGGATTTGTAACAGTATTGATATGACAGGATAATATCAAGATGTTGTCATGACAGCATGAAATCAAGGTCTAGGCAAGATGATCTTGCTTTTGTAATATTGCATACGTATTGATATGACAGGAAAATGTCAGGATACATTGACATGACAGTATGAAATCAGCACGTTTTCAAGGTGATTTATCCATTTATTTATTTGTGTTATTTTCACTTTAAACTGGAGACATTTCATTCTTTAATTATTTCTGTTATTCTTCAAGATTGTTTTCTAGCCTGAGAATATTTTCTTAAAGCTGACATCTGATCGGAAATTCATATAAAGGTATTAATAGTACTCGCAATTTAATTTAAAAAATGAAAGTTTCTTCGTTTTGCGTAATACTCGACTTATTTTTTAAATTCATGCTTCTAATTGTATTATAAAGACATAAAATGCCTAGTTAGGAATAATTGCGGAAGTTTTTATAGCATATTTAAGAGTAAAGATAGCAAAATAATAAATAAATAAATAAATAAATACAATAAAGTACATTTTCAAATGGATGTCAGCATTGAAAATATCCCATGGACAAAACATATGAATTTATCTTAAAGAATAACATAAATAACCATTGAATAAAATTAATCTTACGTGAGATTGAAGTGATAATACGAAATTCTGGGCTTCATGTCCTTTGTTTCAAAGTCTAGGGACGAAAAAAGTTATTTTCGGCCATTTCTAACATTGATTGCGCATCGTTTGCGATATGACTTGTTTAGTACTATATTAATAAACAAATGCAGTTATGAGTCATTCATAAGTTTTTCCTAAAACAATATCATTCCCCACTAATAACTAAGCAACCAACTTAACGAAGCCTAAAAGAATGCAACGCCACGTGCAACTCCTCTGAATCGACTGAATCAAAGGTCGAAGCAAGAAGATGTGCCAGCAATGCAAGGGACGCTGGGTAGAAAGAACTGTGCGCATGCGCAAGTATCAACGAAGGTCCACCTGTTCTATTGTGTACTAATTACCTTGACGGCGACAGCATGAAATCAATATCATCTTGACGGCGTCAACATGTATGCAATGTTGTTATTGTAAGGTAATATCAGTATTGATATTTTAAGATGTATGCAATGTTGCATACGTGTTGTTATTGTAATATTGCTTTTTAATCTTTATGCAAGCTTTATGCAGTATGAAACACGTCAATATTGACGCCGTCAGTATAATATCAAGATCTGTCAAGGTTGATGCAAGAAATTTTGCTAGTAGGGAAGTACCACACACTACTTGAAACGAACTTAGAACATCTCAGTTTTCTGTTTATGATTGAACACACAGAGAGTGACATTCTTGTTGAATAAAAAAGAGTAAATTACCAAAATAACCAAAACTGCCTACAATTCATTAAATTTTTAATAAAATAGTACATTTTAAATTGGCTCGCTCAACCTAAAAAATCGATAAAAACTGCCGTGTGTCAAGCAAGTGTTCTACTTCATATCCAGCTCAAACGCTTTGGCAAATTCATGTGGTGACATTAATTTCATAATTGAATTGACATTTTTTTTACAATTTTTAACTAATAAATATTTGGCAGAAAATGATAACAAATCGTTTTTCCTTAAATCTAAATGTTATTACGAGATACTGCCAGCAAGCATTGAAAGTTCTATAATTTATAAGCATTTTATTTCCTCTGCATCTCCTTTCAAAAAAACAAAAATTTGACACTGTAAATACTTACCTTGCATAAAGAGAAGATTTAATTTGGAGTTTTATAGCTTGAAGGAATATTAAAAACGATACATAAGTCACTTTTTGTCAATGATCGGCAAAAATAAAAGCCCTAACATTAAAACATAAGTTAAAATGGGTTTTAATATCAAGTCACATTTATTAAAAAAAAAAAATTCTGCAACATACAGCATTTATAATACAAATCACATGTTAAGACATCCTCACGTACATCACAAGTGTGTGTTTTGTTTACTTCCACTCGTCGCCAAGCACGAAATTGATCGCGCCAAACCGAATACAGAGATCTATCGTTAAAAAAATTTAATTTACACAATTTAAACTTTTGCCTTGTCTTAAAGTGTTGGTTTTCAATAACGTTGTGATTGGAATAATCGATTTAACAGGAAAACTAACTATAAAAGACCGAAATAAAGTGTCAGAAGGGAATTTTAGCACACCGGAACACATGTTCTTGATATAATTACGCATTAGGTAAAGAAATAGGAATGGACTCACTCAAGTAAAGCTACATACGTATAATTTGAACATTGTAGAACAGTAATATGAGCATTAAAATCTTGGACTCACCTTTAATTTTCCAGATTCTGGGTTTTTCCACAGCACTGTCAAACGCTCCATGTTAATCCTACGGGAGAAGAAGAAACACTGCTTCAGGCGGTCTTCGACCAATAGGAAAATGATGCCGCGTTGTCGCAACTCTGAAAACTACGTTTTCATATAGGGACTCTAGGTGCATTCGGAAACGCGGATCGGTCGGCTCGGTGCGGTTCGGAAACACTGCGGTTGTTTTCTGGCGGTCGACTTGGGTAGCAACCTGTGGCACCGCTGTCTGGAAGCGGTTAGCGAGATCACAAACGTCACAAAGTCTGTGTTGGCCAATCCGGTCGTGTCTCATGTTTTGATCGTAACGCACGTGACTTGCCTATTATGGAAGTTATGCGTTGATTCGAGTGTCGTTTGCTGCTGAACTAGAACTACCGCGGTTTAACCACGAGCGTTCGGAAACACAGCTGTTCTACCGGAATTCCTAGAGAAATTCCAAATACGTCATAACCACACCGGACTAACCGGTGGATCGTTTCCGAACGCAACCTTTCTCTTTCGGAGCTCCTCACGCGAAAACATTAAAGACTGCGTTCGCATACTTGATCGGTAGCTACCGATCGGTTGATCTACTGGAGTTGTTATCATGTGATCAACCAACCGGTAGCTACCGGATGAGGTATGCAAACGCAGTCGAAGAAAAGTTTTGTATTTTATGAAGGAGAAAAAAACATGACAAAAGAAACATAATTTTTGGGACTCGATATTTTATGATTACAAACCATTGCAAACTTATTATGAAGAAGAATCGGCTTGCTATTCCTGATATGACTGCATTCTGCTTTTAATGTTATTTCGTATTGCTTTAGAAGCACAAATTTGATAGAAAGAGTCCTTAATTTTTAAGAAAAAGCATAAAAACGCACTGTTAATATATTTTGCAATTGTTTTGTTGATAAAAAAAACCAAACAAACAAACAAAAAAAAAAGGTCATTAATAACTTTACGGTTGTCCCGTTAACTTCTGCTGGGTGAGTAGTTCGTGTATTCAGGAAGTGGACTTTCGTGTTTATTTATTTTCGATGTTAACAGCTTTGGGCGCTTTGAAGTTGACCTGTAGTTTTAATGCCACTCTTGTAATGAAGTAATCGCGTCTGTAAGTAAAATTCTATAAAAACAGGGTGAAATTTCTTGTTGTGAAACGGTAAAATTTTCCTAATTGGTTTTAGCAGTGAGTTTCTTTTTTGACCTGGCAAAAATCAAACGCTGACACTTTTTTTCATAAATTTGTAAGATGATTGTGACATTTATGGGGTACTGTTTAATGCTTTGCTTTATCAGTTCTATATATTGTTGTGTTCTCATAATGGCAAGTAAAACTAAAAAGGATGTTTTCATCTAATACTTCTTGGCACTTTCGTACTTACATTGATGTTATGAATTTGGTTGACACATAATTGAATGAGAACAAATTTTTTCTGAAGAGTTCTGAAAGTTGTTTAACAGCTCTAGTAGCTCTTAGTTACTGTGTGTGTATGTTTTTAATTTTGTACAAAACCTATTCTTAAGCTTTTTTTTTTTTTTTAATTTATAGAAAGTGATTCTTTTAGTGAATATTTTGAGATTATTTCATCTACAAGCTTCAGAAAATGGAATTCAACTAATGCATTGCATAGTCATGGATTGGTAAGTTTAGACTACTTTAAATAAGGAATAATTTAAGAACAATTTTTTGTTGAAAGATTGCTTGAATACCTCTCTTTTTCAGCCCCCTTCAATAAAAGATGAAACCAAAGCAGGGGTTTACAACACTTTTGAAATTTGCTTAGTAACAAGTTGATAGATGTTCATAGGATAAATAGCTATTGAGTAGTTTACAAAAGAAATTTAGGAAGGATAGGGAACTGATTTCCTTTTCTCTATCATTTTCCTCATTTATTGTTGAACTGTGTAGGAAAAAATAAAGCATCTACAGTAAAACCCTGATTTTATGATTCTCAAGGGACTAGGTTTAAAAGATGTTAAATACAGGATAACGTAATGTACGGGAACAGCAAGATTGATGATTAAATTTGATGAAGAAAGGTTAAATGCGGGGAAACTGTAGATTCGGGAGACGTAAAACAGGGGTTTCACTGTATTCGCACTTTCTGATTGTGCTGCAATATTAATTGAAAAGTGGGGGAGATTAATAATATTAATATATTTTTTTGTAAATTAAGGACTTACAAATAGCGCCTATGGTCCTACGAATCCTATAACAAAATCAAAATCACATGGTACGGTAGTCAATTTTATTTCTGAAAGAAATTTTATTGTTATTTTTTCAGTGCTCAGTAGTTTAAAAAATTATCTGCAAGTTTATTTTTGCAAATGATTTCAATGTAGAATGGAGAAATAAATTTTACTGTTTTCTTAAAGTAAGTACTTTTTGTTCATGATTACTTGTAATTTCTTTATTTTTTGGGTAGTTCTCAAAAGGTGGGAGCAAACACAGACTTCAACTTTGAAGCTTCAACACCAAATAACTTTCATTTTAATTAACTCTAAAATTTTTGAGGTAAATTATAATGCTGTATAGAGACAAGAATTGACATAAATTATGGAAAAAAAGCTCTTTAAATGCCCTTAAAAAATATTTAATTTGCTAAATGGCACAATTTTGGACATACCAAAACGTTAACTGAGCAAATGTACCATTAAAAAAATTTTTTTAAAATTATTTCCATACGTTTCAAAAAAAAAATTAAAGGCATGAATCTTACACTGAATAATTTTTTGTTAATATTTTACACAAATAACAAAAGTAAAGACAGATTATTTACTTTGTAAACAATTTTAGAAAAAAGTAAGTTTGAAATTTGATGCATGTCCAAAAGTTACGATCTTTACAATGCTATTATTTGAGAACTAAGTATATGATGTTTTCGTTTTAAAGGTATTTATCGATCCTCAGAATCAGTTTTTAATTGTTTAAAAGTGTTTTCATAAGCTTTTATGCAGTATCTTAGAAGAAAAATAATTTTTCTTAAACATACATGTGAGATGTCCAAATGGCGTTACGATCTTGACGCCGATAATTCTGTCCGTTTATTTATAATTTTTTTATAATCCACTGTCTTCTAACATCAATAAAAAAGATTATTATGATGTTATCTTCTTTAATCTATAGGTATTTTGCATAATTAATACGTTACACATTGAACATTACATAAATTACAGTAGAAACATGGCTGTTTATGATCGAACGAAAGCCATTTTGCGCGAAAATCGCCAAGTAAACCTCCGTTGGCGACAACACAGTATACGATAAGCTAAAGGTTACCAGAGGGGGATTCCAGTTTGACAAATGTAGTTAATCGTCAGCTGCACCAGTTTTGGCGACTTTATCACCTGCACTAGCAAATTTTTTTTTTCCCGCCGCTTTTGTTATTTTAGAATTTTTTTTTCTCTTCTTTCTTTTGGAAACATAATTTAACGATCTCCAAATAGAAATATGAATTTCTTTTTTCAATAATTTTTTTTAGACATCGTTTTAATTATGACATTAGAAAATATATTCATTATTAAAACTGATGTCACTTTTTACATTCTTTCTTAAAGCATATTTTGTTTATTTTTCCTTTAAAAATATATATGTCGTATTTATTTGTCGCTATTTTTATTCCTTATTTGTCCCAAAAAATCAAACTACAAGTTTGTATAATTATTTCCATGAAGCTTTTTTCTACCTTTCATCAACTTCTTCAAAATCATTCCAAAACTTTATTATATGTAAAGAGCAGTATGTATAGCCATTCAAGTACTTCATTACTATCTTCTTTATCATTAAATTGCAAAATTAAAAAAGTAGTAAATAAAATTTTCATTGGAAAAGTTAAAAATCAGATTAACAGTTGTCAAAAATGGTGAAACTTACATTATGATGATGTCCAAAATCCGTTACCTACAGGACAACAATGTCCAAAATCTGTTACCTACAGACTGCTAATTTAATTTGCTAATTAACAATTTTTACAAATACCTGCTGTCTTTTCATGTTCATATATTGTGTTCTAGGTATGCATATTATAGAATAAAAGCAAAATTGATATCAAATTCGAAAATTTTTGAAATTGCTCAAAGTTAACTTTTTTGTTCCCACCTTTTGAGAACTGCCCTTTTGTCTTAAGGGAAAAATATATTGACAGCATTTCTTCAGATCAAGATCGTGGGATATCACAAAAAATGAAATCGTCTAGAAGAATTAGAAAATAAATATTATAGTATTAGAAACAGTGAAGTGGATGAAGAACAAGTTGTGCTTATTCTTTAGAAAATGTAGTTGATTCTGGCATAAATAGTACAAAAGTAGAAGTTGATCAATTTAATATTTAATACTTTATATTGATCTTTAAACTTAATGCTAAACACATAAATTAGTAACAATATTGGATAATTTTACCATTAAAGTGTTATAGAAGTTGTTTCTGTAATGCAGACCAACATACCCCGAGCTCGGGGCACGTTGGTTTGCTCCACATTCCGCTAAAAAATTAATATAAAAATAAGTTAGTGAATTAAAAAAAAAATTCTGGAATGGTGAGAAATGTTTCATGAGCTTCATGGTAGAAAATCAAACTGCTCTTTCAATATTTTGATGAGATAAAAATGAGAAGTGAAAAAGCAGACCAGCTCGCCCCATCTCCCCCAACTTATTGTAAAAATCAGTGACCAAGAAAGACTGGACAGTTTTCAATTTTATTTTCCTCTCATTTTAGAAATTTTGCTTGAAAGTTTAAATGTGGTCTTTTTTCCTACGTAAAATGTAATACAGTAGACACTCATTTTATGCCTTTTACTTTACACGGTTTAAGATTTGCCACATTTTTTTCATATTACGCGGATGGGTTTTGATTTTATGTGGTTGCGGCATTTACACAGATAAAATTTTCTCCTCTTTTAAAATGAAACTTCTGAGATTGCAGATAGCATGCAATAAACTACATTTTGGTGTGCTAATAAGTGAGCTTGGGTCACTGGAAACATTTCTTGCGATTGGTTCCAGAGCTCTTTCCTAGAAGTGGAATTATTCAACTCACACAATTCAGAGCTCACTGGAAGCAGAGCTTTTAGAAGTGACAAGGAAGAACAAAATCAACGAGTATACTATACTGACATTCATGACACAAACTAAAAGTTTTTACATTGAAAATTTTCAGTCATTTCTTGACAATGGCAAATAATCTTTCCGATTTGTTAGTGAAGGAAGATCTTGTCATGAAAGTGATCATGGATGCATTAATGCCCTAAATTACTGCTGAGGTAGATAACCTGCTGAGAGACATACATGTAATCAATGACTGCCAAAAGACTATCATAACCAGCTCTATTTTTATAAACCCTTGGTTAATTGATATTTTCTTTATGCCTGTTGTGTATATGTGTCAAAATAAGTGCACAATAAACTTATATTATTTATTTATCTACCAGTAGGTTTTTAATCTATGGAACCTAACCCTTATTTTCACACTACTACTAGTTTTAAATTACGCGCATTTGATTTACACATCTTTCCACGGGACGTAACCCCACATGTAAAATGAGGGTCTACTGTATTACATAATTCATGTGTGAATGTTACATTTTTCAGTGACATACCTAGCATGGGTGACATCCAGAGTAGTAATTTGTGGTGTCAACCCCCCCCCCCCCCCCCCCCCCCAATCCAAAAAAAAAGAAAAAGTTTTGATATTCTATGTAAACGTGAAACTTATACAATTTTCAGACTCAAGTACATTTGTTGAAACAAAAATTTAAGAAGGATAATGTGCAAAAGACAAATAAAAACAATGAATGCTTCTTACATAACTTGTCCTTGAGGCATGTGTGCGTCAAGAGCTCAAAAAAGTAAGGGTGTATGAAATTGTTGGCCCCTTAATTATTTCAAATGTATCTCAAACACAGGGAAAGATAATGGGTCTCAGTTTTTTGGTATAAGAGTACGTCACACTAGGTCTAAGTATTGACAACATGAACCTAGTCCTGAGTATAGTATTTATGTGTATAGTACTCTATGATGTGAGGTGTAAGAAGAGGGGTGTCCGGGGGTTTCCTCCCGAAATTTTTTCAAATTTGTAGTCTTAAAAATGCATATTAGTTTCATATTTTTCAAAAACTTGCAATTCCACTTTGGGTATCACCAGAGCCCGATCATCCTGACATTGACCATGGGGCACTTTTCTATTTCAGGACTCCCTTAGCGCCCGACTAAGATTTTTGAAGACATTGGGCTCTAAATTTATTTTGTGCCCCCCCCCCCATTCCCGCTTTTTTTATATGTTGAACCAATAAAATATTTCAATATTTGCGTTTTTTCACAACCATACTAAATTTGGTTGTACCACAATATAATATATACATTTAAAAAGTAGAAGAGATATAGTAGTATACGATAAATATATAAAATGGGGTTAAACTTTGCCCGTTGCAGTGAACCATAAATACCAAAATTATCTATGATATAACTTTTAATAATAAATACAGACTAAATTTGGAGTACTTTTCTGATTTACAAAGAGATCACAATTTGAAATGGAATTTTTATCAGCAAATAGATTTTTTCCTTGTTTTGGCCATTTGCAAAACTATCCATGATATCATTGTATTCTAGATTCTGAGTGAAATCATTATTTATTTTTAATTAGCATGATAAATTAAGGGGATTATGGCCCCTTCCGAAATCTAAGAGGAGGGGCCTGTGCCCCGCATGCCCCTGCGGTAATCAGGCTCTGGGTGTCACCTTCCAGACAAGTGACACCCGGGTTGGATCGCCCCCACCTAGCAACGCTACTGCATATTGTCGCCTCAGAGCAATAGTAAGACATCTAATCCCAAGAATAACACTAAGATATCCTACTGTTACTCTGAGGCAACAATATACTATAAACAATTGTTTGATGTGCATAATATTCATAAATATATAACAAACTTTGTTCATGAGCTCTTAATTTTGAAAAGGAAATAAAAAACTAAGATGTGTTTTTTTTTATCATTGTTTTTAAAATTTTTTGTTTAGGTGCAGAAATGTGATGGCGGTATAAAAAATTTCTTTGGAAAATGTCGAACCGGAACTACCCTCTACCACAATTACTATTCGCCATGGATATGCTGCCTCTGGATGGTGAACATTTTCGTAATAATAATAATCAAGATACTCTGTGGCATTTGCGAGATCGTCTTTTCCATGTCTTATTTGAAAGAGCTACAGTTGCTTATGCCACAACTTTTCCAAAATGTTTTCGGAAGTTCTTAGAAATTGTGTTCTTAGTTTCAGTAAGTATAATTTTGATTTTATGGCATGCGTTTGAATATTTTAATGTATTGTTTTTTTTTCTTGGTTTATTATTGTACTTTGTTGCAATCTTGTTGCTTAAACAATTTCAGACAGATTTTAAAGTTCTTGTTCTTAGTTTTTTTGTTTTCAGTGGTGTTGCAACAAATGTAAATGCACGCACATGATTACCTGTGGTTCAATGCTGAATACCGGGTCACATTTCTTCCAAGTGGTCACAAAAACATGGAGTATTAAATCGTTGTCATGATATTCTATTAGTCTCATTCACTGGGAGTAAAGGAATTTGTATATTTTCTATAAAATGCTATGAAAAAAGTTATATTTTTATGGCTTTCAAGTTTTGTCTCTATTGACATCAGATTGAAAAGTGAAATTAAAGAAAAGAAACATTTGAATTTTTATGTCTTGAACTCAAATTATGGTTTTGGCAATCACATATTGCGATAGGACCCTATTTGTTGAGTTTCGATAAATGCACTAAAATGGAAATGGAGAAAAAATTGGCACCCATCGTATCCATAAAAGAAGAAATTGTCATTAAGATGCGGTAATAAAGATCTTGTTATTGTGACAAATTTGCACCCGTATACTCATTATAAAGATTAAATTTTGTGTAAACCTTTGTCGTATTTTTATTTCTTAACAATCATAAATAAATAAGTACGATTAGTAATCTGGAAATTTGTATTAAGGTAAAGTTTTGCTTTTCATCTTTGTTAATCTTTTTCCTGAAAAAACTTTATTTTATTTTTTTTAAAGTAAAATCTGCTTAAGTTAATCTTTGTATGAACTCAAACAATGCAATGAGAATTTGTCCTCTTAATGCTTATTAAAACAACTAGTTAGTCTCACTCTTGTTGCCATAGTAATCTGAAAAGTCATAGCAACATCAGCTTTGGTCAAGTGAAGATAATAAGCAATTTGTGATTACTCAAATCCCAACAACTTGAAATACAAAAATATTGTTTTGCTAAATATATTTAAAAAGTATTAAAATCTCCCATTTTAACTTGCTCTACTGCTACTATATTGAGCTGACCACAGTACATTTACAATTGATAATAATGAAAACCAAATGTTTGAATTTTCGGCGGCATTTTTTTCCTGACTGGAATGGACTACATATGAAGCAGTGAGAAGCAAAGGGACATAAGTGGCAAAATTGAAAATTTGGAAAAAACCAGTACAAATGGTTACATGAACCTCTGCTCTGTCTTGTGGCAAGAAATGGTACTAGTAGCCTTAGTAGATGCTGCTGCACAGCCTGATTAAAAAAAAACTTTTCAATGAAAGTATATGCAGGACCTTATCTTCAAACATGTTTTATTCAAAACTTGAAAATATCTACTTACATCTCTTTGCTTCTCACTATCTCCTATGTAGTCAAACTACAATGCTATGAATTTTCGAACCAATTTGTAGTTTTAAATACTCAAATCACTTGTCTTCAAGCTGTGTTTATTTGAGAGAGTTGAATCTTTGTATGTTCATACATGTACATCATACGAGTTATATTCATGTTTTTATTTTATTAATATGTTTTTTAAATTTTATATTTGAGAGAAAAAGTTCTCATTTTATGATTTTGCTCTTTTTCTTCCCTAGGCTGTGATATCTCTTTTTACTCTTGCATATATTCATATGGCATTTGTTCAAGTCCCAGTTAATTGCTTAGAAACAGAAACTCAAACATGGTCTCGTGAAGGAGTATTAAGAGTCGAAATATCTCTGGAAGAACCAACCACAGACTCAGTTGACATGTCTCATTATTGCAATGACATGAAACAGCCACCTTTGCGAAATCCAGTCATACCTTCAAGTGATTCTTCAAAAACTGTAGAGACTATTGAAAATCAAATGAAACTTGCAACTGCTAATTCAGAATTAGCTAGTGATAATGGTATAGAAAATTTAGAATTAGATGCTGAAAAGACCCCTGAATTTATCAATAGAACCTTAGAGTTTAAAGACAGTGTGTCTGATCCAGATTGCCTATCTCCTCTAAGAACTATGTTGTCTGACATGGAAATGTTTACAAATACTGGTAAGATTTCTTTTGTGACGGTGCACTTTTCTTTTTTTATTTAAATAATGTTTTTGAAATTTCTTGAATTCTTTCTGTGTGATAGTCAATTTTTTTTTTCTTTCAAGGAGATAGTTTATGCAAGTGTCTGATAGTTAAGCCAAAACTTATGAGACAAAAATGATTTTTTTTTTTGGAAAGCTTGAATTTAAACTCATTATTTTGAATCATAATTATGACAATATTAAAGCCACTTTTCCAGTTTTGATTGAAGCTTTGATGTATGTACAGTAGAATCCCATCATACAACACAATAGATTATACTGTATATGCCATCATGTCTTCTATTATTGTCAGAAATGTAATGGAAATCCCATTTCATTTAATTTGAGAACTTTATACAAATTGAACACTTCCAACTTTTTTTTTATTTATTTTTTTTTATATCAATAGCATCTACATCTCCATTTTTTGTTTTTATATTCCAAGGAAATTTGTCCTCCAGTTTGAGTTTTTGTTGCATTTAGGCTTTATTCATTGTTCTTTTGTGTTTATTTTGTTTACATTTGCATGCAGAATTTCAATGACATTTATGACATTTTACTCAATATCTGAATTCAGTTACTGTTGTTTAGGTATTTTCAAGTTTTTAGTTAATTTTAGTTAAAATTTAGTTTAAAAAGAAGTTTCAGCTTTTTGTGTTTGTTTTAACACAGGGTCAAAACATGTCCCTCAATCCCTGTGTTATAACTGAGCCTTACTGTACATGTTGTACTCTGGGCTTCAAAAGAGTTTAAAAAGAAAAAATAACTGTCAGCATTTAAAATATTGCTGAGGACAAATTAAAATGAATAAAATTGTGTTTCAATTAAACCAGTCATCTAGAAATTTTAATGCATTGACTGCAATGCCTAAGAATGTTTTATATTTATTAGTTTTTTTTTTCTAAATGACATATTTGATGTGAAAACTAGGAAACCAGGTAAAATGAGCCATAGCATGCTCTTTATATTAAACCCAGGAAGCAATTTATGTCATACCATCTTCATATAACATGCAAAGTTGATTAACATCAAAAAAAATATTTGGACCCTTTTGTTTAAAATGTCTCAATCAAGGCGTAACATACTTTCGTTTCGGGGAGGGTTTTACCAAAACACATTTCTTGAGAAATCTACATGATATGCTCAATCAAAATGGATTTGATTCATGCATTTTATTCCATTTTGTTGTAAGAAATTATTTAAATGAGGGCGAGATGTTTCTGCTTTATAATAGGCAACCCCAATCGCAAATGTAGCAGATGACGTACATCTTTTTATGAAGAAAAAATACATATGATATGGACTCCACACTACTTTGTATGCCTAGTAAATTATAATGGATGTACCTATATGCACTTGAACTAATATTTCTTAAAGGCATAGTTTTTGAAATTCATAAATTAAAAATATCGAGTATATGGCACTTTCCAATGAAAATAATTTGTATGTTTTTGTTGGTGTCTGAAGTATAAAATTCCATCAACAGTAATAATATCAATAATAATAATAATAAACAAGAACTAACCAACTTTCTAATTACAAACATGCTCAAAAATCAGAAAAGCAAAGCCACCAATGAAAAAATATGATCGAAGAAACAAACATACTTTCTGAAATTCAAGAAATTACACTCAGAGACTCCTCATTTTGGAAAAATGATGAATGAAATGAATAAATAAAAGCCATTTATAAGGATGCCAGCGCTGATAAAACATCTTGCTTTATTGAGATTCAGAATTTCTCTTGAAATTCTCTAACCCCCAAATGTCTCTATCCTGGATCTAGTCATTTAAAAAGATTTAGTAGTGAGATTTTTGCTGCAATTTTAAAAATCATTAAACAAGATAAAATTAAAAATGCAGTTACAGCCTGACCACTGATTAGATGGAAAGGCAAACATCCAGTTTACAGACGGAAATTGACTCGGCCGAATTTGGAAGTGTGGAGGCCCTGGTGCAACGAAGGAGTGGCGGCCCCTAACCAGGGTTTGAAAAGATCATCATGTTTTCTAAAATATCCGATACTTTGATATATATCCGAATATTGTGATATACAGTAAAACCCCTCCTAACGGACACCCCTCAAAGGCGGACACCCCTCTTATGCGGACAATTTTTAATTCCCCAGTTTCAATGCAAATAACGTAATTAAACCCCTGTCCAGCGGACACCTCTCTATTGCGGACAAAAAAAATTTGTCCCGTTAGTGTCCGCATTAGAGGGATTTTACTGTATATATGTATATATCCCCGTGAAAGTTAGGATATTTTGAAAAAATTTTATTGTGGGGGGCCCCTTTGTTGTGGAGGCCCCGGGGCAGTAGCCCCGCCTGCCCTCCCCTAAATCCGGCCCTGAATTAACTCATCTATAAGTTTTTAAGGATGTCGGCTTTTGCAGATGTATGTTAGACTGTAAATTAAGCAGAGTCGCTTTCAAATGAGTGGAACATGCACTTTAAATTCCTCCTTATTCAGATAGTTTCGTCTTATGTAGACTATATTAACTTTCCATTATAATCTGTGAGCAGACTCGTAATTACTAACTTGAGAGTAATTAGAGAATCTGTAAATAGTTGATGGAAGACCTCTTTATTTTTTTAGTGTGGCCCCAAGATGAATACATTATTGAATATTCCTTGGAATATGGATTTCTAAGATTATCCACAGCAGCTAGGCAAAATACAAGCGTTAAAGTGTTAACTGTTACACTAGGTAAGAATTTCCCGAATATTTATCACAATTGAGCTTAAAGATTTGTATATAAAAGTTGTGCTATATATTTTGAACCAGTTTTTCATCCAATTTTTTCCAGGCATGTAATTATTACCTGTGATTTCTTTTGATATTCAGATATTTACATTTTGATTTCAGCCATTCTATTAACCTTGGAAACAGAATCTTCATTTTGTAAATTTTTCTTCTTATTATTTATGCAAATTCTTTACTTTTACTGCTACAGAAAAGTAAATCTTCTTAAGAATTGGTTTCCTTATAATGAATCATTTTGAGCTTTGTTTCTTACTGTTCTAGTGTATGTATTTAATAATTTGGTAATTTATCATGCATTAACCCCCAGAAGGTGCTTTATTAAGTATTTTTGTTTCCTTATGTTCTACTTTGAATATTTGATGAACTTTGAATATTGATGATGATTTAATTGCTACTTATGTGTGATGCATGTGGACAATCACCCTCCATTTCATTGTAAACATTAATTTTTTCATGGCTGGTGATTCTGGGCAGAAATTAGAGATGTAAAATTCTGGAAAGCTTTGAGGTGGTGGCAAAAGAAAAAGAAGAAAAAGAAAAGAAAAGGGGGGAAAAACCCTCCTGGAAAAATTAAAAAAAAGAAAAAAAGAAAAGAAATTAACTCAAAACTACACCATTAAGATTTTAGGGGGAGGGGGCGTCTATTCTTGGGAAGTTGTGTGGTATTTTGTTTGAAAGGATGGTCAACCCTCAAAACAAGGTCTGGCGAAAGGCTATGATTATTTTCTAATTTAAATTTCATTCACGCAAGGAGGATTATCTGCATTATTTTATTTCAGAATCACAGAGTAACTCAAAGTATTTATTTTCCACCATCTTTTTTTTTTTTTGAAATTTGTATGTTTTTGGAGATATATTTCAAAAATGAATCTGTGATAGATGGCGATAGATAGATATCTGTGTGCTTTTCCGTTGCGCACAGAGAGTTACTTTGAGTTATTCTGAAACAAAACAATGATTAAAATCCTTCCCATCTGTACGTAACTGCATTAAAAAAGAAAAAAATAATAATAATATGAAACTGGTGATTTGTGTTCATAACCATTTCATAAAACAACTGTATTAGAAACTGTAACCTTTTTGGAAAATTAAATATTATGTTCACAAGTTCGAAATCATTCCATCAATTTTCTGAGATTTTGATCTTGCTACGTCACTGATGGTTCATTCACAGTTTTATAAAAATGCTATGAATGATTTCTAATTTTGTGAACGTTTTCATTAAAATTGAGTGTTTTGTATTTGAAATCTTAAAATGTGTTTTTATGTTTACTAGATCCTTTAAAAGACAAGTGCTTTGGAAATTATCTAAGTCAGTTTGTTCTTAAGTATGTTGTTGGTTATGGAGATGTATTAATGAGTAGTTTAAAGTATTTAGTCGACAAAGATGAAAATAAAGGTAAAGTATTTTTATGAAATTTTTTTATTATTGTTTTTTATTTCTTTCTAAAGTAAAAGATAGCATTTCAGTTCTTTTTATTCATAAATTTATGTTGGATTATTGCAAAACACTAAAATATAATTTCATTCGATCTTTATTTGTTGTTGAAATAACAGTTGATAGAATATTTAGGGAATGGTAAAGGCTCAGAACTCTTAGGAACTTTTTCGACCCTGAATTCTAAAAAATGCTGTTGTAGCTTATCTTTGGTGATGGACTGCAAAAGCATTGGAATCAGAATTTGGTGATTTCCCAAGGAATATTTTAAAAATCAAAGTCTTGAAGATGCAAATGTAGAGTATCTTTGATAATGTTTAAGGGTGCTGTGGCTCTCCTGTGGAAATTTTTGCATCAAATTTTTACGAGCACAATTTTATGCTATCTTTGGTGATGTTTTGGGAATGGAGAAGTTTCTGAGGTCCTTTCTGGAAATTTTTTTACATTGAAATCTGCAAAATACAATTGTATGGTGCTACCTTTGGCAATGTTACAGGAATGTTTAAACGTCACAAAAGCCGTTGGGCTCTCCTCCTAAAATTTTCGTAAATGTCTAATTTCTCAGTAATTTTTTCCAAAATGTATTTTTTAAATTTCTTTTTAATCATAAATAGGTGTTGTTTTAAACAGTTTCGGTGTTGAACATGTGTTATGCAATTTTAAGAAAGTTTTTTTCAAAATTAGGTTTTGTCAGGAATGTAGTTACTGGAGAGAATTATCGATTTGTCGATAAAAGCACTACCTGGACGGCATACTTTCCAGCAGCTTTTATTATGATGGTGTTTGTAAGTATTGGTCTTTTGCACTTTATTTTAACTAAATATGGCTATTTTGTATTTTTTTGTGCAATGTCTATATTATTGTTAATTTAAGAAAAACTGATCAACCATTATGTAAACATTTTAAATTGCAATATAAATTACAGTATAAAGATAGAATTAGCCTTAGGTTTTTTGAGCGCCCCCTCCCCTCCAGAGCCAATCTGTAAGTTCCAACTACAAGAAATTTTGCTCAACAAAAACTTATATTGCCTAAATTCCCTTTCGTTATCAAGTATAGTGCTAAAAGAGAACCAAACTTAGTAGTCATCAAAGAAAACTAGGGACAACTATCCCTAGTATAAATAAAAAATTATTGCAAAGAACTAAATGAGTATAATTAGATTTAGTCCCTGTGTCACATACAGTAGTTGAATCAAATTCTTGGGAAACTCACCATATAAGAAAAAGTGTTTAAAAACCAATTTACATTGTGTTTGCATTATTTTTAATTTTAAAGCAAAATATCTTAAGGGGCAGCATCTCCCCACCGATGTCCCCCACAGGCTTGGAGTCAATTACGAGGGAATGTAATCGATTACGATTATGATTACGTTCACAAAAAATACAGGATTACAATTACGATTACGATTATAATCCTCTGGTAAAAAGTAATTACGATTGCACCAACTATCCGATTATGTAGAAAATGTAATCGATTACGATTATAATGTGCCGATTATGATTTTGATTACGATTACAGACTTATAATATTATGTATATATATCACTCATTTGCATCAACAACGTGATAGTTGAAAATTATGATTTTTTATTTAATATTATAGAGATAATTGTAACCACCATTACTAACTTAAAGATTATTTATTTTGAATTATTGCGTTGTTGCAGGAAAAGAACAATATATGAAAGATAAAAAACATCTAGAAAATTCAAATTGCGTACATTACACAACGTCACAGTGGCTGTGTACATTGTATACAGGCACACTCTTTATTCAAATGTATACACAGTGCATATAATTTTTGACTCAGCTGTTTATTATTGTTTTGCCACTACAGTAGTTCTGCATTAGCCCTCTGGCTTAAGGGCAATAACTTACTGCTAAACTGCTCAACATTTAAGAGCTTATAATTTCTGAATATTGTGTGGTATATTTCAGCATTGTATTCTCAACTATTTAGTATATTATCAGTTAATTTAATACGCAGTTACTTTTAAAAAATGAACCTCGTATGGGTCTTTATGCAGAAAAACTGCAATGTAATAAAATACGCAGAAAGTGTAAATAAAAGATATGGAACTAAACAATTGAAAATTTAAAAAATATTAAATGCATTTAAATAATTAATACTTTAAAAATGTCTTTTTTTTTTCTCATTCTTTGAGAAGTGAAAAAATTTCCAGCAGTGCTAGACAATTGTTGAACTGGAGCAGTTGACGCAGAAGTTAAAAAATACTTGGGTAGTATTATTTTTAGCAAAAGGATACATATGAGTGTTAGACGCCTACAACCTTTACAGGATCAATTTTATGATCATTTGATAAGCTATTTGCATATGCTTTGATTTCAATCTTGAATAAAATCACTTACTAAAGAAATTCAACTTTTACAAGTGTTAAAAGGTTTAACTTAACACTCATAAAAATAAGATTGGGCAGAACATGTTTTGCTATGATTTCCACTTTTTTAGTCATACAGCTTTTTTTTTTTTGCATAAATGAGTATTTTATAATAATATTTATACATCACAGTTTTAATGCAGCAGTGAAGTGCAATTTTTCTTACTTTAAAAACGTGGCATAAAAAGATAATTAAATTTCAAAATTTGTGTTAATTCCTTGATATAATAAAATGTAAACAAATTCTATAAAATCTATCAATGCAAACTTTTTACTTTCATACATACTCATTAATTAGAGATAATGTCAGTAGTGAAAAATATATAAACTAGAGGTGCGACATCGATGTTAGAAATTAAAACATCGATGGTATTGATACATCGATCAAGAAACATCGACATTTTTATCAATGTATAACATTCATTTTTTAATATACTATACTAATTTAAGCAATACAAAAAAAGAAAAATGCGTACCCGACGAATATATTAAAAATACTGAACCTCAAATCATGAACATAATTTATTAAGAATAATTTTGCAACATCTGGATATCATAGTAGGACAAAAATTGATAATAAGACAAGCACCGATTAATACCAACTAAGTATAGTAATAAGGAAATATTTTCTAACTGAATGAAACTAAAAATAAATTTACATCAAAAAAGAATCTAAGAAAAAATGTATCATAGCACTTACCGTCAGTTGAATGATGAGAAGAAGTTGGGCTAGTCATTTTAAAAATACAAAATTAACTCTAACAATTATTTTTAAGAGCAAGAAATATGTGTTGTACTGCTAGTTAATAATTAAAAACTGATAATAAGTAATCGAGGAACGACTTGTTGGGGGAAGTCGATCAGTAACCCCGAATATTATTGTTGACAGTTTAAAGAAAAAGAAGTTTGTTTACTGACCCCAGGAGTGCATTTCTCTTTTCGCAGACTATCCCACCAGTCAAAGAAACATCTCTTCCCGATGGAACAGAAGTTGCCATCACTATCAAATACTCTAAAGCAACTTTTACCAGCTGTGAATTTTAAAGTTATAATTTTCACCGTAGTAACGTATAGGATTTTCCTTTTGTTTAAGAACTGGAGCGTTAAAAAGACTGCAAGTTCTGAAACCAGACTACCAGTGTCAGGTTCTCCCAATAGCTTTGACCTCTTCCTCACTCTCTAGCAATCTTATACTATCTTGTAGTCTTCCCAAAAATCATCCTCTGTGCAGAAAAATTAATCTTATAAAATGGGTGCAAAAAAAAAAAAAAAAAAAAAAAAATTAACTCCATAAGTATACTTAATTACCTAACGATAAAACTGGTGTAAATTTTATGATGATTTTCATTAAAATGCAAAAACATCAACATCGAAATCAAAACATCGATGGTCCAAAAACATCGAAAGTAAAACATCGATGTTTTGACAAAAACATCGATGTTTCCAAAACATCGACGTCGATGTCGCACCCCTAATATAAACATACACTTAAGATAAAATTATGCAACAAATTATTTTGAAAACATACAAAGAAAAATTATTCATCAGGGTTTAGATTAGATGCCATGTAGCAAAAAATAAATGCAATTCGTATAAAGGCAAGAGTGTTTAAAGTATCACTGAAACACAAATGCAAAATCCGTTTTCTTTTGACAAAATCTTTTTTCAGTCATTCACTACTTTCTCATGAAAGTATAAAAAACACCAAAAGCTTTTTGTTGCCCGAAACTTAGTTGTACTTTTGATATCATTGTACTTTTTCTGCTAAAATATGATTCTGAGGCGGCAATGTGCTTCACTTGATTGCCTAACATTGACAGATGAAAGGGTAACTGATGAATGACCAATTGAAAGGATTTGGGAAGACATTCCCAAGAAGCCCTGAAACGCAAAGGCGCACACGGTGCAAGGTCTGCCCACGGGGTACTAATTGTACTAAACACTTTTAAGATAGGGCTTGATTTATGACTCTCGTTAGCAAACAGGGACGAGTGAGGACGAGCACTGAATAGTCGTTTAAAGAAAGAAGTCGTTTTCTATGTTACTTTTGAACTATGTAATCTTTCTATACATTTGTAAAAGGACGGCTTAATTTTTTTCACTTTTAGAAAGTCAAGATTACACGATTACAAGGATTTTACTTAGATTACAGTTAAGATTACGCAGGAAAATCGTGATTATGATTTCGATTACGATTACAGCCGTATCCCATCGACAGATTACGATTATGATTACACAGAAACGTAATCGATTACTCAGATTACGATTACGTAATCGGCGATTACTCCAAGCCTGGCCCCCAACTACATCACTGGTCAAGGTCATTTACATATAGTAAAATTTCATGATGGTTTCATTCTTATGAGATGGAAAGTATAATTTCTGCATGTATTACTGTTGTTGTTTTTTATTTTTTTAAAAAACTTTTAGATGGTTTAAAATATTGCTTTTATGTTACTAATTATTTATTTCCTTTGCAGACTCTATCAATTTCAATGTTGTTGCGATATTCTCATCATCAGATCTTCATGTTCATAGGTTAGTATTTTTTAAAATTTAGTGAAATTCTTCTTGTCATCTGTTGTAATACTATATCCAGATGCATGCGCATGGGGGTCACCAGGGGTACTGTGGTACCCCCATTAGTTAAAAAAATAAATAAATAAAAATAAAATAAATAAATAAAAAAAAAACGACTAGGTTAAAAGTCCAGAGCACCATAATGTTTTGTTGTGGCTGACAAGCAAAGAAGCCTGTTCTAACCAGCTTCTACATCACAAACTCCCAGCTTTCATCATTTCTTCTTCTTGTATGCATTTCATTTATGCTGTGATAGTTTAAAAAAAAAGTTTTTATGAAAAGCTGCTGTAGAGAGGAAGAACTAACGTTTCGCGAAATCAAATCAGATCCTAAATTTGTATGGGGGAGCTCTTTCTGACACCCTTCAAATGAATTTCTACCCCCTTTTTACACGTATGAAGTTCAAAACATTTTAACACTTAGTAAAAATATCAAGGAATATCATGCTTTTCATGAAAGAAAAATAAAAATGCTCCTGAAAAAATTAAAGGTACTCAGTGGCGTACCTATGGGATCTACAGTAGGGTGGGTCATTGTCCTATGGTAAAAAAAAAAGTTTATGATTTCCATCGGACATGGCGTTTTAAGATTATTTATAAAATTTCATTCGATTAGAAGTTCATTTTTTGCCTCTGTTTTGAGTTAAAAAACCTGTTATTTTTAAGGAAAAAAGTCTGTTTTCATGAAAAAACTGAAAAAGAAAATTACAAATATATATAACTTAACTCAGTAAGCAGAATATCTTGCCTCAGCATTGCATAAAGGTTGACATGCAAGAAAAATCATCTTGCATTAATGCTGCCTCAATATTGTTATGTTACTCCATTTATGCTGTCAGCAGGCTGCCACAATATTGACTGACAAGGTGTATGCAGCATAATATCAGGAAAATATCAAGGTATGCTGCTTTTGTAATATTGCATACGTATTGATATGACAGGATAATATCAAGATGTTGTCATGACAGCATGAAATCAAGGTCTAGGCAAGATGATCTTGCTTTTGTAATCTTGCATACGTATTGATATGACAGGATAATATCAAGATGTTGTCATGACAGCATGAAATCAAGGTCTAGGCAAGATGATCTTGCTTTTGTAATATTGCATATGTATTGATATGACAGGAAAATGTCAGGATACATTGACATGACAGTATGAAATCAGCATGTTTGCAAGGTGTTTTATCCATTTATTTATTTGTATTATTTTCACTTTAAACTCGAGAATTAAATTTCATTCTTTAAATTATTTCTGTTATTCTTCAAGATAATTTTCTAGCCTAAGAATATTTTCTTAAAGCTGACATCTGATCGGAAATTCATATAAAGAGATTAATAGTACTCGCAATTTAATTTAAAAAATGAAACTTTTTTCGTTTTGCATAATACTTGACTTATTTTTTAAATTCATGCTTCTAATTGTACTATAAAGACATAAAATGCCTAGTTAGGAATAATTGCGGAAGGTTTTATAGCACATTTAAGAGTAAAGATAGCAAAATAATAAATAAATAAATAAATACAATAAAGTACATTTTCAAATGGATGTCAGCATTGAAAATATCCCATGGACAAAACATATGAATTTATCTTAAAGAATAACATAAATAACCATAGAATAAAATTCATCTTACAGGGTTGCCACGCACCGGGAAAACCGGGAAAACCTGGAATTGTCAGGGAAAATGAAAATGGCCGAAAATCAGGGAAATGTCAGGGAAAATGAAAAATTGCATATTTCCGATCGTTTTTAGCGCTGCCCGCGGTCTATGACGTCAAAAAAAAAAAAACTTTCAGCCTTGTTTTTTTCGCCGCCATTCCCTTCCCATTCGTCGTTTTGTCATTCCCCTCTTTCTTCTTCCCCCTGCAGTTCTTTTTATCAACTCTCTGCCATTGGCGCGTGCGCCATAGCAGTCTGCGGCGGACATGCGCAGAAGGTACTTTTCTTCCTCGTGAGCGGGCTCTGTTTAAACGCTGCTTGTTTACGTCAGCAGTTCTGATGTTGTTATGATGCACAGCACATTGTTTTGTCTGCGAGTGGACTGAAGTTTTTAATGAGCTGCTATAATCTTTTCATATTTTATATTATTTCTTTAAATTAATTAATGAAATCGTATTATTCTAAACAATTTTGTTTTGTAAATTTAGTTCATTGGAAAATTTTAAACTTAGAAAGTTTCTTTTTTACAGAAGTATCGCTAATCTTTTAGTATTTTGGTAGTGATCTTTAAAGACTTCCAATGCGCTTCTTTCTTTCAAAATAAAAGTAATCCGATTAAAAAAAAAAAAAAAACCTGCGCATCAGAGAAGTTTCTGATCAATGCTCAAAGTTTAACTTTATGACAGGGTGCCCACAGGAGTGATTATGGCGCAAGTTGCGCCATCAAAATTTTTGGGGGGGATTTTTTAATTACTTATTTTACTTTATTTTTATTCTAATTATTTACTCATATTATTTTACTTTATTATTTTCATCTGTGTGTGTATTTTATTGGGGAGCGAACACACTTTTCTTTCAAAACAATAATAATTAAAAATAAATAAATAGGTAAACAAATAAAAAAGAGGGTTAAAAATTGTGAGCATTATGTGTAGTGAAATTTAGACTTACTACACCGCTAGTAGAAGTGAATTTGCAAAGAAAATGTCCACAGCCTGAAGTTGGAGAAAAAGAAAAACACGTGAAGCATTTTTCCTCATGGAAAATCTGTATTTATTATCCTCAAAGGATTCCTAAAGTTGACGAACAACATCTTCATTGATATTTAAAAAACATTTAGAAGAATAGACAAAGATTAGCCGCTAAAATACAACGAAACATTCAGTTTTACGAACATGCTGATTCCAAGGAATATAAGGCATTAACGTAACATACAAAAATAGGCCTAAAGGCGTTTTATGACTTTAAAATTGACATCACGTTGTATTACGCCCTGCCAGGAGTAAAGAGCACTGGCAGACATCACGAAATCACGTACAACACATTTTGCGGCTATGTGAGGTGAGAGAGAGAGAGCGAAAAAGATCGCTCGAAGTATTTAAAGGTCTTCACATGGCTTTCAAATTAAGAATATGCAAAATACAAGATGTGTTGCCAATGCAAGAAAGTTAAAGATATGTTGCCAATCAAAAAGTAACTCAATCTACAAAAAAATTCTCGCGGTTATAAGATACAATGAACTGGTGACTCGGTTCACCCAAAAGTTCATTCACTTTACTGAGTCATTGCAACCGATCGCACACATGACGTCACAACGTGATGCAATGTTTACATCGAAAAGGGATTGATTCTGCATGATGCAAAAACGTTTTTTTTTTTTTTTTTTTTTTTTTTTTTTAAATTAAGTGATTCTTTCACTTTTTATGAAAGTTTAAATTAAAAATCTAACAAAAATAAAAGTGCTAAGGCGTTCAGAAATATTGGGGGGGGGGGGGGGGTTGTGCCATTGAACTTGGGGGGGGGGGGGAGCACCCCTGTTTTATGAGCAACAAACAGGGGAAATATGTGAAGCTAAAAGATGCATGATTTTTTTACAGGCCAAAGTCTAAAAGCGCTTTGAGTTCAATGGATTGGAGGGGTAGAAGGCAATAATTGAAAAAGTTTAGGTTTCATAAGTTTTTAGTTCAGATTATTTTAGCAATTAACTTTATTTTTGTGATAAAGATGTCACAATTGTTAATTTTGCAGTTCTTTCACTTGATGTAAGGCAGTGGCTCCTCGCTATTGAAAATAAGATATGCTACATTTACATTAATTGTTTATTACAGTGATTTGCTTCACTTGTGTCAGTACATTAGGGTTGTTCAAAAATACACTTTAAAAAAGAGGTTTCTCCTAGAAAACAGGACACCACTCAATGTTTTTAGACTTGTGGATAGTAAAATACTGGAAGAATTTTAACTTCCTGTTCCCACTGAAAGAGGGTGCTCGACCCCCTCCCTCAAAACTTCATAAGTATGAGGAGGGGGTTAAAAAAATACATTGAACTGAAAAAACAATGTTACATACTATAATCTACACGAGTTGTATGCATATTCATTGCAATAAAATAATTACTTACATAAAAAAAACAGCTGGGGAAATTAAATGTTTCTAAATTTGTGACCTTTTCTATGCTAGAGCTAATGTTAAATTAAGGGGTCATTGAGCACCCTCTTAAAATTTGAGTAAGAAGCTAAAACTTTTACAGCATAATACTATTAGTAAGTCTAAAAAAAAAGGGGTGTCTTGGACTCGAGCTGAGAGGAAACAAAAAAATGAACCACCTTTAGTACATATTTTTGATTATTTCAGCTTGAGTAAATTAAATTTGGTAACCATTGTTTGTAAAGTTTGAAAATGAGGTAAGTTTTATCAAAATTTGAGATGTATATATTAATGTTGCAAAATGAAGGTGGAGATCGATAACCTGGAATTTTTCTCAAAACCACCTGGAAAACCTGGAAATGTCAGGGAATTTCATTCTTGAACTTCCGTGGCAACCCTGTCTTACTCATGAGATTGAAGTGATAATACGGAATTCTGGGCTTCATGTCCTTTGTTTCAAGGTCTAGGGACGAAAAAAGTTATTTTCGGCCATTTCTAACATTAATCGCACATCGTCTGCGTTATGACTTGTTTAGTACTATATTAATAAACAAATGCAAATATCAGCCATTCATAAGTTATTCCTAAAACAATACTATTCCACACTAATAACTAAGCAACCAACTTAACGAAGCCTAAAAAATGCAACGCCACGTGCAACTCCTCTGAACCGACTGAATCGATGTGCCAGCAATGCGAGGGACGCTGGGTAGAAAGAACTGTGCGCATGCGCAAGTATCAACGAAGGTCCACCTGTTCTATTGTGTACTAATTACCTTGACGGCCACAGCATGAAATCAATATCATCTTGACGGCGTCAACATGTATGCAATATTGTTATTGTAAGGTAATATCAATATTGATATTTTAAGATGAATGCAATGTTGCATACGTGTTGTTATTGTAATATTGCTTTTTAATCTTTATGCAAGCTTTATGCAGTATGAAACACATCAATATTGATGCCGTCAGTATGATATCAAGATCTGTCAAGGTTGATGCAAGAAATTTTGCTAGTAGGGAAGGTTGTCCAAGTATTAATAATTTAATTACAAAAATTGTTATGATAATCATTAATTTTCAAAATTAAAAATATTCGTCTTAAAATAGCTTAAAAGTCCTTGCTATTTAGTTTTGGCATAAGTTTGCTTGAACTCCAGTTGGTCTTTTTTAAAGCTTCTCTTTTTGCACAATGTAGTTGAAACTTACGTCAATTTTAACTGCTTTTCCACAGGTGTGCCTATCCCCATAGGGTGATGGCACCCCCCCCCCCCCGTCACATTCCGGGAAGTACCCCGCCAGAGCAAGAACCCCCCCCCCAAAAATCTATAAAATCAACCCTCTTAAAAATTTTAATGCCGCAGTCTGCGCCATGAACCCCCTAGTGGGCACCCCTGCCTTTCAACAGCCTGTGTGTATGGTATGGCAGGCATAGTAAACTTCTTTTTTGCTTGAAACAAACTGTTGAATATCTTCTTCGGAGATTAAATTCAGTATTGGTGGATCAGACACATTTTTCTAGTTATTGAGACCAATGTAAGATTCTGCATCAAACTTAACAATAAGAATGAAAAATTTGTCTTTTGGGAGTCTATTTTGCTGAACACTATGAGATTCTAAAATCCAACAGGCTGCCTATTCACGGATGTGCTGTTAAATGTCTCTCAGCATTGTAATTAAAGAAGTTTTGGACATACGAGAACACTGTTTCTTTGGATTGCGGGATCTATTTTGCACTTTAACTCAGTGGATAAATATCTAGTTGCAATGATTTTGAACAACTGCCGAGCCAATCTGCAGATAAAGGGTAACTTTTGATAGCAAACCAGATTGGAGCATAAACGTTGATGACTTATTGCAAGATTATTTAATTTTCAGAAGGAGATTCCACTGAAACACACAAAACGTAGAATTCGATTAGCACGAGTAGCCATAGAAAATGAGACATTTTGTTAGTCTTTGGCTCTTGCCAAGGCAGATTTTCATGCTATTTTGTACTTCCGACGAGGCATGTTTTTCTCAATTTCTGAAGTGGTGGGGTAAAGTATTGCTGAAGCAATAGCTACTCCAGCCCTGTCGGATACTTCGTATCTATCACATGTCCGTGAAAGCAAATTTAAGTCTACTGTATTGCTTGTAGTTGTAAATTTATGGATATAAGCATTTGAAGTTTGAAGCTTGCAAAAGTCCCTTGAATTCATGCTCACTGTCCGTATCCGATAGAAGAGATGATATGAAATAATGATACTAAAACTATCTTCACTTTCTTCTTGAGGCTGAAGCTGCAATTTCTCTTCCTTTCTCATGTTTTTTTTTTCGTACAAATATAGTCGTAGATTTCTTTCCATTTGCAAGATGAAGTGTCAAATAGCAATTTACTAGCTTGGTAAAATGATTCTGATTATGTTCTTAGTTATTTTCGGATAGGATTTCAAAAGATTGCTGTTGCATTTCAAGATGTAGATTTTTAGCATTTCTTACTCATTTACATTGCACAGTAGGCAGGGAGTGTTTGATCTAAACAACACATTTCAGCCAATTCTAACAGCTAAAATGGCAAGTGTGAATTTAAACCAGGTGCGAATTGAAAGTTTCATCACTTGTTTCTATAAATGAAGTAACATTTATTATTATTGCCATCGTACATAGAACGTATCCTGTTTGGGTAAGAAATTCCAGATGCAAAAAGACTTATCAGAATTGAATAAAATTTCACACATGTTAGTTTGAGACCATTTGGCACCTTTTTAATCCCCTGCCCCTTAACGTTTCGAAATTTTTTTTTGACCCACCCTAGTTTACAGTGTCTCTGGTGAACCTAAAGGACAGCACCCTCCCTCCATACCGTTTCATACAAATTCGTTATTGAAAATAATCTTAGCAATTAATTATGAAATATTAGAACCTAATTGTATGTAAAATATTGATGCAGAAGTAGGGGGATCCGGGGATTTCTCCATTAGAAAAGTCTTGAAATTGTAGTAGTAAAAACGCAGTTTCAGCCAATTTTCGATAATGTTAGTTCTTGAAAAAGGAGAGATTCGCGTCCCCTCCCCCGGTAAATTTTGCAATCGTAATTTCTAAAAATGCAATTGTCGATTACATTTGACTATTTTCCGCCCAGGGAGGGGGGGGGGAGCTACGAGGGTTCTCTCCCTGTAATTTCTGAAATTATAGTTAGAGAAACGTAGTTTTGGATGATTTCAGATGATAGAGAGAGAGAGGAGAGATTCAAAGCCCTCTCTAGAACTTTTCAAAATTGGACTCCAAAAATGCTTTTTAGGTAGATTTTCGGAGACTCTTGCTCGGAAAGTTTGTGAAATTGAAGTCAAATTTTAAGATGATCTTGAATGAACGAGAGATGGGGGAGATGCTCCCCCAGAAAAGGGCCGGCAATTTACATCATCAAAGGCAAAGATAGTCTGAAATTTCTATTGTAGAGCTTCAATTTCAAAAACTGTTTACAAAGGAGCGCACCTGAACTCATAATATCATTGAAGATCATCTATAATTGCATTTCTGGAATTTCAATTCGGAAAATACCGAGGTGGTCCACAAACTTTTTTGCCCACTAACGTTACCAAAGCTCTTCCAAAAATTGCACTTTAAAAGCTAGCTTCAAAATTTTTTTGAGAGATCGTCCCCCTCTCACCAAAACCCCTTTTCTCAATCCTTGAAGATCGTTTTAAACTTTGTTTTAAGTTCTTTTTTCATCTATTTTAATCAAACTTGAAAAATTTCCAAGGGAGACCCCTTGAATCACTCCTCCCAACATTATCAAAGATAACAATTGCACTTTTAAAAGTTTCAATTTTGAAAAACAAACTGGGAAAGCGTCTCTGAACCTTTTCCTCATAACATTACAAAAAAAAAAAAAAAAAAAAAATGCATTTTTAAAGACTAAAATTTCAAAAAATTCTCGTGTCAGAACCCCTTCCCCCCAATTCCTGAGTGATTAAAATGCTTATGATTAGGTTCATATATCTAATTCTCAGTTTTAGTTCTGACTCATTGACTTAGTTTTGAAATCCCCCTTTGAAAAAATTCAGATGCCACCAATGTCCTACACTCACTTAATTTAGTATCCTCGCCAACCTGTACTCTTTTTCTGGTGGTTATCTAAACCCCCAGGCTCCCTGGTGTAGTGGTACCCCTATTATTGAAGCTCTGCGCATGCCTTTGACTATATCATATTCTAAAGTAAGCTGTTTGCCCCTTAGCATGTACACATGACAGAGTAGTATTTTTTCGCTGAAGAATCTCTGTTAACTTCAACAAAGCATGTTATGCAAATAAAATATGCATTTGCTCTTGTTTTTTAAAAAATTCATTTGGATGCTTTTCGTTGGAGCTCAAAATACCATGAGACGCCTACTTTCAATTATTTATAGCATTAACACTGAACTTTGCCTTAAATAACTATTTCTTCACTCTTTCTTTAGTTGTATGTGAACCCAAAATTTTGTTTTAAGAGATAAAGGACTGAGGAACTCTGGCATCGACATCTTTAAAATGGCAATATGCCATTTGGGTATAAAGAATCTTTCTTCCAGAGATATACAATGAATAGAACTACAGTAAAGCACCGTTTATATGTTTTTGAAGGGACTGTATGAAAAAAGCGTGCAAACGAAAAAAAGTATAATAGGTATAGTTTAATGTGCATTAAATTTTGCAGGAACCAATTTTAAAAACATACAATTGATAAAAACGTATAAAAGTGAAATGTATAAACGGTGCTTCACTGTATCTCTTAAACTGTGCAAGAAGGGAAATTTCAGCCTTCTTTTCAAAATTTTATTTCAATTTTCTAGACTATATTCCTATTATTTCTCCTTTTGCAGCTTGATTCGATGCCCCAGTAATATTCTTTATAAAATCTTTCAAAGAGTTTTCCAAGCTTTCAAAACTCATGCTTTAGCCTTTCGCTGAGCTAAAGTTCTGGTCTCTAACTCACCTTGCACTGTTAAATGATGTGATAGGCTTCCATTTCTTTTAATTCACATGTTTAGACCTTTCTTTTGTTTTTGTGTGCACATACCGCCCTCTCATTTTTTATCTCAGCTGTTCTTAATGCAATAGTTTCACCATAGTTACAGGAGCTTGAACTTGATTATGAAGGACAATATATGATTTACCTCTTGTAAAGCTCACCCCTGAATGTTTGCAACTGAAATGAATAAGCCATTTCTTTTCTAATAGTAGAGATGTCCTTCAATTTGAAATCCCTTTTAATAAATCCCTAATCTCCCTTTTAAATTATTACTCATGCAATCCGATGATTAAGATCGTTAAGATCATGTCCGATCATTAAGATCCTATAAAACTTGTTGCTGTGTTACTAAAGACTTCCTAATTTTCTTTACTGGAACAAGTGGAAACTTCATCTCACTAATTCTCTTTTTCATCAATCAAAGGATAGACTAGATTATGACTAACGATGTTTTTGGTTCTTGAAAAAGAGCCATAACTAAAAATTATCAAAGGGGAATTCACACGAAATTTAATTACTTGTCCTTCCCTAAATATTATCTACTTAAAACTATTATGTATAATTTTTTAATATTCAAATCCTTAGGTGATATTTTTTTCCATAGTAACTTTTTGTTGAGTTAATATTTTTTTTTCTTATTTTATTTAATAGTTATCAATCTGTTTTGTCAAAACAAGAAAGAAACAAAAAACTAAGTGGATTCAATCGATTTAAATTTTGCAATTATCATTGCTAGAAAATTAAACTTTTATGTAGGATGTGAGCTAAACTCTCACTCACAAAAAGTATGAATAGTTGTATTAAAAAGCAATTAAGTTTTCATACAGCTTTCTTTTCATCGCCTCAGAGTAACAGTAAGATATCTAATCCCAGAAATAGCACTAAGATATCTTACTGTTGCTCTGAGGCGACGATATATTTCCTTCTTACCTTTCATTAATTTTCTCCTCATTTCAGTTGAATTGCTCCATGTATTTGAATTTAACACCAGTGTCAGTTTCCCTGCTGCTCCATTATTGACTGTTGTTTTAGCTTTAGTTGGTGAGTAATGCCACTTTGAATTTTTATTTTGCTTAATAGTACTTCTTAAATTCTTGAAAAAATATCAAGTGCTTTCATATTCTAAAATATTAGTATTGAATATGAAATACTTGAAATTTATGAAATATATGGGTTTTTTTTGGGAAAAACCTCAATCCTCCTCCTTGTTTGGGGCAGTTTGAGCTATAATGGTGAGTGAGTTATTTTCTATGCTTGTCATTAGTATTTTATCTTATGTTTTTTAATTAGTAATCCTGGTAAAATAGCAAAGAAAAAAAAATTATATACACTGCTGGACATTGAAAATGCAACATCAAGAAGGAGTGTTCAGAAATTTATGCAAATTTTAGAGTAGACGTACATCATTGAGTTATGTAAATGATGTGAAATGCGCAGCTCTCCGATGCACGTGAAGTAAGATATAAGGGAAGGAACTTGCAGAATGGGCAATATTCATGTCATTATTTCTGACTGGAGAATTATCAAAGAAATTTTGTTTTTGTCTTGGAGGATACGTGTAACACGAGAGAATGCCAGGCCGCCGTCATCGAAGGCACTTCCAGCAGATAGACGATTTTATGAGGGGTATGGTGATCGGACTGAGGAGGGGAGGTTTGTCCGTACATCAAATCGCAGCTGATACCCACATGGATGCAAGCACGGTGCATCGGCTGTGCCGAAGATGGTTGGAAAAACGAAATGTGGCAAAATTGAGGGATGCAGGGGCAACCAGAGTGACGTCAGAACGCGTGGATTGACGCACCCACCGACAAGCTGTAGCAGACCCACAATTCAATTGTTCCTCGATTCTGCAGCAGGTGCAAGGTACCCTGAATGTTCCTGTGTCAACCATAACCATTTTCCGTCATTTGGTCGCTCGTGGTCCGCAATCACGGCGTCCGCTAAGAAGACTGCCATTGACCCCACAACATAGACAGCAACGTTCAGTATGGTGCTAGACCAGAGCGACGTGGATGACAGAATGGCAAAATGTCGTGTTCTCAGATGAATCCCGCTTCTGTTTATCCAGTGATAAACGCCGCATATGTGTGTGGTGTCGACGTGAAGAAAGATCTAATCCGGCAGTAACTGTGGAACATCCCACCACACGACAACGTGGCATAATGGTTTGATGCGCAATTGTGTACAATACCCTATCACCTCTAGTTCGTACTCAGGGCACTATGACGGCTCAACAATACTTGGATAATGTGCTGCGGCCGGTGGCAATCCCTTACCTTCAAGGGCTACCTAATGCACTTTTTCAGCAGGATAATGCCCGACCACACAGTGCTCGCACCTGTCAACATGCTCTCCAAGGCACACAGATGCTTCCCTAGTCACCATACTCTCCTGACCTGTCACCAATCGAACATGTGTGGGATGTGATTGGACGCCGTTTGCAGACTCTGTCCCTGCTTCGTTCAGAAGGCGAACTGTGGCAAATGGTTGAAAGGGAATGGAGAGCCATCCCTCTGGACATCATTCGCACCCTTATTGACTCTATGCCTAGACGTGTTTCTTCGTGTATCACTGTTTGCGGTAGTCCTCCATCCTACTGAGCCGACGCTGTTCTCGCTTTGTATTCTGCCTATCATTTTGAAGTTAAGATCATTCATTATTCCTTGCTGTCTCTGTCTTTTTTTCCAAATTTCATCACTTTTTGACCACTCCTTCTTGGTGTTGCATTTTCAATGCCGAGCAGTGTATATATATATAATGCTACATTATGTTGAAAAACAATTTAAACTACTGCTTCAAAATTTCAGACAGCTCTAAAGATTCAGATTGAAAAAATGTATCAAACTGTTCTTTAACTTCAGAAAGAAGCATAATGCTAATTTTACTTCTTTGTGTATATAAATACCTTATTAACTTTCTTGTGAGTGAACTTTTTATAACTATGTTACATAACAAATATTTTACATAATAACAAAAAATTTATCTGGTGCCTTCAACTTTGCAGTGATTGACATGCCTGTTAATGAATGGCCTTTTGAAAGAAACTTTTATTGCTATATTATTAATATTGCTATATTATTGCTATATAATATAATATGAGATGGCTGGTTTAAATAGCTTATTATTAGATTTTATCAAATGCTTTTGGTGATAAGAATTACAATATTTGCTCCAGGGTTCGAAAATATCTGATATTTTGATATGTATATTGGATATTTTGACATGTAGGAGAGGGTGGCCCAAAGTGGGTAAATTTTCGAATAACACTCAAAAATTGTAGTTTTTGGATTTTTATTGCAACAATTTCAGTTTTATTTCCTAGCAGAGTTCTTGAACTTCAAAATAAAATGATTTTTGTATTATTTCAAACCCAATATTTATTTATTATCAAACTTTACAAATATTTGAAAAACCTGCTTTGCCATACCAGGGAGCCCAAAGCGGGTAAGCTTAACTAATTGTGATTTGGTAAATTTGCCACTCAAATATGAAATATAAATGATTAAAATAATTGACTAGCTATTATAAAAAAATAAAAAAATAAATTGACTGCCATTTATTATCAAACTTTACAAATATTATAAAAAATATATTTTATTTTTTATAATATTTGTAAAGTTTGTTATTAAAAAATTATATTAAAATTAAAAAAATATATTATTAAAAAAATTATTAAAAAAATATATTAAAAAAAATATATTTTTTTTTTATAGCCATTATAAAAAAATGTATATATGAAAAAACTGTACTTATCCAATTTCAAGTCAGCACATTTGTTTGTAAAACATAAAAAAATAACTGATCAAATTAATAGACTAATTAATTGCTATCCTAAAAAATAACTTTTTAAAGTTATACTTTGCCTATTGAAATAGAAAATCTAAATCAGCATACGATTCAAGAAATTTTAAGAAATAAATGTATGATTAAATCCCATACTTGCTTTGCCCGAAGGCACGTTTTTTATTGCAATAACTGTAACCTTAAATTAGAAAAAGGAACAGATGAAAATAAAATAAGCTGGTCTTCGACTTATCACAAGTTACAAAACTTCATGTTTTTAAAGAAATGTGTCATTTTTTATGCATGGCCGCTTACACACCATGGGAGGCGGGGGAGGGGGGGGGGGATATGAAGGCATACCCACTTTGGGCAACCTACCCTCTTTGGGCCACCCTCCCCTATCCAATATTTTCAATCAGCGCAAACTTAAGTATTTAACGTGTGAATTAGTGAATGCTTCCTCAAATCACTGTTGTTTATTTTCTTATATTATAATTATAATGCATCAACTTTAAAATTAATGTTTCATCAATTATTTATATTCATAAAATACACTTCATGTAAAAATTTACGGACTTTGAATGGCATTTAAAGACAACTAATTTTCATAATCTTTTGTGAAACGTGAAAATTTAATGTATTAGAAATAAAATATATCATAACTAATATACTGGCCATTATATTGGATATTGACTTTTATATTCATGTGTTCTGTAAAACTGATCACATCATATATACATGTGCTCCGTTAAAATCACAGAAAAACATCACAGTATCATGTTTATAAATACAAAATATCTTGTAAAATTAAGCATGAAAAAGTTATTCAAAACCATAATGTTATGCACAGTATTACATATAAGTATTATATAATACTTATATGTATTTTAGAACCAATATTTTACTTTAAATTTCTATTAATATTAATTTTAATTTATTCTATTTTTTTAATATCATGTTTTCAAAATAAATATTGGATATATATCATGATATATATCGACTGATACATAAATAGATAGACTGATTTGCTCAGCAATATTTCTAAATTAATGCTTAGAAAAATGCAATGATTTGTAGGAATGTAAATATTTTACTTTTAAAAAATGCCTGAAATGTTATGTGTATTAAATTTCAAATTATTTTTTATTAATTATTCTTTTATTCTTATATCAAGTAAGTGCTAGTTTTCTCTATCTCTCTTTTGAGTTAAGTGTTTGCTGAAAGGTTTTGTCATAATTGAATTAAACAGATTATGATAGTTAAAGGGCTGAATTTATTTTAGGGATGGAAGCTATTATGTCGGAGTTTTTCAATGATTCTTCAACTGCATTTTACGTCATTTTAATTGTGTGGATTGCTGATCAGTATGACACAATATGCTGTCACACACCAGTCAGTAAAAGACACTGGTTAAGGTAAATGAAGTACTTCTGTATATTTCATGATATCTTTATTAGTGATTTATTATTTGCAGTCAAAATTCTGAATATGTGTGTGATCCTTAGTCCCAAATGTCAAGTTCATCCACATAGACATAGTTAATTTTCAGGATATCCTTTCTTATTTAGACCAGTGTCTTATTGGTAGTGCTTTGCGCTTTCATGTCACAGACCTGGATTTGATTCCCAGGTTTGGCACTGTCAACTCAGCATTGTATTCGTCAGTTTCAGACTTTGTGTGCTTTTAATGCGTCAACATTGGGTTTTACAACCATAAGTTTCTGTATATTCCAACAATTAAAAAGGGTAAAAAACTTCTTTAAATTGAAGGATGGAAATTCGTCTTCAGTACTGAAAAGTGGTGGGGTTTTACATGGTCTTACATCTTACATGGTGGGTTTTGTCTTGATTAGGCCTCAGTGTTGTTGATCTCCCCCACAGAAAGCTATTTTAATTATTTAATTGAGTTAGGAGATTTTTTTTTCTTATCTCTTTAATTAATCAAGAAATTAGATATAATGTGACTATTGAATAACTGTTAATTACATGGAACCTTAATTACCTTCCGAAAATTAATTGTTTTTCTCGCAAATAGTATTTAAACCAAAAAAAACCCCGGTTTAAACCAAAAAAACCTAGTTTTAACCAAAAAACCCGTTTTTTTTGGTTTTTTTTTTTGAAAAAAAAAAACGGTTTTTTTTACCAACCCTGGTAAGCAGCGAGAAATCTTCCAAAAGTTGGAAAGAAATGTAATTAGAAATTGTTTACAGTAGTGTTGAGCATTGAATATGTTCTAAGAAAATATTCCTGCACTTATTAATTTAGAAATTTATACATGTTTCCTTTTGAGCAGAAAATTTCAGGCTTTCAAATGATATGTAAATTTAAATTGTTCAGTAAGTTGTGTGTGTCCGTATTTGCAAATTATGTGAAAATGTTTTGCCTTAAATTAGAATAAATAAAGAACCTAGTCAATTTTTTGAAGTATCTCTTCAATGTGCACTCTCAAATTCTTCAAATTCATTTCCTGTGCAGTTAAAAAACAAAGGGAAAATGGTCCTGGAGCTATGCAAGGTACAACAAGACAAATGGTTCTTTTTTACTTTCTTCTATATCTAATACAGTGGAACCCGGATTTTATGTTGCCCATTTCATACGTTATTCTGCTTCAGACGTCATTTTCTGCTGGTCCCTGATAAAGGCTATACAGTGAAACCTGTGTAAGTTGACCACTCGCGGTGCAGTACTTTGGTGGTCAACTTAGATAGGTGGTCAACTTATAAAGGGCGACAATGATTTTTTTTATTTTTTGTCATTTCTTGCACCATGTATTCATTTTTTGAGTAATTCCCCCATATTCTTTCTGTTCAACTCAGTTTCATTGTTTAACATTATTGAAAGTGAAACAATAATTAAAAATACTAATCAAATAATTTTGTTATTGTTTCCTTGTTTTTAACTATATTAGACACTAGTTTTTGAAATTCCATATGTGCCAGCTAATTTTCTCTGGCTTTCTCCAATTTCAATTAATTTTAATATAAAATTTTATACTTTTTTTTAATCTCAAGTTCAACTAACTTTCTTTCTCAAGCCTTTTTTGTACAACTTATAGCACAAAGAGCAATAAGCGCGACTCTCCCAGTTCATAAAGGCAAAATTAAAATGTCCTATCTCTTAATCTCTTGCACCAGAAACATGTAACTTTATTCATTAGCAGGCCCAGATCTGCATACCCACAGTGTGAGGGCCCGCATCCTTAAAGGGGCTAACGGCCCTAAAATTGAAGAAAAAATAGAAAAAAAAAACTAGCTTATTCACTTTACAAATAGACACTGCTAGCCACTAGGGAGGGGCCCTTACATATTTTGTTGCAAGAGGACCCAAAATGTATAGATCCGGGCCTGCTCTTTTTAGCAGAATTCCTGTGTTGCCACAATGTATTGAAACTGAAAGAAAAGACTTTGAACTTTTCTACTGACACATATTTTCATTGAACAGAGTACAAAAAGCTACCTCAAATAGAACAACAAATGAAAAACAAGTTTGGAGAATAAAGAGCAGCATAAACATTATGCTGCTGTTTAGTTAGTAAAATGCTAGTATGTCATCAAAGTATTAAAAACATTCTTTGAAAGCTATCAAAAAAAAAAAATAAATATTATAAATAAATAAATTATAAAATATAAAATAATATGCTGAAGAAAGTTTAAAAAAATTAACCAAGTGGTCAACTTACAAAGATTTTTTTTACAATACTCCAGACCAAATTTGGCATACATTAGTGGTCAAGATATACATGTGGTCAAGGTAGTGAGGTGGTCAAGTTACAGAGGTTTTCCTCCATTATATGAGATAGGACAAATTCTGTTCCTGACAAAAGCAGTCAACATAGACAGGTGGTCAACTTACAAGGGTGGTCAACTTTACAGGTTTTACTGTATCCTGATAATGTTAAAATGCTTTAGATTTTACGCTGCTCTTGTTCTGAAAGTCTGCTTGATACGTTTTTCTGCAAAGAGATCAAACTAATTTTTCACCTATACAAGATACTATTTTATTGAGATAAAATTGTTTTATAGCAGTTTGAAGCGGCTGCTCTTGCATTCTTTTTGTTCTCTTTGTCCCTTTTCTGCGAGAAGGGTCCAATTGTCCAATCTTCTTTTATGACACTGCAGACACTCTTCTTGAAAATTTTCCCGAAATTGGTGACACATGTGTGGTCTCATTACATCACAAATTTCTTCAATATCATATTTACTATCCACTCTTGATGATAATGATGCAAACCAAGAAATAATTGAGGATATACCCACAGCTGATTAGGCAATTCCAAACATAAAAACTCTAAAACTATTTTTATTTTGTAAATGCCAACTAAGAAGCAAATTTCCAAAAAATTGTTAGTACTGATCATGCTATAAATGAAATTGTATCTAACCCCCCCCCCCCCAAAAAAAGAGTAGGGGCTTACACATTTTCCTCACTACTTCATTGGCTGAGAGTCGTTTTTTAAACAATACGCTTTCCAACTTGCAGCTTTTCTTATCACTGATCCGATAGAAAACATAAAATCAGGTTTCCACTGAATATAGATAGAAAAAATCATTTTATTTGTGAAAATTTTCGAATTTTGACAAATTTGCGTGTTTTGAGGTCTGCAGAATCCATTTTTAACATTTTCGAAAATGTCTGTCTGTGTGTCGTATGGATGAGACTTTTTGAGACCACTCTAGTATTACAACTACTGCATGAAATTGAATGCAAAACACATATGTGCCTCTGTGTGAACTGGTATCATTAGTTTTTGTTGCCAATTTCTCCAAGGGGGATGAAGCAATCCAATGGTTTCTCTATTATGTGTGACTGCTATATGCAGACTCTGTAGTTGTCCTGATGTTCCTGATAAAGAATATTTTGTCCTGATTTTCCCTGATTTTTGAGCTTTCCTTTTGTTTTCATGAAGTTTGAATTGCAAAGAGGAAGGACATAGTGTAAAAATAACAACTTGTGGTTGTTATTTTTACACTATGTCCAAGAAGATGTGACAAAGCAACACATGTTCATGTATGACATTTTTCTTAGTGAAGAGAAAATTTTGCACTTAAACACAAATGGGGGAGTAAGTAAATTTTGCAGCACACATATATTTTTTATGAAAATGAACTTAAGAAATGTTCCCCCTTCAATAAAAAAAAACAGAAGAGGGGAAGGGGGATGCAGTCCGTTTAAGTTAACAAAAGCAAAGCATATTCTTAAATTATTGGTATTTGTTTTCTAGCTCTTGACATTCATTTATTATCTAAAACTGATTTAAAACTTTATTAAAACACACAGTGTCCTAATTTTCTTAATATCTCCACTCTGGCCCCTAGTCCTGGCTAAAATTCATCAACTCTGATTTGTCATTATTTGCAGACCACTTTACATGACCTTAAAACATAATTAAAACATTGCAAACGAGCTTAACATAAAAAGGCAAGACATTTTTCAATAAAAAAGTACTATTTGCTTTGTTTATCTTTCACAGGTCATTTTTAGACTTAAAAAAAAGAATAGATTGCTGCTGACTAAACCAGTAACATAAACATTCATATGCTACATAGTGGCGTTTAAAAAAAAAAATGTTTATTGTTCTTACATTGATCTAAAGGTCACATTGTGTGGCATTCCAAATATACAATAACATGGTAAAATGAAACAATTCATTAAAACATTCTCAATTCTAAAACACAAGTGAAAAGGTTAAAATTAAAGCTTGTAAAATTAAAACATGGCCCACTCTATCACAAGTACAGGGCAGTTGGTAACGATCACATCATAGAATGCACTGACTCGAAATCATTTTCTTCCCGTGTTTTTAAAAAACTTGGGTTTACTCTTTTGTCTTCGTCGGCAACTGGTGGTGGATTTGGCTTTCCCTCCAACGTCTGGCAGAGCTAGCAGTTCGCTGGATGTGGCTTTTGCTCTCAGCGTCCGGCAGTGGGTTGCTGCAATTGTAAATGTGACTTAACTGATTGTTTTAAAAAGCAATATCTTGTTCTTAATGTGAAAGGGGTTTTTAGGTATTTGAATAATTACATATATACCCTGGGAGCAGGAGTGATACACCTCAAAATGTGATGAAACATACTGGTTATTAATTTAAATCTAAATTTAATCCTCATTCTTTCCATAAAACTTTCTAAGTTAATGTAAAGTGGCTAAAGTTGGTACTCAGCCGAAGAGTCATAAACATCAAATTTGTAGGAAATGTAGGAGGGTAGGGATAAAATAAGCAGATCAAGAACTTCCACAATGTGTACTTTATGAGAAAGTGAGGTGGCATTTTCAATTATAATTTGTTTTGTAAACAAACAACACTATTTCATGAAAAAAAAACTTGTTTTATCAGTGCTTGATTATAGCAACCCAAGCTTCTCTTGTTTTCAACCAGTTTTGATTTGGACTCCAAATCGAAACTCCTTGTCTAACAAAGTTGTCCAATCAAGTCCAAAGAGTTTTAGTAGTGTTGTTATTGGGATTTTTTTAACTATTATTTTTATTACACTGGTGGACAAAACTTAAGCAGAGTATTGAGCTGCACCAGGGCTCCCCGATATATATCGGTGATATACATCATGATATATACAGTAGACCCTCGTTTTATGGAAATACCGTGTAAATTGAGACCTAGTACTAGTGTTAAAGTATGGGTTTGGTTCCGTAGATAACAAGATACTTTATTTTAGTGATGACTAATTGTATAATAAGTTTAATGTGTACTTTTATCGATTTCTATGCACAACATGCATAAAGAAAACATAAATTAATTTCGTGTTCTGTTTATAAAGAGGAACTGGCTATGATAGTCTTTTGGCAGTCATTAAGAATTTTTCTCTGTAATTCTTTGCAAAGCATTAACGTATCCATGATCATTTGTGTCATTTCCATGATAGAATCTTCCTTCACTAACAAATCAGAAAGATCATTTCTATTGTCTAGGAGTGGCTCAAAATTTTCAATGTGAACGTTTTTGATTGTGTGTAACCGACGTCGGTATTCTCGTTGGTTTTGACCTCCTTTGTTACTCCTAAAAGCTCTTCTTCCAGTGACTTTTGAACTGTTTGAGTTTAATAACTTTACTTCTGGAAAGAGCTCTAAAACCAACTGCATAAAACGTCTCCAGTGGCCTAAGCTTGATTATTAGCACGCCAAAATGCAGTTGATTACGCGTAATCTGCAATCTTTAGGAGTTTGGATTTTGAAAGAAGGGAAAATTTTATCTGTTTGCATTGCCGCATCTGCATAAAACCGAAATTCATCTGCGTAAAATAAAGTAAAGGTGCCAAATCTTAAACCACGTATAATCGAAACCGCGTAAAATAAACCTTCCTAAAACGAGGGTCTCCTGTATCACAATATATGTTTGTTATTTATTTTGAAAATATCATGATATTTTAATATTTTCAATATTTATTTTCTCGAATACCACATTTGCGTTATAGAAATTAACTGTTTTAATCTTTTACAATAATATTAATTTTATTCTTTTATTATTAAAAATAATCAAAAGCAGTATAACTTATTAATGTATCACTAATGTAATGTTAATAATATTAACTTCCCTCTTCCTTTTCTATTCATTACACTATAGGTGTAACAATTTTAAAAGGTCAGAAAAAAAAATGTCTTACAGATGTGTACTATATATTATGCATCTTTTTTATTTCTGAAATATATAAAATTCATAACTGGTTAACCAAAGAAAAATGTGTAAAGCATCTAATAATACTGTAATTCAATTAAAATTAATAGAAATATATCAGTTATGTTATATTTTATTTCCAACTAGAGGACCCGACAGACGTTGTTCTGTTCAAACTTTATAAATTGAAAAGTTAAAAAATTTCAATAAACTATCAAGTGTTTGAACCATTCTGTTGAAAAAAAGAAGTAAAAAATAATGTTTTAAGCTGCTATGGTGTCAGAATGCGTATATTTATTACAACTTGATTTATCTAATGCCCGCTGAGCAGTTGTTTTATTAACTATTTTTTCTCTTGTACTTGATAGTTTGTTCTTTCAGCCACACTCAAAAGATAAAAAGTGTCCTCAGATATTAAGTGTAAAAATCTAACTACCCATCTAGAACAAACGGGAAGTCCTGCTGCAATATCCCCATATGAAAAAGAATAAAACAATCGAAAGGATATCGTTTGGAAAAATGATAAAGGTAAAAGCAGTTCTCTGAATAAGCGAAAATCACTCATCCCTCCCCCCCCCTCCCGATATAAAATAAACACATTCTTCAACTAAAATGACTAAAAACGAAAAACAATTCTTTGCAATTTGAAATATTTCGCCAAATAAACAAAAAATACAATAAATTACATTAACAATATCTTTAAAATGTAAACAAATGATTGCGCAACTCTATTGCTCATAGCCAAAGTCGCCAAGCCACCAGCTTACTGCAATCCAGCCAAACAGTGAGAGAAGCCAACTCCGACCGATTAGTGGTCCGATCCTTTGAACCAAAACTTTTTAAGCTTCATATATTGCCAAATTTGTTCTCCCACCAAAGATAAAGATCTTCCACTGCACTGATCTTTTGTGTACAGAACTACCCTGTTGTAATTTATCTGGACGAAAGTAAAATTTGTTTCGTCTTTAAAGTCCACCATCTTTTCCTGTAATAATGTACTGATTAGTTAGATAATCTTTAAAGTATTCTAGACATTGGTGCCAAAACTCAGATGGATTTCAGCCGAGAAACAAATGTTGCTAGGCACGGTACTTTCTGATAATTTGGTTAGGAAAACTTAAAGCACCGATCCGGTCACATGGTTCAGCTACGGCGTCAGAATACACGTTTTGCGTGAACCTTGCAGTACTTTACTTTAAAATATATCACTGGACCTAAAATCATTGCTTTCAAGAAATGAAGGCTTCACTCTCTCTCTCTCTCTCTATCCCTACGTTTTATCTATTCTCAATTGACATATCACAGTAGGAAACTTCATTACAAAAACCAGAGCTGGCTTTCTTATTGTCCTTTGGCAACGGGTTAAATATTTATTTCAGTTCTCGCTCAACAATATGTTAAAATAAATATCAATCATTTGGGAGATTTTGCCATCCAATGTTTAAATTAATTAATTAATTAACAAAAACGTTTCTGATTCGATCCATCTCGCTTCGAAACCATGCTTGCCACAACTTAATTACACACAAAAAATTTGATCAAAATCGGTCCAGTCGTTTAAAAGCCTTATGGTGACAAACGTCCGCACAGAAGATTTTTATGTATTTAAGATAGATTAAATCAAATTTTGCAAATGATTAAAAATATCATTTATACTTAAATGCCATTCAAAGTATGTAAATTTTTATATAAAATGAGTATTTATGAATGTAAATAATGAAAGAAACATTAATTTTTAAATTGATGCTTTATAATAATAACATAAAAAAACAAACAACAGTGATTTGTGGAAGCAGTTACCATTTGATGACTTAAGTTTCCACTGATTGAAAATGTTGGATACATTCCGATATATATCGAAGTATCGGATATTTTCGATATTTTAGAAAATATGTTTTAGAACCCTGTGCTGCACAAAACATAATTAGTGTGTGGTGGCGCATAAACAATGTATTCAATAGTGACAGACCACTAAAATTTCATAATTTAAAAGAACAATTAATTTAGGCTACAAAAACTAATCAGTAAGCATCACACTATAAATCTTTTGTTCATATTGTAGCATTTGAGAATAAATCAGTTAAAAGAAGCTCAGTAGTGGGATTTTTTTCAACAGTCTGCAATGCCAGTTAGGAAGCTCAGAAATAGTTTGCAAGATGAACTAGCATTGGGTTAGTCATAACCATTGATGGTCTTAACACTTATTACAAATCCTCATCTAGAAATGCCTGACAAGGAAATGCTAAACATAAAAATTAAAGTGAAATGTAGGCTAAAACTCTTGAAAATAAAATAATGGGAAACTGAGATGCAGATAGTTGCTGCAAGTGCTTTTTGAGAACTCCTGCATTATGAGGTGTCTTTTTTGTTTTTACTTTTTCTTTCTATTTCATTTTGAACTCTATTTTTCTACTTTAAATTTGATACATTAATGATGAAAGCAAAAAAAAAAAAAAAATCTTTCCTATTCAGAAATAGTCTGCACACCTCCTCAAGAACATGCGACTAAATTTACTTGGAGATTTTCAGTGAACTTTGCTGCATAAAATAAATTGCAAAAATGATCTAAATTTATTAAAACCATTTGTTGAAATAAAATATTCTTAAATCTTGGAAATTTGCATTTACAGTAGAGTCTTGAAAATCCGAGTCTCAAAAGTCCGATATTCCGCTTAATTTGAGGTACTTTGTTGTTATTTTTAAGGTATACATTTTATAGACAAAAAATGTTTTAATCTGAAAATTTAAATATTTTGCTATGTAGAACTTCCCTAACAATATACGATTCGGTAATAAAAAGAAATTGAATGGTTTATATCAATAACACTTGCCAAGTGACATGAAATATTCTTTAATCGTTAGAGATGGATTAAGAAATGTCTTGGAGAAAGTAGGAAGTACGTTGATACAAAAAATAACTTTAAATTAAGACATTGTTTTGCCTCAAAATGGCAAATAAATCTTTTGGAATATCCAAATGCAATTTAAAAGAAAAGTGCAAAAGTTGATGTTGTACGAAGTGTATATGTGAAATTTTATCTTTCTATGACTAATATTTTTGTATTATGTGAGGTACATACATACGCTCACACATAGCAACAAATATCACAGCAAAACTCATCAAAACTTATTCGAGGACAGTCAAAGAGCAGTTTTTGGTTGCCTGCAAGCTTACACACAAGTAGGTGTAGACATCAAGAAAATAACTAATCAAAACTCATTTAGGGTTAATTAAAACATAAATTTATGTTGATATTTCAGTGATAAATTTTTAGAGGAGACAATATTTCCTCTTCATAGCGTAAGGAAGTAAACAGCGCATGTCCTTATGTAGTCCATAGAATTTTTCGTATAATCTGAGTTTTTAGTAATCCGAGATGGGGTGAGCCCCAATTACCTCAGATTATCAAGGATCTACTGTATTTGGTTGTCTATTTGGTGGAAAAGTTCTGTTGGTTACAGATAAGGTATAATGTACTGTGAATCTCTTTCCATAAAACCATTTTTCTTTAGGTTCTGTATAGATCAAATGAATATTTCAATACTTTTCAGAATATTCTGCATTTTAAGGTTTTGGAAAAAATATACATTTCCATGTATATTTGATATCTGTGTTGCGTTGGTCAGCATAGAAAAGTTACAGATAAAAATTGTCTAACTGAAGCTTTAATTTCAAAAAGTAACCTTGGCTGCTTGTCAATACTCTTTATCTATTATGAAAAGGTTGTAGTGAAACACCAATTATTTTTATTAGATCTCTTCTTTGTTACCTAGGTTAAAATATATTTTCTTCTTTTACTGGAGTTACTTTTAAAAGTAATAGTTATGAAAGCATGCAACCTCTGTTATTTTTTCCCCCCCACATTGAACAACAATTGGTGTTTTTATTAATAAAAATGAATATATTATCTATTATCACTATCAAAAAAATGTAGGGTAAAGTTTTGGTAATGAAATTACGATGAACAGTATAACAGGTCATTTGAGAAATAGTGCTGGAAAGAAATAGCGTTGGAACAACAACATAGTAATTGAAACTGAAAAACAGAGCTTATGCACAAATAAAGTAATATTATTATGAAAATTTTGTTTTAGCTAAGTTAAAATCAACATGTTACATTATGCAAAATTTTTATATTTTTGTTTCAATCTCACAGGTGAAAAATTCTTTTATTTTTCAAAAGCCAAATCCTTCTGTTGCATTAGGGAATTAAAAAAATATGTATATTATCTCCCTCTTTGTATCATAGAGATAAAATTTTCAAATTTGTTTTATCCAAACATGCACTGTGTTCGTTGCGTTTTCTATACTGCTGTGGGCAAGTAAACGGCAGTATAGAAGACAGGGTGCGTACGGGTCATGGAAATCCTGGAAAGTCATGGAAAAAAAATTAACAAATTTCAGACTTGGAAAAGTCATGGAAAATTAATAATAAGTCATGGAATTTAGTTTAAGTCATGGAAAAATGTCTTGGGCAGTAAAAAAGTAACAATAGCTAAAAGAGCACTTGAAATATTGAGTGATTTAGTAATATGGCATACAAACTGAACAATCTCAAAAACTAATCCGAGTTTTGGAATTCAATTTCATCTACCTCTGTAACAGCAGCTCGCCTTTTTTTTGTAATGTGATATTACTAATGGGGCCTCACTAATTGTGAATTCACCATTATTTTCAGCACTTCTTATATTTTGTATTATGTAATAGTGGACTTGCACATTCTTGATTTTGCCACGCCCCTTCAAAAAGTGTATTTTGATTGCATCCGAGTTCGTTTCAACTACTTGTAAAAAATTCATTATTAAATTTACCAGAGTTTATCTTAATGTGTTGAAGGCTTTAGAAAATGAAGACTTTAGTCAGGCAACAGAACATAGAAATAGGGGAATTCTGATACTCTAAAACAGTAGTGTCCTACATACAGCTCGCAAAACTGATCTCGTGGCCAACTGAAATATCTGGTTTAGAAAAAGGAATTTACTGAAAAACGTGGCTTTATTTTAATGAACGCATATACTGTCAAGTTACATGGATGATTAGATGCACTACTGACACCAAAGGACAATGTTTTTATGAATTAAATTTATTATTGGAAACTTAGTAATGACTCATTTAATTTTTGTCTCATGCATTACTATTCGGTTCTATTTATTAAATATTTAATAGATTATAGATAGATATTTAAACATCAGTGTATTGCATTCACTGTATTTTTATTTTGTTTGAATTTGTATGATAAAGACAAATAAGAATAATTTATATTAGTTTCTGCAGTGTGCACTGATTTTTTTTTCAGTCACAAGTAAGTGCTCCAATGAGGTAGTGGCACTCACGTAACAATTTTTCTAATGCCCATTTCCGGAGATTGTCAAGTGAAGTTTTACATTAAATAGTATAATTATCTTTGTATAACAAGGTCATGAAAAAAAATTTATGAAGTCCTGAAAAAATCTTGGAAAAGTCATGGAATTTTTTTTATCCAAATTGAGTATGAACCCTGAGAAGACGCAATCTGCAGAAATCAGTTTTCGAGGTATTGAAGAAATGTGTTTTGGATTCAGTACTAACAATAGGGAAATGTTGGAACTAGACCTCTTTCTTGCACTTTTTATTCAGTAGAAACCAAAGAAACAAGCTTGTACAACAAAACTAACGCTAACGTACAATAGATGACAAAAATGCAAAAAAAAAAAAAAAAATAAAAATAAAAAATTTGCAGTTACTGCCCTTTAAATGCCCAGGACAGTATAAATCTTAGTATAAATATTTTATAGTGTCATCATGTGACTTGATAAATAAAGCAAGAACTTTCTATTTTCTTCCGTATCACCATGGGCTATTGCTGTAAACACATATGTGATTTTTTTCTATTTTCATTAGAAGTTAAACTAGTAAATTTCTTTTATTATCCCAGAAATTGTGAGCAATGTTGTTATTGGAAATTTTTTAAGCTACTTTATTACACTGGTGGAAAAAACTTAAGAATGTATATTTTTTAAACAATTTCATTTAAAAATACAAGTTGCAGCAGGTAGGTGTGAATGTCATGTAGGATATAAACTATTTAGTGAAACATATTCGATCTGTGTTGCTAAAAAAGTTATGTAGGTCTCTGTAACCTTTAAGCAGACATCACTAGCTTCAGGCAATCTTATATAATTAAAAACTGAACATATGTATCTATGTATGTATCTATGTCCGAGTTACTTCTCCCGAACGGCAGTGAATTGACCCATTGAACCAGATATCGATAGATTTGTAATTTTACCGTCTTGATGTTTGGCTATTTAATATAATTCTCCAATAATAATTAGCGGAGATATCAATTAAAAACTATTAATTATTATACTTAGATTTCGACATAAAGTCCCTATTTTTTGAAGGCTTTTCTCTGTTCAAATTATTATTCAGTGCTTCATCTCAACTTTCCGTAACAATGCTTTTATCAAAATTTTGTAGCGTGAAGAAATTCATTGAAAAGAAAAATCTTTTGCCATTTTTTTTTCTAGAATATGAACAAATAAATTTCTGGGTTGAGGCTTTTCCTGCAATCAGGGGATTTGAAATGTTTCCGTTTTGGTTATTTTTCTGCAATCTGCCTCAAAATTTTATTGATTTTTTTTTTTTTGTTTAAGCCTGATTGTCGAACGTGTGTCATTTTATGTAAGTTTTATTTTTGAGATAGACCGTGCAAAACCGGGCGACGCAGCTAGTTGCCAACTAAAGTGTGTTCTTGAAAAGTGAAAATCAAAAACATAGGAGAGAAGTTGGTTTGTTATAAAATTGTGCTTGCCTTTCAGGAAATATTTAGGGGTCATTTTGCACTATTAATATTAGGGCTCAACCGATGGTATTTTTTAGCTGATGGGCTGATGCTGATTGTTTTCCAATTGTTCAAAAATGGCCGATGGCCGATTGTTTTTCTCCAAATAACCGATGGCTGATGGCAAAAAAAAAATCAAAAGGATTGTCAGGGATTTGAAGGATCATTTATTCATTTCACTTTACTTCTTTTCTACGAATAGGGAATTGTAATCACAAAAAAAAAAAAGAAGTCAGATTTTGACCTAAGTTTCTATTTTACTATCACCCAATTTAAAGTTCTCAAGTTCTTTTGGCACATCTGTACATGCATATGTACCTAAGAACATATAGATGACCAAAATATCCATTTTGAACACCTCCTCAGTTAATTATCGCAAGTTCTCTTGTGATGTCTTCATGCATGTAAACTTGTGTCACTCAAAAACTTTATGAAATAGTAAGTTGAAAACTCATACGTACGTAGTATGATCCAAAAGTTCGAGGGCAAGCTGTATAAAATCTTACCCTCAGTAGTTCACATTACCAAACACATCTATCTACAAAATAGTCACCTTGAGCAACTATACACTTCTGCCAACGTTTGTGTAGCTTTTGGAAGCACTCCTGGAAGTCATTTTTCGTAACCTCCTGTAAGACCTCTTGCCTTGCTAGTTGAAAAATGTTCCTAGTCTGAAAATGTTCCTAGTCCGAAAATGTTCCATTATCCTTAAAAACCCTGCATACCAAATATTTTCATTTTCCAAATAATTTTAGGGGGTTCAATACAACTTTGAAGTTTTAGATTTTCAGCAAAAAATGATCAAAATGAGTATTTTTCATAATTAATTGCTACATATTTTTAACAATTGTTACTTAATACCCCGTGAAAAATAATTGTGCATGTGTGAAATACAAAATTAGTTATAAAATCATTTGATGTTGATAAATGATGTTGCGTTTGTGCTTTTAAATCTGCCTCATCAGAAGTTAAAACCGTTCTTATTATTGCTAAAACTATTCCAAAATACTGACCAGTGGCTACAACTTTAACCCTGAGAAGGAAGGTAGCAAGATAAGTTTTTTAAAAACGATTATTTCTTTGAAAATCTAAGGATATTCACGGGGGGGGGGGGGGCACTTTCTTGAAATAATTAGTCGAACATACTGACTGATATCCCTATCTTCTTACTGTATCCCAAATGATCGTAAGGAACATCATTTAAGTCGGGTATAATATCTCTTTAATATATATGCCATTTACTTTTGTAAAACTTCGTCAAACGGTAAAGTGAGTCACTTGGAATTGCCCTTTGTACTTTTTTCCCCTTTGTATTTTTTTTTTTTTTTAAGTCCTCCACCCACCAATTTTTACCTCATGAAAGGCAGCCAAATTTTTTAAAGACCTCAGCTTCTTTCATAACAATCCAAGAGAAAGAAAGAAATCTTGAACCATCCTCTTAATTATAGAAAATATTAAAACATTCGCTGCAATTGCAATTTTCCGACTTCGTTTTCGAAAGATTTTCAAATCATTCGACTTAAAAGTACTCACGTTACTTTTCCCACTTTAGTCTTTGATGTTCCGGTATTACTGATTTCAAAACATCGATTTTTGTGAACTTTGTTGCAATTTGATTTGGTTTCAATATAGGTAATGCTTAATTGCCTATTTTATTAAGTCAATAAATTAAAAAAAAAATAAATAAAAATTAACAAATGTTAAAGTAGGTTAAAGCTAGTAACAATCACTTAAAAAATACACATATTGCTATACTGTTGGAAGAGCAATAGTACAAGTGTAAAATATCATCTTGAATTAATAAAAAGTTGAGTTTATAGTGTATGAATCAGCTTAGAGCAGAGTTTCCCAAACTGTAGTCCTCCAATCCCCTGGAGGTCCGCGAGTCCATGCCAGGGGTTCCAGCTAAAACGTTAAATATAATTGAGATTGAAGGACGAGTAACAATAGTTTAATTCAGAAAGAAAGCATATTTATTATGAGGGATGAAAAAGTTTTTGCTTAAGTACATGCAGGACGCAATCTAATGCAATCTAGGCAAAATAATGCAGGCAGCATTGTGAAGGCTACACAGGTCCTAACCACAGCATTACGACGCCACCAGGGTAGGTTTGTCCGAACCATATAATTTAAATCCTAATGCACTACAAAAATACAACTCATATGAAAAAATTAACACTTAAATTAGGCTAACAGTGTTTCATTCACAAACTTCAAAAGTTCATTTTTATTAGTAAACTTGCTGTAGAAATTTGGTGATAAAATTTTTATTTCGAATTGAAATCCATTGCTCAAAATAATAATTTAAGAAATGAAAACCAGACAAGAGCTCTGAAGAATATACAGAACAATGAATACATAAATTTAAAGGGAAAAAAGTAAAAATATATTAGAAAAAAAATGATTTACCCGTGTCAAATCATTTTTTTGCGTGTGCGTCGGGAGGGGGGGGGGTCCACGAAGTTCATAATATTTCCGGAAGGGGTCCGTGGAGATTTGAAGTTTGGGAACGTCTGGCTTAGAGGATAGAATATTTTTTACTTGTTTTCATGCCACTTCCAATATTTTTCTGTTTGTTGCATTGTAGTGATTTCAAATTCTATGTTGATCTTGATATGTCATTACATTCCATATGATGTCAGTCATCACTTCTCTTAATATTGCATAATGGTTGTAATAATTGTTGACTGTTAGAAGTAGTCTCTTCTAAGAATTTACTTTTCTCAGCTACGACTGATAAAGAATGAATTTTAAACAGCTCAAATAATGAATAAATGAGGTGTTGAGCTTACTTTTTGAAGTTTTTCCATCTTACATCTTTTCTCCCTCAAACTAATCTGGTTAAACCATTCTTTTCATAAAATTCTTAAATTAAACCAAGATTTAATTGGGATAAAGGGGGAGGGGAAGATTGAAATTGGGATAACAAATTTTGCTTTACTTTGCCTTGTGCCTTTCCTTGTGTACTAACGCATTTGTGTACTAGTTGAGGCGATTTTTAAAAAGTCTGAATTTGGTCACTTTTTTCCATTGAAAGTTTTCTTTTATCACATTTCTGCTTATCTTGAATTGCTCCATTCAACTTCTTTAGTGTTCTTCAATTTTCCTCTTCCTATAACTCCTTCCTCCGGAGACGATATTTCTGAATATATTTACGGCCTTTTAGGCACCTTTTCTAACATTCTGCTAAAACTGATGTCTTAGTTTAAAAATTTCTTTTTTATTGGTAGAAAAAGCCCTTTAGAACTACAGAAGGCAAAAATGTTCATGTGGAACATAATAGAAATCTGAGGGCCAAAAAATTGACTCTTGCAATATAACATCATAAAATAATTGACTAAATAAAATTATGCTATTTAGTTCATGTCAGTAGTATTATTAATCATATGTAGGCGTGTGTGTATATACTAACCTCCCATTAGCTCCTAGAATAGCATTAGGATACATTTATATACCATTAAGAAGTTTATGTTATCTTGTATTGGATGTGACGCACATTACACGTGACTCACATTACGAGATAAATATGCTTATTTTCAACATAGAATATTTAAAAAAATCAAACTTTGTTCATAAATGAGTAGAAGAAACAGTAAGAATGTTTTAATTTATAATCTATGAAATTTATAAATATTAAAAAAAAAACAATATTTCGTGACTCATGTTACAAAGAATTCAATTATTTAACAATCAATTTCTTTCAAATATTTTAAGCAGAAATTTTAAAACATATTACAATAATTGGCTTCTTATGGAGTGAATATTTCGGAAAAAATGTAATTAATTAGCAGAAACAGGCTAAAACAATAAAAATATGCTCGTTTAAAATTGCTTCTAGCAGAGAGAAAATTCACCGGAATGTGAGCTCATAAAACAAGTTATCTTACGAAAGGAAATAGTTCACCAGGAGTTACCAGATACTAACTTTTGAACTTCAGTTAATACAGAGAACACGCAAAAAAAGTTGGGACATTTTTTCAAGATTTTTTTTGACACTTAGTTCCCATGTTTCGTGGAATTTCCCAAAGCTGGATTCTTGAAAATGCAAATTTAGGCAGTCTTTGATGAACTTGAGAGAAGTTCTTCAACTGTTCCGACCTGTAAGTTTTTCAAAACTGAACAATTAAAACTGAATTTTAAGCTTTATAGTGAAACTTTGGTAACTCAACACGTGAATAACTCAACTACCCCGGTAACTCGACATTTATTTTTCTTATGGTTGGTTCAGTGCTAATTCTAATTTCAATGGGCGAAAACCTCTCTAACTTGACACTAATTTGCAGAAACCTCTATAGACAACCAATTGCTATTCTCTCGTCCAATTTTTGCTACCAACATTCTTTCATATTGACCTTTTCTCAGAATTTTAAGATGTAGTTTCTTGGTCACTCAATCCTTTTTTAGAAAGCTCTTTTAGAGAATTTCACCCTTTATCCAGGGGAGTAATACACCATATTCTGCTGTTAGTGCAATTCTAAAAGGCTAGGAAAGGGTACGATAAATGTACCCATGGAAGTTCTTTAGAGAAAGAAGGCACTTTTTGATATTTTGCATATGCTGCTCACATGTTGTGAGTTGGATTTTTTCTCTTTAACAAACCTGACTGGCAAGAAGCTTTTTCACCTCTTTTAAACTATGGATTTATTCCTCACGATGTATTCCGGTCCGCCCGGGGTGACACCCATCTGGAGGGTATAAATAGGAGACGACTTAGGGAGCTATTACAGAAAGTTCGATCAGCAATCAAGCCAGCTGGTTGTTAATGGCAATTATTTTCTTATTATTAGGCCTTTAAACAATACATATGCAGTCGAACCAATTGTAGTCAGTTTTTAAATAAATGCAAGGAGAGTCTGAAAATTTAAAAAAAAAAAAAGAAGAAGAAGGTTGAAGTCGGCCTGTTTTCTAACGACTTCGTTCTCTTACCCCAAAATCAGTCCGACTCCGACTCCACAAGGAGCAATATGTACACGGCAATATGTAAATTAGTTAAAAGTCCTGTGAATTTAATGGGTACGGTCAACATTTTTTTTTTCATGCATTTGAACTGAATTACTCATTTTAATATAGCTGTTTTAAGTACAGGGAAAATTAAGCTAAAACCTGAGAATAAAGTTTTACAAATAACTATAAAGCTTGAGTAAGAATTCTTAATATCTTTGGAGTTTTGTAACCTTGAGTATTTCATATAAATGTACTAAAATAAAACTTATAACACTAGCATTTCATAGTTAATTATAAAATTAAATAAAAAGCAGAAAATAATAAGCAACTTGCCCATGCAGGGATGTGCCAGCTGCGCCAATCGCCGATCCTGCGCCAAACTGCTCCGAAAAGACTTTTCTGCGCCAAAATTGCAATTTTGCATTTAATGCTGCAGCTCCTTTAGCATATTTGGCAATTTTGGGGTAAATATCATCAAGTTTATGCATTTGGGACGTGTTTTTACGAGTTTTTTGGCTTAGTCCCGATTTTTTGCGCATTTCAAAATCCGAATGCATCTGCTTTTGAAAAACTCGATTGATTTAATTTTTTGTGTCGTTCTGTTCTTTTGACTAGAAAAATTTTGCACTGATCATTATTTTCAACCTTTGTTATCTTTTGTTTTCAGTATATGAGGATTTGTAAATTCGTCTTCTTACCACGCCCACTCGAAAATGTCAATCCAGTTGCATCCAAATTGATTTAAGCGAGTTCCATCTGTAAAAATTAATATTGTAAACCAGTTTTTAATCTTTGGTTTCTTAATAACTATACAGAAAATTGATTTTTAGTTTTGGTTAAAGACACTTCAGATAGGAAAAATCTGAGAATTCTAATGTTCTGGTAATGAATATGCAAATATTTCAACTTTCTCAGATTCAGGCATTTTTTCCATTTTCTAAGTCTGTCTTAAAATTTTTTTATTTCTTTATTTATTTTCGTTTTTCTTTTTCACATTATTTTCACGTGTGTTTTTAAAATTCCTTTCTGTAACATCATTTCTCAAAATCATTGTAATTTCATTACTAATTTTGTGATTATATATCAAACAGTTAAAAATAAAATTTTTTAATGTTGCCTTTGCTTGATCTTCAGATTTGTTAATCAAGTAGTTCAGTATATAAACATATATGCCAAAAAATAAATAAATAAAAAAATAAAATAAATAAATAATAATAATAATAAAGTCAAATGTAAGTAAATCACTTAAATATACCAAAAAAAAAAAAAAAAAAAAAAAATCTGATAGCTCTTGAAAACTCACTTGTAACTTGTGAGGTCAAGTTTTTAAATTCAACCATTCTTTTGGGCTTTTTTAAAAGCTCTTTTGAATATGTTACATAAAAGCAAACAAATTTAAAAAATAAGTATCAAAGCACTCCAATTTAAATGTGCACTAAGCAGTGATGTATAAGGCAAAGTAAATGTGTGCACTAAATTTAAATCAAAAGAAGTGTAAGAAAAAGGTAGAGCAGGACAGCACTTGTCTTTTGTGAAAAATATCAGACGAAAAAAAAAGTAACTAAGAGAGCTTCAATTTTTAGTTGTAGTTATGGTGTTTTTGCATCCTTAATCTCCTTTTTTATTATTTTATCATGTCACACGTGCATCTGTGTATGAAATATACATAGTTGCTTTAAATTGATGTAAAATTAAAATTTTTGCTGCTGCAAGCTGCTCCAAATTTGCAATTTTACTGCTACAGGCTGCTCCAAATTTGCAATTTTACTGCTCCAGACTGCTCCAAATTCACCGTTTTGCTGCTCCAAACTCACCATTTTTCTGCTCCCAAGATACTCCAAAAGCGAGTTTTGGTTGGCTATATTTGGTCGATGATGTGTGTGTGTAGTAGTTCCTTACTTCGAAACATACTTTTTGCCGCTTCAATTAAATTATTTTTGTGCTCCAAGTTTCTACAAAACAAACTTTTTGGTGAGCCAAACTGCTCCAAGTTTACTATTTTCCTGAGCCAAGCTGCTCCAAAGTCACTACTTTCCTGCGCCTGAGATTGCTCCAAAAGTGGGTTTCAGCTGGCACATCCCTGCGCATGCAATATTAAATATTACCAGCCATAACGAGCAGCGACGAACAAAGAAATGAGCTATGCTTGCTAAAAACGAAAACAAAGCAATTTCCGCGCTGCGAACGGATGACATTCCTTTGATTCGTGTTGAGTTTACCGCCAGAAAACGGAGACGCCACGAAGCGAGAACATGATGAGGCGAGGCAAGAAAGAGCTCCCTCCACATTCTCGATTTCGCACTGTCTCAGGGTCTCGTGCAACAATGTGGATGAGGCGTTAGAAACTGTTTTAGGCTATCTATGATGCAAGAAAGAAGAGGAGATTCTGAGGCTCTCTCGCGAAACATTTTTGAAATTGAAGTTTTAAATCCTGTCTTAGGTAATGTCAAGGTAAAGGGAGGAGGGGTCTTAGCAGAAAAAGTCCAAAACTGGAGTCTTAAATCGTTCAGGGGTTGTCTTTGCCCCCTCCCTCCCCGAGATATTTTTGAAGCTGGATTAATTAGAAACCTCCAGTTATCTTTTGCTCTAAGTCCTAGTTCTAGTTCAGTCTTAAAACTTTTAAGTTGTCTTTGGTGATGTTGGTAGGAGCAGGTTCTCTTTCTGGAAAAAATTCCGAAACTGAAGCGTTAAAAATGCAAATCTTCTGGTGACTTTAGAGAAAGAGGTTTGGGGGCCCTCGCAAAATTTTTTTGAAACTGAACTATTAAGAACTATGCTGTAAGCTATCTTTGTGTGACTCAAGAGAGAGGAAATTTGGAGGCTCTCGCCTGAATAAGTCTTGAAATTGAAGTTTCAAAACTTTTAGATTGTCTTTGGTGATGTAAAAATAGGAAAAAGGTGGAGACTGTATCGAAAAACTTCTAAATCTGGAGTCTTAAAAACGCAAATTTAGGCCATCTTTAGTGAAAGTAAGGGAAGGTGCTCGGAAATTCTCTCTCCACATAAATGTTTCAAAATTAATGATTTAAAAACACAATTTTAAGCTGTTATCTTTTGTAAAGTTATGATTTGCGAGAATGTCCCCGGAAAAACTTCCAACGCTGAAGTGTGTGAAGAACACTATTTTAGAAAATTTTCTGGTGACTTAAGGGGTGGAAGGGGGGAGGATTTCTGGCTTCTCTACCAAAAATTGTTTTTAAATTGAAGTCTTAAACCTTTTATGCTGTGTTGGGTGAGATAAAAGTAAGGCTCTTCTTTGAAAATTTCCGAAACTCGAGTGTTAAAACGCAAATTTAGACCATCTTTCGTGCGAACTTAATGCATAACAAACTGCTTTTGATGACCATCTGGTTTCCCTACTTGTTTAACTCCGTCTGCTTACTCAGAGTGCTCCGGGAGTGGGCAAAAACCCATATTTATTTATTTTTTGTTTTGTCTTCATTTGATCCATTGAGCTGTAACACTAAGTAGTGTTTTAACTCAATGATTTGACCATGGGGAGTTTTTTTTTTGGTAGGGGGGGGGCACAGGGGTAAAGAGAAAAATAACACTATTTTGAGAAAACAAATTTATTTTCACAGGAAAAAAAATGATGAGAAAAATTCTTAATTGTTTTAAAAAGAAATCCTTAAATAAATTTCCAATAATTGCAGATTACATTACACTACCAAGTAAAACTTTTTATCTGCATCCTGGTTTTAAATAGTCAATTCCTACTATTTTCGTTTCTAGAAAAAATGAATATGTTTGTGGATTTTTTTTATGAACTCTTGCTTTCAAGGTACACAAAAGCCCACTTGAGAAAGATGTAGAACAACCACACATTGATTTGAAGGTGAAGTTAAAAAGAAAAAGGAAATCATGTGCAATAAATGTAACTAAATAGGCCCCATTCCATTAAAGAATGGTTTTTTCCTCCCCAATAGCGACGGTAGCATTTGACCTCTTGCTGTAAATGCTTCATTTTAGACTGATCCTTGTATGTTTAAAAAGGATCATCTCTTGTAATAGTTCAGCAGCATTTGGTGAGCATTTATTCAGCCCAAAGACCTTTATATATTCTTCCCATTGCAAAGATATCTTGGTCAAACCTTTCCTCATGCTTATCACTCATAGCTCCATAGTTTTTGAGCAAAATATCTTTTAGGAAGTGAACAAAATAGAGTTTTAGAGACATATATTTCATCAATGGTCACATAACTTCTGTAAGGATTTTTCGACCAACTGTTTTTAGTTCTCGTTTTTTCTGCTACTTAGAAAAACTTGTTACACCCTTTTTTTGTCTTCCTCTTCAAATTTTTTTAAATCAAAAACAGTGATCTTCATAAGTGCATATTTGAAGGGCCGTTAACAATTTTCTCCTTAAACTTAGCTTTATTCACGAAGTTCTTCATTAGTTCCAGCAGAATGAGCATGGGTAGAAGCAGAAATGAGTGTATCTACTAAAGGTTCATTTTGGGCATTTCTCTTCCCAGAATTTACGTTTCTTGAAGTCCATTTGGGTTTTATGTAGTGAGATTTTCTATCTCAACCAGGGGTTGAAGTTTAGAAGTCCTATGGGGATTGCTTCTATCTGCCAGGAAAAAAGAGCGTTAGTGAGATTTCACTACCCCCGTTGACTCTTTATCTTGAAAACTAGAGCTAATCTGAACTTTTATAGTGATTTTCATGTTTAACAGGGCAAAGTACTTCGGAAATAGCTATTTTTGGTATTGGTTAGTGTATTGGGTCACCTAATTACGACCCCTCTCCCTGCTTTTTCTTTCATTCTTTTCTCCTTTTTTTTTCTAGTTTGTCTGAAATAATGAAGGTATTCAAAATGCTACAAGTTGCTATGATGTTTTCAGAGCTTCGATTTCATAAGAATTTCCAAAGGTGATCCCCCAAACATCTGTTCCTCTGACGAAATTGAAGATAATCTAAAATTGCGTATTTGGAGCTCAAATTTCGAAACATTTTCGATACCCTAACATTACTAAAAAATAGGCCAACAACCACGTTTTTAAGATTTCAATTTCGAAGCATTTTTGGGTAGGGAACCCCGAACCCCGTTCCGCTAATACTACTAAAGAACAATGACTCTTCCATTTTCAAAACTATAATTTCGAAAAAAATAAGAGGAAGAACATTTGAACCTTCCCTCGTAACATCATTGTAGACTGTCTAAAAACTGCGTTTTCAATTTCGGAAATTTCGCTTTGTAGTTTAGTCAACTTTATGGGCAGCTCTGAAAAAGCACTTGTGAATAGTGAAATAGTATTTTATAGAAAAGGGGGGGAAATATATACATTTTTTTTTTAGTTGCTGAAGTTATGAAAAATTATGCTCATGTTCTTCAGAAGACTCCAGTTTCTGAAACACAAATAAGATATATCCATCGCAGGAGAGTCTTTCGTTTTAATTATATATCAGGCACATTATATTTAATTTCTAAAATTTATTCTGTAGAAATGTGGAAATCGACAAAATGCAAACGCATTCTTATGTGCTGAAGTAATTTGATATGTGGTTTCTGTGTTTTTTGTTACTTGATGGAAATTTTTTTGCTGGAATTTTCTACGTGACTTGATTTCTGTTTAGAACCGAAAGAGTTCTTCATCGAATTAAAGTAATTGCATAAAATGGAATACGAATAACAATATATAAAAAAATAATAGTAAAAAAAAAAATCAAGAGATTAATTTACTTTTGATGAAAAAATGTGTTAGTCCTTTTCTTAAGAAAGCAAGATGCTCTAAAAAATACAAAAGTGTTCTAATCAGATTCATTGAAGTAGAGCAACCGAAAGAGATAGAAATAAAAAGTTACCTATATATAGACGGAAAAAGAATTAAACGTAATTGAGTTGGTGAAATAACACAAAAATTAATTTAACGATAGAATCCTTCTTTTGAGGTTGTCTCCAAGTTGTAGGAGATCTAGAGAATTTCCTTTTAGTGTATTTTTTCCTTCATTTGGTTCTGTGTTTTTGCCTCCTCCTCTTAGATGTTGTGTTAGAAATAAAAACGAATCAGAGTCCTTTTTAGAGTGTTCTTGTGTTAAGGTAATAGATTTATGAATGATTATTTGGTTTTCATTTTTGATACTGGGATACTTTTCTAGTGCTTACCTTTCTTATCGCTTTTTGAGTTTGGTCTTTGATGATTCTAAGCGCATTATTCCCCCAATGAACGTTTTTTTTCTTCAGTTGGCAATCCTTTCATAGCGTTTCTTAGGTGAAAAGAATTGTTAAACACTGATATAGTTGGACCACCAGATTAGATGAATTCGGATAGGTGCAGCAATTTTTTTATATTTATCGAGTTAGTGCCCCCTTCTCCCCCTTTGAGTTGTTTCAAAAGTTGAAATAGCGGTAGGATAGTTTTAGGTGCTCAGTGGAAATCGTTTATTATTATTTTTTTAAATGAGTTATAAAGTGCGTCCTAAAAGTTTATAGACAATCATTTTATTGAAACTACGGGCTAACTAACTATACGAATAAGCAAGACGAAATAAGCTATGCAAATAACGAATGATGACTTAAAAATGATAAAACGCTCAAAAACTTTCATAGATCTAATTTTAAAAAATATAATCGAAAAAATGCTGTTCCAAAAGTATAAAGACAATCGATGAAAAACCTGGTTTTAATATTGATACTCAAAACTGGCATACTACTACAAGGTCATTTTCTTGTGACGCACAAGTTTTTTGACATAAAAACGAACATGCGTTTCCGTTTTTGAACGATTGCCAAGATGACCTTCAATGTGCAGTTCTCTAAAAAAGATTTTGCAAATCTATATTTTGAAAGGGTGTGGATGGAAAGTGGTTGGCATTGCAAATAAAATTGAACGCACTAGGACTGGTATTTGCCAAATTTTGTCCAAAAATAATAGTTTTGAAGCAAACTTTCGTTCTGGAAGACCAAAGAAAATAACTAAACGTCGAGACAGAGAGATGGAAAGATTAGTTTTATCCCAGAGCCTGTCAACACGGTCAGTTTGTAAAGAAGTAAGCTTCCTAGTGTCAAAATCAACAGTACGTCGACAACTGCAGGCAAGTGCATTTCTTGTTGATCGCAAAATTCGCCAAAGTTTACAAAACTGCATAAAGATGCTCGTGTTCAGTGGTCCCGAAAGCACACGAATGGGACAAATGAATGATGAAGTGTTCTTTTTAGTGATGAAAAGAAATTCAATTAAGATGGTCCTGATGATTGGGCATAACCCACATTTTTTTTTCAGTAGACAACAAGGGGAAGGTTCATTCATGGTTTGGGGTGCATTCTCTTTCAATGGAGCAACCGATATATCATTTTTGAAAGGTCGTCAATGTTCCGAAGATTATAGGAAAAGGCTTGAAAAACAGTTACTTCCATTTGGAAAATTGCTTAGGGAGAACCAATGGAAATTCCAACAAGACAACTGCTCCATTCACGTGTCTAACTCTACAATGATGTGGTTTACGCAAAATCAAGTAACCCTTATGGACCGGCCAGCCTTTAGTCCTCACCTAAACCCAATAGCGACGCTCTGGGGAATATTAGCTCAAGATGTATACGCTAATAGGAGGCAGTTTGCAACAGTTCAAGATCTTAGACTGCAGTTTGTTTTTGAAGTTAGTAGAAACGAGCTGATGTGTGCATCACATGACTTCCTTTTACTCCAATTTAATGTCATTTTCCCATTACTGGCAATTTTAACGTGATTCAATAGTTTACTCTCTAAATATCACCGACAGTGGCCAAATTGAAACAGATTAAAAAAAAAAAAAAAAAAAAAAAAAAACCGCCAAATTTGTCGCCAAGTTGGCGACAAAATGGCGATATATCGCCAAGTGTCCGCCAAATTATAACACCACTTGAGTTTACATCGAAATCATCAACAATTTCCCCCCAAAAAGGCGCAAAAGACCCCTTTAGAAACACCCGAATGCAACCAAAAGGGGAGGTGCACAACAAGACCCCACTTGGAGTCTACGTACCAAATTTCAACTTTCTAGGACTTACCGTTCTTGAGTTATGCGACATACATACGCACATACATACATACGTACATACAGACGTCACCTGAAAATTGTTGTAATTAACTCGGGAATCATCGTTATGGATATTTCGCGTGTCTATACGTTTTTGGGCACTTATCCACGTGTGGTCGAGTCGAAAAAAATAACTCAATATTCATTCGGGTGTGAGTAAAATGGAAATAAGGTCGATTTTTGAGTGAATTTTTTTTTTCGCGGTTACAATACTTCCTTTTTTGTAAAAGGAAGTAAAAATGGTTTAAAGTTTTGAACTTTAAAGGAAAATAATGAGTTGTCTATAAACTTTTGGGACAGTAAAATTTTAGTTTAAATTTTTATCACAAAGTCTGTGATTGTGTATTTTTTTTTAAATCAAGTATTAATATTGTATTGATATTTTTTATGATTCTAAATTGTTTTGAATTCATTACTTCTCTTTTTAACTTGTAAAACATGAAAACCTTGTTGTCTCTAAACTTTTGGGACATACTTTATGAGAGTTATATTACTGTTATATAAAAATATTAATATATTGACACAGTTTGTTTTTAGGACTTATGTTTAATGATTTGAATGAAGGATTAGTAAACTGAAGTAACTTATATATCGTCATCTCAAAGCAACAGTAGAATATCTTAGTGTTACCTCTGAAATTAGATGTCTTAGTGTTGCTCTGAGGCGGCGATATAGGCTGTAGAGCACTAGTTTCCAACTTTTTTTTTTACTCGCGGGCCGCACATAATATTAAGATGCAGTGGCGGCTCGTGGGAGGAGCCCCGGGCCCTCTCCCTTTTTTCAGACAATAATTTATAACTTTTTATTTATTTTCCTTTTTTTTTTGCGCGTACGTACTTGAAATAAAAAAAAAAGGATTGTACCGTATTTTCCTGCGTATAATCCGCGGATTATCTGTTAAAAAAGTAAAATTAATGAAGTGCGGATTATATACTGCCGCGGATTATCTGTGTGTTTTCCCCCCTAGACATCAACGCACTGAACCTCAATATTTACATCAGTATTCGCCGATGCCGTTACCCTGCTTGTAAGTTGTTTGTTTTATATAGCCTGAATCGCGTAAAAAGAACATTCAAGCAATGTAGAATAAACAAATACAGAAAAAGAAGAAGCCTTCATTTGCACAAGATTTGGCCGTTTGCTTTTTTCTCGACTCTTTGTCTTCAAGTAACTAGCGTATTATAATGATAATTTTAGTGAAGAAATCATTATTTTTTAGATTATTTTTTATATTAGTTTTGAATATACCTTAAAAGTTATTACTTCACGTTTTTAATTTAGTTGCTAAAATTGTATGTTAAATCAAAACTTTTCTGCATCGTATTATCTGTAGATTATACGCCGCCGTGGATTATACAAGATTGTTTTTCTTCAGGCCGATTTTAGGGCTTCAATTTTGAAAAAAATACAAGGCTAGAGCTCCAGAACTCCTTCCCGTAAAAATATTCAAAGTTAGAAGTTAGTCTACAACTGCATTTTTGGAACTACAATTTCGAAAAATTGGAGGGGGGGGGGGAGAAGGAATTGATTTCTATTAATTTTTCAAAAAAATGAATAAATAAATAAATAAATAAATAAAATAAAACGATCGGAGAGAGTCCCTGAGTTCTATCCCTTACCCTAACGTCAATAAATATGACCTTAACCGCGTTTTAAGGCTTCAATTTCTACAAATTTCCACGGAGTCCCCTGTACCGTTCTTTCCTCTAACATTATCTAAGACTATATAAAATTGCGTTTTTAAAATTACTAGTTTTCAAATTGATAGATTTGATGAGTAAATCAAATCAATCAAATGGATGAGATTTTTCCCTATTATTCTCCCTTCCCTCCCCTTAAAAAAATATTTTCTAGTTTCGCCAGTTGTGTGTTTAACGTTTGTGCATATATCGTTACAAGATTTTTTTTAATTTTTTTTAAATTCCAAAATTGTCTTCCAATTGTTACACAGAAATTATTATTTGTTTTAAATTACTGCTCATGTCGTTTTAAAGAAAATGTGACAAGTTATCAAAAATTTGAAGAAAATAAAAAGTTTCCGATATTTTTTTTTCTTTGTCTGCATGAAAATTCTGAATCTGGCACTTGGACGTCGGCAGATTCATATGCAGGAGGGTACACCAGCATGTAAATCGTTAGATTTTTTAAAAAAAATTTAGTTTATTTATTTTTATTTTATTTATTTTAAAGCGAACACTGAGATGCATTTTCATCTTCGTTAAAGTTAGTTAATTTATAGTTTTTTTACACATTTCTCTGATCACAATATTTTTGCACTTTTGTAATTTGGTCCTGCTTAAAAAATGAAGCACGACCTTGAAAAAATACCAGTGAAGCTAATCGGCTCATCAACAGAATACTAGTTCGTTGCTACGACGGGGGAGCACTGAAAGTATTTTTTTCTTGACATCACCGGTTCTCAGTCTTGTTCCCAAACTAGATTCCCCACTTCCCCAGAAAACCCACGCAGGGACAAAATTCCAATAAATTTAGAGGGAACTAGGCAAAGGAGAAGTGCCTTTTGTTTGATTCTAAACAGGTATATTCTCAGAATTTATATCTATAATGATACAAAAAAAAAAACTGGAGACTAGAGAGGGGAATATTTTCGCACACTGGGGAAAAATTACGGATCATCGCAATAAAGGTTACGGCGACCTCTCATTTCGTTCCCTTCCAATTGCCTTTTCAAAAAAATTTTTGATGTTTTTATGTGGTACAAGAGTACAAAAATACATACATATTTTTTTTGTTTTGTTTTTTTATTTGAGTATATTGCTCGTTTTCAACACTAGGCATTTTTTTTCTTCAAGCATGTATATTTACTTTGTCATTTCGGGGAAGGTCCAGTCCATCCCCCCCTTGGCTACGCCACTGACCAAGACGTTTGGGGAGTGCTTTTACCCCCATCCCAGACAAGAACTTCATTCGACTCTCAACTCATAGTGGTTCTCGGGGAGATGATGCTTCAGACAGACAGACGAGCTTAGATTTTAAAAGTATATAAAACAGTGGTTTCCTACCTTTTAGTATCCACAGATTCTTATCTTTGTACGTCAGTGGCGCAACGAAGTGAACTTTGCTGGCCAAACTGGATCGGCTGTGCAGGTGATGATGATTTACCCTTTATGCGTTGGCCAGCCAGATCCCCAAACCTAACCCCTGTGATTTTTTTATGAGGTTTCGTCAAAGACTGTTTAAACACCACCTTTGCCTAAAACGTTGTAAGAATGAACTGCTGCATTTGTGCAGCCTTAAGAAAACTGACTGTGAAACACTCCAAAATATATGTTATAGATGTGTGTCGCGTTACAAAAGGCGCACACATCGAACATTTGTAATTGAAAAAGAAAAAACTTTCAGTTTATCTTTATTTTTATGTATCACTAGTGGTACCCGCACGGCTTTGCCCGTAGTTGAAAATTAAAAGGTCATTCGGTTCGCCTGTATATTTACAAATAGTGGATGACGAATTTCTCGCCAATTGGCTATGTTCATTCGCTCTCCCATTCCACGTCATGCTAATTTCGTAATTTACTCGTCCATCTTATAATAATTTTGCTCCGAAAATGTTCTTAAAATTGAAATAGAAAAAGAACAAAATCGAATTTTCGAAAAATCGCTTCGAGGTGCACACCCCGATGCTACAAACTAAATTTGTGCCAAATTTCATGAAAATCGCCCGAATGGTCTAGGCGCTATGCGTGTCACAGACATCCAGACAGAGAGACTTTGAGCTTTATTATTAGTAACTAGTGATACCCGCACGGCTTTGCCCGTAATAGAAAAATCAAAAGGTCTTTTGGTTCGCCTATATATTTACAAATAATGTATGGTGAATTTTCTCGCCAGTTGGCTTGTACCCATCTTACGGTTCCACGTTGTGATAATTTCGTATCTCGCCAATTGGCTTGTGCCGATGTTACGGTTCCACGTTATGATAATTTCGTAATTTACTCGTCCATCTCATGATTTTTTTCCTTAAAATTTGAATAGAAAAAGAACCACATAGAATTTTTGAAAAATCGCTTCGAGGTGCACACCCCATGCTACATACTAACTTTGTGCCAAATTTCATGAAAATCGGCCGAACGGTTTAGGCGCTATGCGTGTCACAGACATCCTACAGACATCCAGACATCCTCCGGACAGAGAGACTTTCAGCTTTATTATTAGTAAAGAAGAAAAGAAAAGAAGAAAGAAAAAGAAATAAAGAAAAGAAAGGTAATTTTCAGAACAAATTCTTTCCCATTTTATTAAATTTCTGTTAAAAATGGGCTTAAAATTGGAATAGAAAAAGAACAAAATGGAATTTTCGAAAAATCGCTTCGAGGTGCACACCCACATGCTACATACTAACTTTGTGCCAAATTTCCTGAAAATCGGCCGAACGATCTAGGCGCTATGCGCGTCACAGACATCCAGACATCCTCCGGACAGAGAGACTTTCAGCTTTATTATTAGTAAAGAAGATTTACAGTGCTAAGTGTAATTGTTTGTGAAATATAAATTTTTAAAACCGGGAGAGTCTTTTATGTTAACCCTGTATTATGTAACACGCCAGTTATATAAGATAACATTCACCAAACATTATGAAGAAATTGCTTTTACATTCACTAAAGTCTATTAAATTAGTGTATCTATTCAAATTTACTATCGTATGCACGTGTGCAATTGTCACTAAAGCTCCAGTTAATTCTTAAGGTGTTGCAAGCAGCAGCAGCTCTTCTTTTATTCTACGCGAAAGCCACCGGCAGGGACAGTCCAGACAAATCGATGCTTGACCCCAATCAAGTTGAGTGGACAATCTGGCTGTTTTTTTCCTCTCTTCCCGAACATTTCCATTTTCTTTTCTGTTATCTATTGAGCTATTAATCTATGGTGTTCTTTTTCCTTTTAATGCCTTTTGTGTGCCGGATAACAGTGTGGTAACACGTGTCAACAACCCACTAGACTTTCTGATAGTACGTTTGGTTACCTTGATAATTTTTGGATGTAAAAGGCTCAATTCCTTTTAAATAATGTATGTTTAGTTTGCTTGGTAATTTTAAGATTTAAAAGTCTCTATTTGTTTTTTAGAAAAAAGTGTTACGTTTACTTGATAATTTTTTGGTTTAATAGACTTGATCTGTCCTCAAATTTGATGGTGTCCAACCCACGGTCCGCATGCAGTCCTCGAAGCTTAACTGTGTGGCCCGTTGTTTTGCTTAGTGTTACAAATCGAAAAGTACCATCAATGACAATGTTACAAATTAGAAACCAAATGTTCAGAAATTGGTTTCTGAAAAAGATGCATTTTATAAAAGAAGCGTAGTAATTTATAACAACGATTATTGAGTTTTAATTTTTTTTCTTTCCCATGTTTGCCTTTGTTATTTAGAATTTTTTAAAAATATTTTTGAATTTTATATGTGTTCTTGCCTGCGAGAATCATTTCAATATGAGGAACAGCTCTCGGGTAGAGAAAAGTAGGAAATCACTGTTCTATATTTTAAAAATCTATGCGCGTCTGTCTGCCTGAAGCTTCGTCTCTTCGAGAAACACTGCGAGTTGTGAAAGTCAGTCGAACAAGATACCTAAAAATTCGAAATTTGACGAGGAAATCATTCATAATCTTTGTACGGTATTCAATGTGCAGAGATATTAATTAAAGCATCAATTAACACTCTTTCGTTTTTAACATTCTTGCAGCCAAATCGGTTGCCAAAATTGGCGAGAAATTGCCAGTTTTTACGCGAAACAAGTCGCCGTAAGTGGCAAAGCACTTGGTGAACAAAACAGTTAGGGATAGAGCCAGCTAGTTTATTTAAAAATTGTATGCTTAGTTTGTTTGGTAATTTTTAGATTTAAAAAATTCCATTAAAAAATGTGTATGTTTAGTTTCCTTTATAAATTTTAAATTTAAAAGACTATTTAATGAAATATAAAATGTATTTAATATGTTTTATTTGTTTTTCAAGGGAAAAAAAATGAATATTATTTCTATGCAAATGACTACTTGTTTATATACAGGGGATAATATTTCGTGCGTAGGGTTGGTTAGGTCAACAGTCGACAAGATGATTGCATTTACCTCTCAAATTTGAAATGAAGATTGTAGACACGTACTTTGGAATTTGAGGGAAAAGGCTGTTGTCTTTTATATAGCCACTTAATACTCTAACAGCTTCATTATTTTTGCATTCTGTATGAAAGAAGAAATTCCCAAACCACTCAAAGGCACGTGCCTACAATTTCCATTACCAACTTATAATTTAAGTGCAATACTCTTCACAAAATAAAATTTATGATAAAAGCTTAAAGTAATTTTTAATGGCCTTTAAAGATATTGTCATACATGATAAATTGTCTCTGCATTTGAAAAAAAAAAAAAAAAAAAAAACTGTTTTGACTACAAACGTTTATTTATTGCGAAAATGCTTTCCCTCCCCAATCGTTATAGTTCGTTTTTATTTAAAATTGTTTTCAATTTTCTGTATTATCTGTATAAACCCTTAGATACTAGTTCATACTAGACTATTAATTGCTTTGGTTAGTTTATATCGTAGCATAAGTATGTACACTATAATATACGGTAGAACGTCTAAAATTCGAACACATTCCCATGAAGTTTTAATAAACACATTTCTTTTTTGTTCAGCAAGGAATGAAAGTTAATATTTGTTATTATTTATTTCTTTCAAAAACGTTATATTTATATTGTAGCATTATGTACTGTGTTGAATGTTATGTACGTAAATATTGTATAACCACTTAACATGATTAAATGGCATACTATTTTCCTTAAACGATATTTTCGTGATTATCTTTGAAAGTCAGAACAATTTGAATTGCCTACTATCCCAATTAGTTTAGATTTTTGACGTCTTCTGTTTTTCAAAAACATTTCTCAACTACCTTTAAAGCACGGATCGGTAAAAAATTATTAAAATTTTTCGCGTAGCTGTTATATTATTGTTACTCCTGCTTTCCCAACTCCTCCTTAACTAGGTATTTAAGAACATATCCTTTTTTTTTTTTTTTGTAAAATTTGTATTGTGAGTTATTTTTTATAATATTCAAATTTAAATCGAAGTAATTGTTGTAATTATTATTTACTTCTGTAAATAAATCTAGACAATTTAGTGGGAATTGTGAAAAGTAATCACAAAAGTAACTTAAAAAAATGTCAAATGAAATCAATTGAATGATTGATATTTTTGCACAAGTTTATTTTTTACATGAATAGGCAAAAATCTTTTTCAACCGATCAAGTTTTATCGCGGACCGGAGCGGTTCTGCCGTACCAGCGGTTGAGAATCCCCACTAGTATAACAAATATGTAATCTTGTTTTGCTTGCATTGATATTATGCTAGCAGAGAAACAACATTTACAGAATTTACTGGTGTTAATTGAAAGGTCTGCATTGATATAATGTTGGCAGGGAAACAATTTTTTTGGGGGGCAGGGAACCTTTGACAATTTTTCACTTAGGTTTATTTAATTATTGAGATTTTTTTATCTGTATTAATGTTATGCTAGCAGGAAAACAACTTTTACAGGATTCTCCCAGGTTTATTTATTGAGAGGTTGTTTTATTAGCATTGATGCTCTGCTAGCAGAGAAACAACTTATAGAAAATTTATTTATGTTTTGTATAGATTTTTTTTTTCGCATTGATATTCTGCTAATAGAGGAAATACTTTTTCAGAATTCACGTATGTTTATTAGGGTGTATCCCCCCCCCCCAAAAAAAAACTTTTCTCTGGATTTCTAAATTTTAATTTGATAAAAAGTTGTCCCTACAGACCCATTTATACTACAAAAACTTTTATTAAAATTTAGGCATTCCACTTGAGGCCTAAGTTTTTGTAATTTTATACAAAAAACTCATTTTTTCTCTATATTTTTTTGAAGTTAAAGAAATTAAAATTAAATAAATAAAAAAGTTGACAAACGATGAAATCAAACATCGTTGCAAACATATCTCCGCAAAGTACTCAAAAATAAGGATTTTTTAAAGTTAAATTTTTTAGTATGAACAAATTAATTATTTTGAGAATAATAAAAAATGCTTTTAACACTATTCCTGCTGGTTCTTATGCAACATGGCTCTTCTAAATCCAAATATGACAACCGTTTTCTCCCCAATCGCGCTCTACTTTTTGGAAATGGTGCCCCCCCCCCCTTATTTTTTTCGTTTTCGACAATTTCGCTGTCATTATTTTGATTTGGAAGGGAATAGAGCATTACAAATTAACCGTTGACAATCCTATGAAAAGTATATTTCTTTTGCGTTGAGAAAGGCGTTCCTTGTAACACCGAAACACGTGTCTGCAGTAATCTGCAATTTGTGCTTTTTGGCGTTGTTATTTCTTATTTTACCCTAATGTTTATTTTTTGAGAGGTTATTTTTTCTGCATTGATATTCCTCTGCCAGGGAAACAACTTTTACAGAATCCATTTATGTTTATTAAGAGGTTGTTTTCTGTCTGCACTGATAATCACTAGCAGAGAAACAACTTTTTCAGAATTCACCTGTGTTTTGTCTGCATTGATATTTTGCTAGCAAATAAACAACTGTTACAGAATTCGCATATATTTATTGACAATTTAAGTTTGGGACCACCTGGTGACAGAACTAGTCGAGATTCCTCCCGCGGATATGACTCCTATCGATCGGTAATGCAGGGGTCGAGTCCGTTGAGAAGAGATAAAATGGAGGGAGTGAAGACTTCCATTCGTGAAGCAAAGACCCCAAGTCACGTGATAAATTTTAAAACAAAACATTGGAAGAAATCAGGTTTCTTCCTCCAGCTTCACGCAAGACATATTCTCCATTCGTCGTTGTTGAAATACGTGACTTGGGTTTTAGCCTCAGCTTTTGCTAAGCCAATAATTGGACTAGCTCTCTCCATTTACTTATTATGCTCTAAGGTTGGGTCACTTATTTGATGGTCCTTTGAAAGTTCGTAAATCGCTATTTGCATCGTTAAATATTATGAATTAATGTTAAAAACACAAAGTTTTATTGAAATCCGCTGTTGATTATCCAGTTCATTCAACTTTCTCCTTTAACGGCTCGATAGCTTTGAATAAACCTAGCTGGCCTTAAGGCTCATATTTCAACTCGCGATCTCAGCAACCTGATGTTGTATGATTTCTAATTAGCATGCTCAAAACATGACAGAACTAGTAGAGAGTCTAAGATCAAAATGTGATGTTTAAATCTGAGATTTTAGTATTTGGTTTCAGCTATTTTACCATTGTCAATAGTTTTCCAGAATTTTAGGCACAATATGTCTCTCTACGATCTTACCATTTTCGTTTTGGCTTCTTTTTCTTTCGGAGTGTCTCAGTGGCTTATACGTGAGAATATTTTTGGTGGTAATACGATCGAACATTTTCATAGATGGCCAATAAATCTTCACCTGAGACTGCTGACTATATTTTTAATGCTTCAACTGTCAAACTTCTACTTCAATCATCCGTAAATCAAATTTGATAAGCTTTTTAAAAGTCTGCACGTATTGATGTAGATATGAACGAATGGGTAACCAAAAAAATTATTTTAACTATTCACGTGTCTATTCTGACGAGTTCTATCTTAATGCCTGTATTGTGTGTATGGGAGTATGTATGTGCATGTTTTGCATAACTAATTAATGAAAAATCTTAAAAGGTTGAAATTTTGTATGTACAACCTGTAAACGAGTAATTTTGCACTTCCCCCTTTTGGTGGCTGTTGGATTGTTCTAAAAGGTTATTAACTACTCGTTGACATCTACAGTTAAGTGAATATTACGTTCCATTTGGAGAGGATTTTGAAACAATACTAAGGTAAAAATGAACTGTAATGAAGTTAGGTAAACACACCAGTAGTGGCCAGTGTTTAATAGTGCTTCAGTAGAGGCCACTTCAAGGTTTATATTTGAAAAAATAGGATTCAAACGTGCAGGAGGTAATACCTTCTGCACGTTTGATGCACTTTTGAAGCCATTGGGAGACCTGGAATCCTATTTTTTTCAAATATAAACCTTGAAGTTGCCACTAAAGTGTTTCCCTTAATCTTTTACTGTCGTAAGGGGTATTTTAAAAAATATTTTTGTATTCAATCCCCAAATGTTCAACACCTTTTCTTCTTGCATTTGTAGAAGCCTGTGAGAAATATGAATTTTAAAATTGCTATAACGTCACTAAAAACTCCTTTGACCTGTTAATATTGCTATAAACTCTTGTTCAACTCGTTTCACTGTTTAACCTTTTTACTTCCTTTTACAAAAAAGGAAGTATTGTATTCGCAAAAAAATTTTCACTCAAAAATCGGCCGTAATTTCCATTTTACTCACCCCCGAATGAATGTTGAATTTTTTTTTAGACTTGACGACACGTGGATAAGTGCCCAAGAACGTATAGACACGCGAAATATCCATTTTGACGATTCCCGAATTAATTACAACGCGTTTTCTCGTGACGTGATGTGCGTATAAGTGTATGTATGTCGCATAACTCAAGAACGGTATGTCCTAGAAAGTTGAAATTTGGTACGTAGACTCCTAGTGGGGTCTAGTTGTGCACCTCCCTTTTTGGTTGCTTCGGAATGTTCCAAAAGGGTTTTTTTACACCTTGTTGGGTGGAAATCATTGTTAATTTCAATGAAAACTCAAGTGTGTTATAATTTGGCACACTTGGCGATACATCGCAAGGCTTTTGGTCGCCAAGTTTTGTCGCCAACTTAGCGACAAATTTGGCGATTTTTTTTTTTAAATCTGGTTTTAATTTGGCCACTGTTAGCAATATTTAGAGAGTAAAGTATTGAATCACTTTAAAAATGCCAGTAATGGGGAAATGACATTAAATTGGAGTAAAAGGAAGTTATGTGATGCATACATCAGCTCGTTTTTCTTCATAGGATGACGAAATACTTCGTCATACCCTGTTAACAGACTAAAGAGTTCGCGGCAACAATGTATAAAGAACGAGAATATCAGTTTAAAAGTATAAATTTCAAAAATTTGCGTACATGTGTTTTGGGTAACAAGAAAACCTTTCCACAATGCATAACATTTTTTGCCTTGGGGTATAAGATCACAACTCTTCCCGTCTATAAAAATATTCTTTGTTGCCCTGAAACTATTGTCTAAAATATTATTGTAATTTATGCTTATTACTGCGCAAAGGTTAACTGTTTACTCCCTATAAAGTTTATATATAATATACTTTTTCTGGTGATTGTCTTTGGGGTAACGAAAAGTCAATTCAGCTCACAACTTATCTGCAAAAAGAAATCCAGAAGGACAATGTACAAGGGAAAGTCACTTGTCTATGAAGACCATCAGAGTTGCGGCCAAATCGATGGTCTACCCCAATCAAGTCAAGTGGAGGATCTTCCTTCTCTGGTTGTCTTCCCTCTTCCGTACTTTCTTGCCCCCTTCCCACCCTCACGTCCTATGTTGCTCAATTAATCGACGGAATTCTTTGTTTTATGCTTCATTCTTTCTACCATTTGAGTACTAAGAGTGAAGTTTGAGCGTAATCGTATGGTCTCTGTTTTTACTTCGATAGCGTGAGGTTACATGTTTTGAGCAAAATATTAATGTAAAAAGAAAAATAAATAAATAAATAAAATAAAATATCTTGCATTTTTTTGCAAATTGATCTTTGGAAATGTCTCTGTGTTTGGATTTTATCTTTTGAAAAGTTATAGAAAAGGAGGAGTCATGTTCTGTGTGTTAAATAATCGAAAGACTGAAGATTTCTAAAAATTAGCAATATAATATTGCTGACTAAGTTATTGTTCATCCACTTTTTTCTTTTGAGAAACATTTCCTCCGTTTGTCTGTCCATTGTTAAATGATGCATCTTAATACGCGATATCTATATTTTTGATCCATTAATTCATTTGTCAGTATCATTTCTCAGTTGAATCTTGAACCCATTCCAATTCGTCGATATTCTCAGAATAGGCAAGGAATATATATATATATATATATATATATATATATATATATATATATATATATATATATATATATATATATATATATATATATATATATATATATAAAAAGAACAGATGGAAAGAGAGATGGAAAGAGGAAGGTTGGAGGCCGCGCAAGGTGGTGTAGTAAAAATCATAACAATGGAATGAACAAAGCACTTTCGCTATAGGTGGATGCGTAAGAAAACTAGAAAACGTTAGAGCTTATCTGATTTTTTTTTTTTTGAAATCTGTCCAACTTTCATGGGAAGAAGGGGGAAGGGGAGGAAGGATCTTATAGTGTCCTAAAAATATTTTTAAAGAACAAAGTGAAAAATAAATTGGCAATTTAATATCAACTGAACAAAATTTTGAAAGTAGGGTTATAACATGGCGAAAATTGGAGTCTGTTAGTTTGCCTATCTGACCCCCCCCCCCCCTCCTAATAACTTTTTGGGGCTAATAGAACGACTCAAATAAAATTTTCGTTCTAAAAATATCCGCAAATAATCCTTATTCACGTTTCACTTTTTTGAGTGGAACAATTTTTGCTCAATTCGGAATAGTACAGTGAAACCTGTGTAAGTTGACCACTAGCGGTGCACTACTTTAGAGGTCAACTTAAACAGGTAGTCAACTTACAGAGGTTGATTTATATTATAAGGGTTAATTCCGTGCCTGAAAAAAAGCGGTCAACTTAGACGGGTGGTCAACTTTACAAGTTTTACTGTAGTTTGAAAGAAAAAAAAAAAAAAAAAAAAAAAAAAGAAGGACAATAAAACATTGGCGTCTAATTTGAAAAGTAGGAAAAAATATTGAATAAATCCTAAATTACAGTGGATTTGATTATTTTTTTTTTTAATTTTTAGAAAAGAGCTCATGACATAATGGACGTACAGGATATATATATTGGTTTGAATATTTCAATAATTATTTTAAACAGTTAAAAAATTAACATTAGGAGTGGAAATTAACCAGGGGAAGGAGTTAATCTCCTCTAGTATACCATTTTCATTCAAATGATTTCATGCTGTACTAGTTTTGCGTTTTTTAGTATACTAGTTTTTGCTAGAAGGAAGACAAATGCGTTTTTATGAATGAATCAGTCATTTAAAAAAAAAAAAAAAACAAAAAAAAAAAACAAACAAACAAACACATAAGAGCCCCTATTAAGAGTCCAACTCATTTAAAGTGTAATGGTGTATCGCTTTCGAAAAGTTTTACTGTCTTTTTTACGTTCAAATGTGTTGGAATTTCTGTAATTTTAAGCGCATGTAGTACAAGGACTTTTCGTTAATCTCTTCCGTGGCGGTTTGCTGCAGAGGAGTAAGTTTTGATCGAAAGTATTTTATTGTTTTTTGAAACTTCTCCTCCGTCTCAATATGTTTTTGCCATTTCCTATTTCTCATCTGAGCTTTACCATCGATTAGATACTTTGAGAGTTGCCCAGTAATCCTCTTAAATGATGGACGATGATAGAAAAGAAAAACATATAAAAACTTAAGCTCAGAAAAGAAAGTTTTTAAGCTGCAAGTTTTTGCGAAGTTTTTTTCCCCCACCTCTCTACCTACCACTCTTTTTTTTTTCTTCTCTGCATTCCTTTTTTTTTTTTTTGAGTTGTGCTTTTGAGGGTTGTGGAGTGAGATGTATCTACGATTGTAAAGCTTTTGAAATCAATTTTGAGTAATTAAAGACTTTAATGGGGTTTTAATGTTATAGCATTTTTTTAAGTAATTGGCACGTTAATTATTTTTTTTCTATTTTTTTTTTCATATAAAAGCTGAAGAGATAAAGGAAAAAAAAAAAGATGGGTTTAAGATGCGTTGTTCATTGTTTTAAGTAGTTGATTTGTTCTTAATTTTTATGAACTTTGATTCTCGGAAGTTTGGATGGATGACTTGAAATTTATGAATTATATATTTCTCTTATTTATCTGGATGTATTTTATTTTATATAATTATTGCAAATGGCCAGAAGTTCCTTCTAAAAAGCAAAGTTTGAAAATGCATGAATCAAGATGTTAGAAATTAAAAAAGATTTTTTGTAGCCATTAATTTTCCTTTTTTTTTTTTGAACTTTCAACGTTAAGGGCTTGTGTTTGTTTTAAAGTTCTTTATTTATAAGATGCGTTCTGGTGATCGCCGAAAAATGTTGATCATGAGATACGTAGGGGGGGGGGGGGGGGTTCGAGAGATGGGGAAGTCTAATAATATTTATTCACTTCCATTTTATGCTCTCCATTGATTTCGATGTCGCACATGTTTGTTAAGTGTTTTGTTTGGAAATTAATCGACATTCACCGCATTATTAGTTTTATCTTTCTAATTACTGCATTTTATAATTAGTATTGATATGTGACAATGAATATTTTTTTTTAAAAAAAAGAAAAAAATTATGTTCATTTTTCTGCTCACATCACTTTGCATTTTACACTGTAAAAAATATTTTTTAAATTTGGTATTTTTATTTGTTTGTTTATTTTTTTCAGGTTTTTCTACTTATATCACTTTGCTTTTTATGCTTACCATTATCGTTTCAATGGGCAGTATAGCAATCTTGCACTTGCTACATCCTGGCTTTTTATTCAGGTACGAATATTTTAATATTTTTCTTAAAGGATTTTAATTTTTTGAAAATTATAATCTGTCAGAAATTACTTTTAGAATCCTATAGGAATATTTTTATGAAACCATTCAAGTTAAATTTTTTTTCGATAGCATTGGCAAACTTAGAGGTTTGAAAAACTTAGAGGTTTTAATTCATAAGTGAATCCAAGATTTCCGGGCGGAAATGGAGGGGCGGGAGCGGGGGGGGGGGGATCTGAAAAAAATTTGTATCAATGTGATATCGATACATTTTGTTGGAGCGAATGAAGGTACTTTCGTAATCAATGATCAGAAATTCTCACATAGATGTATAAATGTAGGGATAAGAAAAAGGAAGAGGCTATTGCTCAAATGTTTGAGCTTATCAAGGAAAAAATACTTTTGATAATTCAAAAAAGTCGCAAAATGAAATAATTAGACATAAAATGTTTCCTGCGTCGTCAATGGTATTGGTTGGAGTGGAATGACTTCATGCCTGTTTACATAAACAATGAAAAGATTGACTAAAAATAAGTTATTTTCTTTCTATGGAAATGGTTTCCATTACAATCTGTTTTCAACCCCTAAAATTTCTTACTGCTATTAGGTCTAAAGCATCCCGTTTCTTCCTGACACGGGGAAAAAGCAGGAGTGAGGGTTCTCATGGCGGGGGGGGGGGAGGGGGGCGAATGACCCAGCTTGTTAATGTGAACCATTCCTATAAATGTGGGAAAATTTCAAGTTTATGAAATCAAAAAGCCTGCCATATGAAAACAATTATAAAATGGTATTACTCCTGGTTCCGGATTTACCTCTGAAAAGATGGTTCGATGATTTGGAAATATATACACACAGTTCTCTATCTCAGTATTTGTAAAACATCATGTACAGAGTAAATTTTAAAAACTCTGAATGAGGCAAATGAGAGATCAATTTTGGAGAGTGAAAGATTAGTATAAAATTTCTGCCTTATAGCTCAGCCCTGGATCTATAAATTTTGGGCCCGCCTGCAACAAAATCTGTTGGGGGCCCCTCTCCAAAGGCCAGCAGTGTATATTTGCACTATTAATAAATCTTAGTGCTGGTTTTTTCAATTTCTTAGGCTGTTGGGTCCCTTGAGGACGTCCCCCCCCCTGCACTGCAAGGTTTGCGGGTATGCAGATCCGGACCTGAATAGGCTGTTTTCACCTCTGATTCTCGTGCATACATTTGAATCATATGATTTTAATCTCAAATTATGTTGTTTTGTCTATTTTTAGCATTCCATGCTTTTCTTCTTTCATCGGTATGAGCTCCCTGCTGTCGTGCGTTCAAATGAACCACTACTAGAGAACGGGCATAATAATTCTCCACAAATAGAAAATGATAGCTTGCCATCTGACGCAGGTGCTGCAACTGAGAATCAGCAGGAGCATAGCCAAAGCCCCCTTCGCTCTAGAACTCAAAGCAATCAAGATAACTCCAGCACCTCCAGTGCAGCTTCAACTAGTACAAATAATGATAGTGACTCTTGTACGTCTGGAGCTTCCTTAGAGAACGGCAGAAAGGCATCTTCAAAGAAAGAAGAAACTTGTTTGCAAGCTTGTCGGCCCCAGCTAGTTTCCTAGGATGTCTCTTCTTCGTCATTTAAACTAATTTATTTATAGTTCTATATGAAAACTCTCATAATTATAAGACTCGCATAAACTTCGTACTTTTAGGAAAAATATTATAATAATTATTATTAACATTGCTTAATTTATGTTCTTTTTCTGTCAAATGTTCTGAATTTGGTGATTGGAAATTTTTGATTTCTTTGATTTTAATTGAAAATTACGAATCCATTTCAGAAATATATAGGTGTAAATATATGCAATATCCATAACAATGTTTTTTTTGTCATTTTCCAGATCCTTAAATGTGTTGTGTTACATGTTAGTTACTGTTTTTTTTTTTAAATCTGATTTTTGATGAACTGTCATCTTTGTTTTTCTGCATTGGATATTTTTTTTTTCATTTCTGCCGTCTGCGGGTAAATGGCATTATCTGCAGAAATCAGTCTTTGAAATACTTGAAGAAACGCATTTTAGAATCAATACTAATAATAGGAAAATGTTTGATTTAGACTTTTTTTGCGCTTTTTTTCAGCGGAAACCAAATAAGCAAGCTTGTACAATAAAGCTAATGTACAATGTGTTAATGGACAAAGATGCAAAAAACATGATTTTGTAGTTACTGCTCTTTACTTTCCCATGGTAGATTTGATTAAGGTAAGTATGTTCCTTTTTAAAAATAAAAAATGTGTGCATGTTCGTGGGAATTTACTTTTTAGATTCACATATGAGGACGAATTCAAAACTGCATCTCATCACATATTTATTCACTTAAGATATTTCTTAAAAGAATATTCAATTTGTGAATAAGATTTACATCTTATAATTAAGTTAAAGTGAATTATTTATTCTGCGTTTTTATTTGTGTCATTTGAATCCATTTTAAGTCAAATTCTTTTATGAAATGTTGATTTTAGTGTTTCATTTAGTTTTTAATTCAATGAGAAGTGAAGTTTTAAAAATTTCAATTCCTTGAGTGTGTAATTGAGTTACCATTGTTGCTGTTTTTATGTATGTAGTGTGTTACATGCTTTTATTTGTAGATTGCAATCATCAGTAGAACATGCTTCATGTTATTGTGGGAACTTGGGACTTCCCATATGTAGTGAAAGTTACATAAATCAAGATTCTTTGCAGCCACATTTCTAGTGTTTAAATTTTAGCTATATATTATTGATGCATATTTTATGTTTCAGTGGCATATAGTAAAGTATTTAAATTTATTAAAATATAAATTATTACTTTATCATGGAATGGTATTATTTTGTGCAAATTAATATGTCTGAATCTGAAATAAATAAAAGAATTTTAGTCAAAAACTGTTGTATGTTGAAACATGCATACAAATTTAATTTTATGATATCATACTAAGTTTATCTTAGTTTTGTTAGAATAACCTCTTTTTAAAGTGTTGAATTGCATTAGTGAAAATTTTTAATCAAATTATTGGTTATTCTGTGAGCTTTTCTAGTTTCACTAATTCCACATTAAGGGTCCAAGAATAAAATTGCTTCAAGACAGAATTTTATTTGAAGTTGTACTTTGGAAACCAATCAATGGCTCACATGAGACAAGTTTCAACAAGATTTATACTTTCATTTGGGGTTTCACCAAATTGATTTCCCGTGCTATATCTTTTTTTACCTGGTTCCTTCATCAACTGTGAAATTAATCCATGCTCATTGAAAATAAAAATAGTATAATTCCTTGTCATAAAAACTTTTATTTGTTCCAATTCAATTTTTTTTAACATAAGAGAGGCAATAAATATTATACATTTTAAGATAAAACTTTGAAAGTTACTGGTGTAAAATTTTTTTTACTGGCTATCTTGGTTTTTAATGAACTAACTTTCGTTATTGAAAGCTCCGGAATTCTTGCTTCAGCAATTCTTCTGACTTTTTCTTGCTCTGAAGTACCAAGTGAAGTAATACTTGAATTCTGAAATATTGAAGAAAGATTTTTAATATAAAAAATAACCAATAACTCTTTAAAGTAATACTTTACCCCAATGAAAGCTTTGGTTAAAGCATTTGCTTTGATTTCTCCTTTACCCATGACAATTTTTAGTATAAGAGGACATGCATGCAATTCGCATCTAGGAATAGTTTAAGTAAAACATTTAAATTTTAATTTGTGAAATATTTCTGTACATGTTTTTAAACTTGTTTACTTTTATCTGTGTTCAAAGCCTTACTTTTAACTTTTTTTTAAAAACACATTGCTTACATTCATAAAAAGTGTTATTCAAGCAGAAAGCAATGCAGTTTTGAACTTGTTCAAATCCGTAGAATTGTTTTACTGTTCAAGAAATTTCATTGCTCAAGTATGTAATGTGTTGCCAAATATTGTCCAAATACAAAGTATGAAAATTAGTTTTGTGTGGAAATTGTTCTTTACAAGTATAAAAGCAATAATTGCACACAAAAATTGTAGTCTTGTTTAAACCAAATGATAGTAATCATAGGTGGGAAAAAAAACAGAAAGTTCTTTTAAAAAATATGACTATAGTGTGACTTTGATAAGTTGAGCCATGCCCTTGACCATGCTTATTTCTTTTTAGGGCAATAGAAAAGGGTAATTGTTGCAAGACTTGAGTTGGGTTACCTTCATGGTAGTTTTTCGAAAGTATTCTTACTCAAATCCGTGACTAGTGTCGTAGTTGGGAAAAAAATATTTGACTAAACACTCTTTTTTAGTAGGTGCAGGGTCCAATAGGATATATTGGGAGACCCTAGGCCAAATTTTTTTGTTCCCCCTCCCTTTTAGTCGAATCTTAGAGTTTGCTAAAAGAAATTTAGCAGCTCTAAAAAGCGATGGCCGTAGGATACGACGTAGTTGACCCTATTCAGTTATCTGGCTTTGTGTAGAGGTAATGGTTGAGTGTTTTTTGTCAGTTCAGAAAACTCGGTTTAGATTTCGTATGCCTGCTTTATTTCATCTATTAAAAATCACTTTAAACCAATGTACTTTGATGTTGCAGTATTTTTACAATACTAAACCAAAAGTTTCAAGTAAGGCGTGCTTCCCCCCCTCCCCACAACTACATCACTGTCTCTACCAATAACGTATCCTTCTTTTACTGAGCGCTCCTTAAAAAGCAGGAAATAGTGTCTCAGCATATCAGAGCCACAGTATAGCTTTTGATTTTTTTGTTTAAAATTGCCAATAGCATTGCATAATATATTAATGCAGCTTTTATTTTAGGAATAATGTCTGTATTGCAATATGTTAATTTATTTATAAGTACAATTACGTTTACCAAAACCCTTATTCCCAAAAGTTTAATCCCACCAAATTATGTCTCACAAAAAAAAAAAAAAAAAAAAAAATTCTTTGTAAAAGAATGTTGAGAATAATATTTTCTCATTTATAAATTGCTTCAATTTTTAAAATCAACGTGTGACTTTCACTAATAAAGTTGGAGAATTTTGAAGAGTAGTTCAAATTTTAACAAAAAGAAAAGTTTTATAATTAATAAAAAATTGCTTTTTCATTGCTTCATTGGGTGTTTCTATAATAGTAATAGAATAAAAGTATAAGGAATAGAAAAGAAAAGGTTATTCTTATTATTATAAAAGTCTTTCTTATTCCGTAACATGTTTCCTAAGCTTGGCAGAATGCCAAGATGTAGAAGATAATTTAAGAAAGTATGAAACAATTTTGTTAAGTTGCATTGTAAATGATTATTTGATAAACAATTTGTTTCTAACGAAACAAGAAAACAGATTTATTAAAATAGTTTTTAAAAGTTTTTATTTATAAGAACAGGCAACTTTCAAGTAAGAGATAGTAATAAGAAAGAAAGAATAAACAACTGTTTCTATATTTAAATGTTTTACGATGAAATTATTAAAAATAGGCAGCGTATAGTATACTCATTACAAAAAACTGTGCTCTTTAATAGACTCAAGCTGTGTTCATATAACATGTACTCGAGTATATTTTAAAAGTTATAGTTAAGTATTGTTAGTATGTAAGATATATATATATGTATGTATATATATATATATATATGTATATATACACAGTGAAACTTCTTTGTAAAGCCCACACAATGTTCCAGTGGAAATTGACCTTATGAGGGGACGGGTGGCCCCTTGAATGGACGGGTGGCCCCTTGAATACTACACAAGAACAGTAAACACATCAAACAATGCTTATATTCTTAAAATAGGCATTCAGAATTGTAAAAAATGTGGAATCTGTTTTTCTCATTTTTTTCGAAAATGTACTCCTCACACTTGTTCCCTTTTGTAAAACGACCAATTTCCTATTCCTATTCAGAGTCACAACTGACTACAACTGTATTTATGTCGAGGACTGCATACTAAGTGCCTTGCCTCCACTATTTTATATACCGATAGATTTCAGCACCATCACCGGATTGAACAGTTAATGAGAATTTAGAACTAGTCCAAGAGCTAATAGCTACCTGGTGCTAGCACCCCCAAGAGGTATCGTTTCACTTGGAGGACATTGAGACCACGAGCATATTTAACGTCACCCAGTCCCCTTTAATGACGACGGTGGGTCTTCGACCATCGAGGTTCGAACCCAGGACCCTCCGGCTCCGAATTCGACACTCTACCGATCAGGCTACCACGGCCCAAAACTTGACCAATTTACTTTTACAATTGCAACAAATGGTCAAGATTTCACTTCAACTCAACCCTCTTAAAAAGTCAAAGGTCAGACCATGAACACCTGTGCAAAAGTCCACGGCCCATTTTTTTCTGTTACCAAAGCCAACACCTCGTTTTATTTTTTAACATAAGATAGTTTCAGACTGAATTCGTGTTGAGTCTTGAACTGAAAGATTGTAACTGTTAGAATATAAGCTCTTGAAACAAGCAGAAAGACTTGAAAAAGAAAGAGGAAGGAAAAAAGAATGACTTTTATGAAAGAGAAGAGATAACACGTTTCTACGGCATAAAATTAGCATGTCTATTTGAAATATTTTTGTTCCTAAAAGCATTGGCTCTTGAGGTCTTTAAGAGAAGTTTCACTGTTTGTATTTTTTAAGTAGATTAGTATACAGGGTGTTCCGTTTTAACCTGCAAGACCTTTATTTTCGCAACCGTTAGTCCTAGGTGTATACTTTCAATTGCAAAAATTTTCAAAATCAGATACGGAGTTAAGAAATTGAGAGTTTGAAGCAAAAATAAAAATGAGTTAAAAATACAAAATTTAACTTTTTATAAGGGCTCTAGGTCCCCTAACTAATATTTAGAGAAATAATCTCCATTAAAAACTATTACTGACACAAAAAACGTGACATTTGGGCGACCAAAACTCAAGGAGATATTCCATTTCAAAGTTTTAAGGGATCATACAAAAGATGAGATTGGAACTTATCGCCCTTTCAGAAGAATGACAGGTCATCAAAGTAAGAAAAACAAGGTATTTATATTTTTCATTGCTATTCAAAAATAAATGCAAATGTTAATGTTAAACACACAACAAAACCTCAAGCAATTCGAAAATCCACACTCTATGCACACATATAATTTAAAACATTCGTCAACTGCTATATTTCCCCCCAAAAGGTATTATTGACGGGGAGTGAAAAGTGGTGTAAGGCACAAAACGCTGCGTTTCATTTCTCGGTTAATATTGGTTGAACTAATTTCAAACTTCTTGTTCTGGAACTATTTTTCAATAGAGATTCTTTCTCTAAATATAAGTTGGGGGACCTAGGGCCCGTATAAAAAGTTAAATTTTGTATTTTCTGACATTATTTTTATCTTAAACTTTCAATATCTTTTCTCTGCATCTGATTTTAAACATTTATGCAATTGAAAGTATGCATCTAGGATTAATGGTTGCGAAAATAAAGGTCTTACAGGTTAAAATGGAACACTCTGTGTGTATATATATACACACACACATATATAGATATATTTGGGGTTATGCATGTGTTCCATCTCCAGGCGTGCACGGAGTAAGTGTAAAATAACGAAATAAAAACAAATTGCAAAAAAAAATGAACAAGGTATGCAAGAACTTGAAAAAGGAGAAATGCTAAAACACTTTTTAATTAAAAACACTGTTTAAATGTAGTTGTGGTTAAATTTGTCGGTTTAGCATTTCTACTTTTTTAAGTTCCTGCATACCTTGTTCAATTTTTTTTTTGCAATTTGTTGTTATTTCGTTATTTTGTAATTTTACACTTACTTCGTGCACGCCTGGAGGTGGAACACATGCATAACACCAAATATTTAAATCACATTTAATTCTTTAGCCGCAATTATGCGCTGGTTGAGTGTAGAATATATTATTTTTCACATTCCCCCCCCATATATATATATATATATATATATATATATATATATATATATATATATACAGTCTTTAAAAATATTTTCAAATTAAGGGATAATTTGCTGATATGAAGCATCTCGAGTAGTATGTACAATTATACACGTACGAGGGGGGACCCAAAAATGACCGGATTTTTGTTCTAAAACATTTATATGTTAGTTTATTCACAAAATTTCTTTAGTCTTCTTCAAAGTGCTCACCCTTGGATGCAGTACACTTGTTAATTCTTTTTTTCCACTGTTAAAAGCTCCCCTGGAACTCCTTAACTTTAACCATGTATAGTAAGTACCCTTTGCGAAGTAGTTTTTACAGCCTCTACATCATCAAAACGCTTCACTTTAAGAATTTTTTTCATCCTCGGGAACAGAAAAAGATCCCAGGGGGCTAGGTCTGCCGAATACGGGGGTCGAGGAACGACTAGCCACCTTGAGAGGCCAAGTAGCGGTTGATAATGAAGGCTGTGTGTATGGGAGCGTTATCGTGGTGAAGGAACCATTCTTCCGATCGCCTTCATGAGCTCCAACTCATTCTTGTTTCTTCTAAAATTTCGTCATTCATAAAACGACGACTCTCGTTGATTTTTTCAACGTTTTCATCATTTCGAGACGTTAAAGCGCGCTTAGAGCGAGCATGATCTTCAACATTCATGCTACCTTGTTTAAAGCG